>NC_037540.1:24296473-24341262 GCF_001531365.2 Cynara cardunculus var. scolymus | reverse complement strand
CACACACACACACACACACACACACACACACACACACATATATATATATATATATATAACACAGATCCATTAAAGAAGAACACAGATCCATTACGTGACAGAGCTGGAGATCAGTGAGCGACCGTGAGATTGAGCGATGCTAGAGATCGAGAGCGACTCATGCTTCCTGTTGTGGGTTTTCAGAGAGATCGAGAAGAAGAAGAAGAGATCGAGATCCGGAGCTTCAGGTGTTTCAGATCGAGAGTGAAATCGAGAGCTGAGATGAGATCTGGAGGAGACTTCTGAATTTGAGAGGCGAGAATGAAGTCGAGATCGGGAGCGAGATAGGGAGGAGGTGTCTGAAAGCAATTTCAGAGTCACACTTTTCACTTAAAATTCAGATGATTTTAAGAGGTTTTAAGCTCTTAATTTGAAAAAAAACAAACAGTCTGAAATGGTATATGTCTGACCGAATCAGACTTCAGACGTAATTAAGAGGCGAATTTTGAAAAACAAACAGGCCCTAAGACTTTTACAAACCAAAAGTCGGGACAATAGTATAACTACCCAACATACGAGTAAAATTAGCAACCCGAAACATCAAAAACCTACGAAACTTGTACCAAAAGTTACATCCAAATCTTCTTATGTGTCAACCGAAAGCTAACCCTCCTTGCCTTTATCTCGTCCCGTATCGATTCTTCCTGAGATCTTTAAACTTATGGGGATAAGCGAATCACTTAGTGAGTATATATCAAAGCATAAAATTAGATGCAATATACATATCTTAACAAAAGAATTAGGAGGCAAAACCGATTAATCTCTAGCTTTCAAATTTTCGTGGAACATATCACATATAGAATTAACAAAACCATAATGACTCACTGATCCTTAATACGTCAAATGAACACTTACTGATTCATAATTAAACCAGAAATGAGTACATAACATACCTTAAAAATTTGTAATTAAAATTGGAATCAACGGGTTACATGTATGATATCGGTACCGGATCAAATCAACGTATCAAGAAGCCATACAACTTACAAAGTACTTAGCGTCAATGAAACCATATCAATCATAATAATTCACTAGCATGATCAACAAGAGTAGAGTAAATATATGCACCACACCCCATCATCATCTACTGGGCCCGTGCAAAGTACTCACACCCGACTCCTTACCATTCGGGATATGTGAGTACTACAACCGGTATGCCACACCCAACCTCCCTCGCCTTGGGATACGTGGACATACACCACGCTACGACATATCACACAAAGTAATACCTATAGATCATGGTTTACCTATAGACAAAAAAGAAGGTCTCAGATCCAGACTCGACCAACATCTCAGAATGAACAACAAATACCAATTCAGGACCATGGGACTCGACATGCTCAAGATATTTGATAACACATGCCAAATTTATCTAACAAATAGAAGAAAAACTATATATGTATAATACACGTAAGTATGCGTTCGATATAAACTCACTATGTTTCGATATGATTCAAACCGACGCATACATTTCCATTTCCAACCCAATAATGGAATTAGCCCATGCCAAGCTCCAGATATCCTTTTTAATACCCCTTTGCTTAATCTTTCAATTTCACCCAAAATCTTGTTAAATCTCCTTGATTTTGAGCTTTGAGGAGAATAATATGTGAAAATCGCACCTTCTAGTGTGTGTCAAAGTTCTGGAGGTGTAAATACCATTAGTGCTAATCTCATTTTTTGTACTAATTTGGTCAACAAGTCAACCTAGTTTGACACTGTTGGTAGATTTAGTCCCTTATGCGTATCTTGGTTGTTTCAACTCCATTTCAGACAAAACTTTCCAGATCACTTAATTAATCTATAAGAAGCTTAAGTATAAAATTTCAGCCTCTAATTCGATCCAGAAGTCCATATTCCAATCTAACTTTGATATTTTTCACTTATTTACTACAAGAACATGGGTTCCCCTATAAGGCCTTATCGTGCACACTTATACATTTTTTTAATGTATTTTTACCATTTTCACTTTTCAACTAACATAAGTAAGCACAAACCCATAATATATTTTATTAACTTAGTTAAACATTTTTAGCAACATAAATGGACTTTTAGAAAGTTGGATGTTACACTTGCATTTAATGCAATTGGTATAAAATAGCCATGGAGGCTCTCTTCTCCATATCCACGAAGCTGAACTTACTTACAGGGAAGAACAACACATACATGCAAAGTTATAGCATCTTCTTAAGCTAGTCTTTTCTCTCTTGTTTTTCTGTATCTTGTGTGCTCTCTAGATTTTTTAGGTAAGTTTTGTATCTTATCTTCTTCCATAAACAACCTGTAAATTCTATATTGATCTTCTCAGATCAATAAGGGTGTGTTTGGTATGCTGGACAGGGTGGGACAGGACAGAACAGCACAGATTTGTCCTATGTTTGGTATGGCTTAATGTGGAACTAAGTAGAACTAGATAGTACAAGAGTGGGACACGCGTGTTCTCCTTTACCCCATGGAACTAAGTGGAACACAACTTTTTTTACCTAACTACCCTTCTCCTCCATCGCTTCCTTCAACTATTTTTACATCGCATGAAGACAGGACCCCCTTCTCCTCCATCGCTTCCTTCAACTCCATCGGCGGCAACTCTTCGGCCCCTTCCCACTGCTGCTGCTTCTATCACTGGTTAGGTCTTCATTTTGGTGCAGAGTCGCTTCCATCAACGTTAGGGCAACGAATACGCAGCGACTTCCAGCTTCACTCCATCGTTCTTCGATCATCTAAACAGTAGGAGCGACTTCCAGCTTCACTCCATCGACTTCCAACGACTTCCAGCTTCACTCCGGTGATTTTTTTGTTTCTTTCGTTTTCTTTATTTCAACGATGTTGAAATGAGGTATTCCGAAACTGGGGAAAGATTAGGGTTTTATGCAATTTCTTAATTGGGGAAAGATTAGGGTTGTGCAATTTCTGTTTACATAAACAATCTGCTTATTTGATTAGGGTTGTGCAATTTCTGTTTACATAAACAATCTGCTTATTTGATATGCATTGCATCCCTCTTTCATGCTATTCTGCCCATTTCCCTTTTAAGCAAAATCTATCCAAATTTCTATATCAAATAGATAAACCATTAGATGAATCACGAAGCTCTAGTCCTTCAAAAAGTTTCATTTGGTAAAGTTGGGATAATACCTTTTGTGTAATGTGTTCTATGTTCAAGTAGATGACCTGATGCAGGCACAATGCACCTCAAGCCCAAGACTTGAATCAGACAGATCCCACCTATGTCAAAATAAAATCATTGAACTTGAATTCTAGTAAAACTCTTATCTTATGAAACTAGATAAAATAGGAATTGATTAATTGAAGTACTTATTAGGGACCAGCGTTACCAGAATGCATTTCATAGTGAAAAAACACTAAACAGCTCACTGGGGGGTAAATTGGTCATTTTAACCAGTTCTGTTCTGTACTGTCCTGTCTTACCAAACGCTGAACAGCTGTCCTGTCCTGTCCTGTCCCGTCCCATCCTGTCCAGTCCTGTCTGCGCACCAAACGCACCCTAAAAGATTTTAAAAAGTGAATCATGTGTTTGTATKCATCCCCTCTTCTACAAATTGTTACCTTTAAACACTTGTAGATTCGTTTGGACCAACAAGTGGTATCAGAGCAGTGTTTATTATCTTCTTTCTTTAAGATAATTTACTAGCCATTTCTCTTCAAATGGCTTTGCGAAACACAAGCACCAACTTTCACGATAAAAGCTCTCTTGACAAACCTCCTCGATTCATCAGAAACAACTTCAGTCTGTGGAAGAATCAGATGTCCCTTTTCCTGGAAGGTGTAGATCCTGAGATTCTATACTATATTGAGAATGGACCTTACATTCGCAATATCTCTAGTAGTTTCTGCATATGTTACGACTGCATTGATTCTTGAGAGGCAGATTCCAAAGCTCCCTCATCAATGGAGTGACGAAGACAAGAAGAAGATGGATTTAGATACTAGAGCTAGATCTATCATAGCCATGTCTCTTCCTGACGAGGTTTATTACTCCGTGATGAAGCTAAAAACCTCGAAATCCATGTGGAACACTCTATGTGTTCATTATGAAGATACATCTGATGTACAAGAGTCGAGCAAGATTAATCTAGTAAGACAATATGAAAGTTTTCTCTGTGAAAAATCTGAATCTTTGTCTGAAGTACACATCAACGCTTTAAGTGTCTTCTTATCGACCCTCGGATAGTTGGAAGAGAATACTCTAACTCTGAGACGCTGATAAAATTCCTAGAATATTTTTCCAGATGTCTAAGGACTTGTCTACCCTCTCTCTTAGCACTCTCTATGGGATCTCGCTCAATCACGAGCAATCCCGCTAGCTAAAAAAGAATCTCCTTGGAGATTGAAGAGAAAAAGAAGCTCTCTTATAACTTTGATCTTTGAAGCTCCTTCAGAGTCCTCTCTTTATCTTACTATCATTGGGTTAGATCTTTCTAACTTTGAGGACTTAATAGATGTTGATTTTTTCATAGTTTGACGAAACTCTGGCCCGACTCATTAATTCTTTCAGAAGGTTTGCCAGAAAAAGCAATTTCCATAGATCTCATTCTCTCATGAATGATGACAAGTCAAAGTCAACATCGGTTGATAAAGCTTCAGCGATCTGCTTTAATTGTTAATGCAAATGACACTTTGCTAGAGAATGTAGGTTAAAAAAAGCTTTGAATCCATATTCTAACATCTCATCCTCCTTCAGGTTTAAAGATGATAAATATTTGAAGTTGAAGGAGAAGTTCAAGAAGATGAAGAACCACCAGCGTAAGGTCAAAGGATTTATCACTGAAAAACTCGACTGGGTGATTCATCTGACTTATCATCCTCAGATGGGGAAGACATGACCTACCTCTGTCTTATGGCCAAGGATGTCAAAGATGAACAATCTGAGACATCATCCTCAAGTGATCCTTCAACCTCAACCTCTACTCAGTTATGTTATCTGAATGACCCTTTTACCTTTGGTTCTGATAGTCTATCTACGTTAGATACGCTAACTGTGGACCTCTGCAATGCATTGAATGGAAAAACTAAAGCTAAAAAGCTTAATGTTGATCTTCTCTCTCAAATCTCGTAGATGACGATGAAGCGGGACAATCAGTTTCAATCAATTCCTGCCAATATCCACACCAGGAAATTAAGTTCCATACATGAGAGGGGTATGCCTAATTGAGAGGCAGAATTAAAGTAGTAGATCTTTTAGCCCCTTATCGTTGTGGAGGAAAAATAATTTGATGATGATCCTTTTTATCTAACGAAAAGTACTAAGTTCTCTGTATTTAGTTTCAGCGATCATCACTGAGTTTGTTCAATGATTGCTGAACAAGTATTGTAGTTCTCAAGAAACGTTTATTCTTCAAGAAGACAAAAATCACACCACAAGAACCTTCAATGATGTCAAAAATAAAGCTGAAGATAAAGATAAATAGTTCGTGATCTGATGCAGTTTCAATGATAACAAGCTTGTCTACAAATGTATGAAGTCTACTCAAGATTCAACTTACACAGAAGAAACTTTAGAGTCTTTCCAGTGTCAGTGATCAAATGAATCTTGTTGATCAAGATTAGTTTTTGTCTTATCCTCCTATACATAAAGGACAAACCCATACCTCTCAAAGTAAAGCACCGTACGGAGTCACCCTATTGTCTCCAAACATGCTTACCTACTTTGTTGTGAAAGACCACTGTTCATATACGGCCAAAATCCTGTATATCTGAAACAAAGGACAAGCTCACTTCTAGAAGATTGTCATTCACCTTGTATTGTCTGACTTGCATTTAATGCAATGGGTATAAATAGCTGAGAAGTCCCTCCTCTTCAAAGAGTCTTCAGATTTTCAAATACCTAAGAAGAGACACACTTACAAGCACAAAGTTCTTAAGCTTGCGAAGTTACATTTACTTCAAGCAAAGAACACCAACTAAGCTCTTTCTCTAGCGAAGTTATTGCTTCTTCTTTTAGCAAGTCTTTTCTTTCTTGTTTTATGTATCTTCTGTGTTCCTTAGATTGTTTTAGATAAGTTCTATATCTTATCTTATCTGCAAACAGTCTATAAATTATTTATTGATCTTCTTTATCAATAAAGGATTTTAAAAAGTGAAAATATTTGTGTGTTTGTATTCATTACCCCCCTCTTACAAACTGTTACCTTTAAACTCTTGTAGATCCATCTAGGACCAACATATGGTATCAAAGCAATGTTTTATTATCTTTTCCTTCTTAAGATAATTTGTTTACCATTCTAAAATGGCATTGCAAAACATAAGCACCAACTTTCACAACAATGACTCACTAGCCAAAATCTCCCTCTTTTATCAGAGACAACTTTAGTCTTTGGAAGAATCAGATGTCTCTTTTCTTGGAAGATGTGGATCCTGAAATTCCATACTATATTGAAAATGGACCTTATGTTCCATTTGCAATATCTCAAGCAGTTCCTACAACTGCTACGACTGTCACCATACCTGAAAGGCAGATTCGGAAACTCCCTCGTCAATGGAGTGACGAAGACAAGAAGAAAATGGCTTTAGATACCAGAGCTAGATCTATAATAGCCATGTATCTTCCCAACGAGGTTTATCACTTTGTTACGAAGTTAAGAACCTCGAAATCCATATGGAACACTCTTTGTGTTCAATATGAAGGTACATTTGAAGTACAAGAATCGAGAAAGATTAATTTAGTAAGACAATATGAAAGTTTTCTTCATGGAAAATCTGAATCTTTGTTTGAAGTACATCAACGTTTTAATTGACTTCTTATCAATTTAAGGACATTTGAAGGAGAATATTCCAACTCTGAGACATTGACAAAGTTCTTAGAATGTTTGCCAGAAACATGAGATAATTATACTATGTGTCTCAAGATGTTTAAGGATATCTCCACCCTATCCCTTAGCATCCTCTATGGGATATTACTTAATCATGAGAAATCCCGTTAGCTGAAAAAGAATCTTCTCAAGATTCAAGAGAAATGAAAAGCTCTCCTTTAACTTTGATCTTCAAAACCCCTTCAACGACTCCTCTTATTCCTTCTACTCCTTCTCTTACTATCACTGAGTTAGATCCCTCTAACTCCGAGGACTTAATAGACGTTGATTTATCAGAGTTTGATGAGTCTCTGGCCCTTTTTACAAATTCTTTCAGAAGGTTTGCTACAAAAAGTAATTTTCGCATATCTTCTTCTCTGACTATCATTGACAAGACAAAGTCAATTGAGAAGGCCTAAGCTAACTGCTTTAACTGTCAAAGCAAAGAACACTCTGCAAGTGAATGCAGGTCAAAGAAAGCTGTGAAGCATCTTCTAACACCTCATCCTCCTTCAGGCCTAAAGATGATAAATATCAGAAACTGAAGGAGAAGTATAAGAAGATGAAGAACATCCAAGGTAAGGCAAATGGCTTATCGCTGAAGAACATGACTTTGATTGATCTGACAAATCATTTTCAGATGAGGAAGACACGACCTATATATGTCTTTTGGTCAAGGATGAACCATATGAAACATCATCCTCTAGTTATCCATCTCCATCAACCTCTACTCAGGTATGTAATTTGAATGACCCTTCTACTTCTAGTTGTGATAGCCAACCTGCACTAGATACGCTAACTTTGGATCTTTACAATGCTCTAAATGGCAAAACTAAAACTGAAAAGCTAACCCTTGATTTACAAGAACAATTGGAAAAATACCATTCTAAGATCAAAGAACTGACTAAGATTGAAGAAAATCTTAAATATCAAGTCATTGTAAACCAAGCAATCAACAACGAACGCGAGAAGGCTATATCTGAGCGTGAACAAGCAATTGATGAACTCAAGGATGAAAAGTCTACCATTGAAGAATGGTGTAAAGCCTCTATTAAGGAAACTGAAATCATCAATATTCACATTCCCGCCAAGAGCAAGAGTGGTCTAGAATATTCCTATGATCAGGACGATCGTGTTAGTAACAGGTCCATGCTTAAATTTGAAACATTTGTCTCTTCTTTCCCTGACACCTTTTCCACTCAGTACTTCTCTACTGAATCTCTTATGAAGGAACTTCTCAAAGTTTAAAATGCAAAGACAAAGGTAAAGTCATTGTCAACATTCCTCTTCCATCCAAGAAAGACCACAAGTTGAAGAAGACCAGTTCAATACCTTCAACTTGTAGATCTTCAACCTCGGGTACAAAAGGTCTCTGAACCCTCTCAGAGATCAAACCCAAAGGTGAAAGTAAATATTTCACCCAAGGTATCTAAAACTTCAGTTGTTCTCCCCAAAACTATTGAAAAAGGTATTATTGGAGCTGGTCCCTCTTATCTAAGGCTCCCAATCCATGACTCTTCTGGTCCTAAATCTTCTTTCAGGTATAAGAAGTGTTGTCACTACGATGAGACTACTCAAGTTGCCAATAAGTGTCCTTCAGCTACCATATATGGTAAGCCAGTTAAGGTAAAGAAAGTACCTAAGGCTGAAAAGTCAGCAAAAGTGAAATCAACCACAAAAGTTGTTAAAACCTAATGTGAAGACTACCACTTATGCCTCGTCATCTGGATCAGTGAAGACCTCCACTAATTCTAAGCCTTCAGTGTCAGTGAAGAAAGATGACGCCTCCATCTCTAATTCTGCTAGACCCATTGAGAAATGGTACCAAAGAAAAATTAATGTCTTTTCTACTGCAGGTAGTCAAAGGTATCTGGTATCTAGATAGCGGATGATTAAGGCATATGACCGGAGACAAAATCCTGCTCTAAGAATATAAAGATGAAAGAGGCCCTTTTGTTACCGTTGGAGGAAATGGAAAAGGATATACTAAAGGCTTTGGTATATTAACCAATGGTGTAACCACTTTCAGACGTGTTGCCTATGTTGAAGGACTGAGGCACAATCTTCTCAACATCATTCAATTGTGTGATAAAGATTTAATAGTCAAATTTCTCAAGAATACATGTTATGTCTTTGACAAAGATGACAATCTTGCATTGACTGGCTCTCATCAAGAAAATGTGTATGTCATCAACATGGATTTTTCCTTCACTAAGAATAGTTGTTTTCTCTCTAAAGCATCATTAGATATCAACTGGCTATGGAATAAATGAGTTTCTCATCTCAACTTTAAGACGCTGAACGATTTGTTTAGGAAAGAACTCGTCACTAGCCTTCCTTAGAACTCTTTTGCAAAGGAATCTCTTTGCTCAACATGTGAAAAGGAAAGCAGACATAGGCTAGTTTAAATCAAAACAAGTCTCTTTATTGACTTCTTCACTTCAGCTATTGCATATGGATTTGTTTGGCTCTGTCAAGTATAATCCATAGTTGGAAAAAAATACACACTTGTTATAGTTGACGAGTTTTCCAGATATACCCAGTATTCTTTCTTAGATCCAAGAGCGATACACCTGAAAAAATTATCTCGTTCATAAAGCGCATAGAAGTATTGAACAACATAAAAGTGTGCTCAATAAAGAGTGATCATGACATTGAATTCAAAAACAGGTACGTTGATAACTTTCTTGAGAACAAGGGATTCTCACACAACTTCTCAGTTGTGAGAACTTCACAAAAAAATGGGTTGCTGAAAGGAGAAATCAAACGATAATCAAAGCTGCTCGATCTATGCTAATCGAGTCTCGTCTCCCTACTCAATTCTGGCTAGAGCTATCAACACTACATGTTTTACTCAAAATCGATCATTGATCATTAAGAGATTCAAGAAGAGAGCCTATGAACTTTTCCATAACAAAAATCCTTCTCTCAGCTTTCTACACATCTTCGGTTGTATTTGCTATATCTTTAACAACAGAGAAAACCATGGAAAGTGTGATCCCAAAGCTGATGAAGGAATCTTCTTTGAATATTCTTTAATATCCAAAGCCTTCAGTGTATTCAACAAAAGAAGACAAACAACAAAATAAACTATTCATGTCATGCTTGATGAATCTCGATCAACTAACTCTAACCCATCTTTGATGAAGAAGAGTCAAATAACTTGATGATATCTCATTATGGAGAACCTGAAGCTTCCTTCAGTAATCTACCCAATGTTGATCTTCTTAAAGTTGACGATGATCCATTTATCATCCCTGACACGACTAATAACAAAGCTGAATCATCTTTAGGGATTGCTACCATTCCCATTAGTCATATACCCCTTCTACTTCAAAACTGATCCTTTAATTACCGAGTCTCCTTCAGTTCTCTCTTAGTAGATGAATATCTCACTGAGGATCCTGTGTCACTTCAAGTTAATGCTGAAGAATCTCTTGTTGGAGCCTCATTGTCTATACCTGAGCCTCTAATCTCAGAAGATGACAATTTATTTCATCTACCAGCTCAACGATGGACTGCAAACCATCACATCTTTCAAATTCTTGGTGATCCAAGTGCAAATATTTAGACTCATTGTGGTCTAGGTATTATCTATCTCTTTGTCAACTTTCTTTCYTTTGTTGAACCTAAGAAAATCAATGAGGCTATCACAGACCCAGGATGGATCAATGTTATGCAAGAAGAACCTTTTGAGTTAGATAGAAATAAAGTTGGGTACCTTGTCCCACATCCATCTAACAAAACCGTTATAGGCACCAAATGGGTTTATCGCATTAAGTTGGATGAATAAGGAATTGCAACCTTATCAAGGCTTGACTTATTACTCAGGGATACAAGCAAGAATAAGACATTGACTATGATGAAACCTTTGCACCAATGGCTAGACTTGAAGCAATTCAAATCTTCCTAATCTATGCTTGCCATAAGGACTTTAAAGTTTATCAAATGGATATAAAGAGTGCTTTCCTAAATGGAAAACTTTAAGAGGAACTTTATATTGAACAACCTCTAGGGTTTCTTGACCCAAAGTATCCAAATCATGTCTATCAACTGGATAAAGCTCTTCATGGGTTAAAACAGGCCTCTAGAGCCTGGTATGACACCCTTTCTTTATTTCTCATCTAAGAGAAATTTGTTTATGGAAAGATTGACCAGATCCTATTTCTTAGGAAAGTCAAGGGTCACATCATTCTTGTCCAAATTTATGCCGATGATATTATATTTGGATTCATAAATCCCTCTTTGTGTTTTCGTTTCTCTAAATGCATGAAGAAAGAATACAAGATGAGAATGATGAGAGAACTGACATATTTCTAGGTATTCAGAATAAGCAATATGATAAAGGCACTTATATAAGTCAGAGTAAGTATGTCAGGGATATGTTGAAGAAATTCGACCTAACCAATAGTTCATCTGTGAGACTCCCATAACTCATCCTCTAACGTTGAACAAGGACCCAAATGGGACACCTGTAAACTTTACCACTTACAGAGGAATGATTGGCTCCTTGTTGTATCTTATAACTAGCTGACCTGATATCATGTATTCTACCTGTCTCTGTGCACAATATCAATCTGAATCGAAAGAATCTCATCTAATTGTCGTAAATTGCATCTTCAGATATTTGAAGAGTAGTCCTAATCTGGGTCTTTGGTATCCCAAAGACTCAGATTTCGACCTAATAGGTTATGCAGATAGTAATTTTACAGGTTGCAAGATATATAAGAAGAGCACCACAGGAGGCTGTCAACTTCTGTTGATCAGAGATCTCTCAATAACACTAATATTTATAAACTATGAGTAACCTAAATATGTCGTGTGGATGGAAAAAGTGAAGAACACTCTATAACACAAGAAGAATATTCAAAGAATATGTTTGAGTGCCGAATGATTCACTTTATTCAAATGATTAGGCAGAAAAGAGTAAAAGATTACATGAAACGTAAGCCTATTTATACTAGAAAGCTAATTATGGAGATTGCTATCTATGGAAGATATTTAGCAAATCTCTTAAGAAAAGGAAAGCTATCTAGACATTTGGAAAGTAAATAAAGCAAAGTAAATCTTGGAGAATCCAGCTGTCGATTTGTCATCTCCAGCTATCTTCTATGGGGCGTTGTTCAACCATGTCTTGATATCTTCTTCATCGGGTGCCTCTGGTTGAACTATCGTGGAAGACTTCAAGTGTTGGTAACCATAGGGGTTATGGAGATGCGCAATTCATCGCACCTCTGGACATTCATCGGCCTTCTGTTTGTATTGGACACTTAGACTTTTTACTTGAAAGTCTTCCATCGGCCTTCTGCTCTTTCACACTTGTTGTTTTTCATTACTTTTACAAATATGAGTTATGGGGTCTAACAACCTCTCCCTAAGTAATGAAAAGACAAACATTGGCTAATCTATGAAAAATTAAAGAATAAGTGAAAGACAGAGGCTAAACTAAAAGAAAAACATCCTTTGCCAAATTTTTTCATTGGACAAGGTGTTGGATGAATTCTTACAAAAGCGATGAAATGGAAATGAAATTACATATCAAAAATACTTCATTCATGGTCTCCTCTAGATATCTTCCAGAAACGCATCATCAGTCCTCTGAATCGAATGACTGTGGAGATGCCATGAATGAGTTCATGTCCTTCTCTTATCGGCACAAGAGGTCTGCCTAGTCTTTCTCTGATGACACCCTAAAACCATTCAAGTGTGGTGGTTGAGTACTTGAAGGCCTCAGTTAGTCTAAAGAATTTCTTAACCCCAAACTCGTTCTTGAACACCAATCTGAGCTTTGGTTGAGTCAAGACTAAAACATCTCTTCTCCTGTAGGCCTGGGAAGTCTTCGTCTGGAGGAGTGCAGGAGAGTCTTTTGATGCCAAGTTCAAGAGCGATCTGAAAGTCGCTCTTTGCCCTGAACTTTACCAAAGTTTCCATTGTCTCTACTATCGCTCGATTTACCATCCCATATCTGATCCCTTGGTCCTGTCGCTGAGTTGTGTGTCCATAGAGGTCGATCAAGTCCCATGGGTTGAGATTGATTAAGTCATTGTCATTGAAGATCCTGACCATCCCATGTGCACGCTCCATGGTGTACTCGATGTATTTGATTGCTCGATTAAAGAAGGTTCTCATTTTGATGTCTAGGACCGTCTTGATTCCATCGTTCGAGAAGACGGCTTTGTGGTGGAGAGGTCGTCTGTCTTACAAATCTGTGTAGCAAGAGATCCATCTAGGGGTGAGCAGCGAAACCGGATACCCACTTGTGGAACCAAAACTTCCTTGGAACTGACGGTTCCAGAACCGAAACCGATATGAGTGGTTCTGGTTCCGGTTCCTAAAATTCTGAATCGATTGAGAATGGTTTCAGTTCTGGTTCTCAATTTTTCGGAACCGTTACCCACCGCGTACCCACTGGGACCGGTTCCAAGACCGGGTACCCAGAACCGGTAGGTACCCTGAACCGGAACCGGCGGGTACCCAGTATTTTTGAATTAAAAAATAATAATTACTTTTTTTAATACTAGATTAAGTTAGGTCAAGAACTTAGAACTCTAGATTCAAAATTTAAGATAAAATGATCCGTATTTTTTCAAATTGTGTGTTTAATTGGATTCATAGTATGTAATCGTTAAACTTTGAACCTTTACAATTATAGTATGTAATCGTTAAATTTTCAACATTTACTATTAGTTTATTATGGTTTGTAATCGTTAAATAATATTTRTAACCATTATTCCGTATAATTTGTATTCTTGTTTATTTATTAATGTTTTGACAATGTTTTATGCTTTATTTCTAACTAATTTTTTTTAATATTTTAGGAAGCGGGTACTCGGAACCAGAACCGGTTCCCGACGGTTCTAGTTTCAGTTCAAAAAATTTAAGAACTGCTCTAACCGGTTCTGGTTCCAATATCTCAAGAACTGCCGATTTAGGTTCAGGTTTCGGTTCCTGTCAAATAGGGCGGGTACCCGCCTATGCTCACCCCTAGATCCATTGACTCAGGAGATAACATGGGAGGATTGAGGATCAAATTTTCATCACGGTCATGGTAGAGGTACTGATGGATATTCTCCATCATTACTGGTTCCCTTGGGGGCATCTCTGGACGTCTCCTCAGCGACTCAAAGTTAGCGATAATTTCATCGACCACGCCTTGAGGAGGAGGTTGCCTTGATGAGGAAGGTATGTCCATTTGCACCTTGATGGTTGGGTGATGGGAGGTTGGTGTTGGGTGATGGGTTGTGTTTGGGTTGTGGGTTTTGTATGGGTTAAGGATTGTGTATGGGTTGTGGGTTTTGTATGGGTTGAGGTGATGGTATGGCTTCTGGTTGTGAGGGTTCAGGTTGAGTTGGCTTTGGTTGAGGTATTTCTGGTTTTATGGGCTCTGGTTGGGTTGGCTGTTTTGAGGTAAGATGGGTTGGGTTATGATGGGTTCTAGTTGAGTGGGAATGGCGATGGAAGGTTCTGTATATGGGGTGTTGGTGATGGAGTGAAGGATTGGTTTATTTATGGTTGAGGGGAACGTGGATGTTTAGACGATGAAGAACTCACCACAATTGGTGAGAACTCATTTGTTGTGGGTAAGGGTTCTTGGGTGCAAGCTAAGGGAACATGTACATTATGTACATCTTCAGAAGGCTGAGCCTCTGGTTCCCTAGCTTGTGTTGCATGGGTTCTTTGGGTGGTTGAGATTGGGTGGCTTTGAGTTGGTGGGGGTTGTGGTGCAGCGGTTTTCATCATTTGTTGTGCCTGGTTCTCCCCCTCATGAGGACCTAGACCATGATCATCTTGGTCTGGATCCTCATGCCTCTGCCTCTGCCTCTGCCTCTTAGGGGGGCGGCTTGATGAGTAGGAGGCTCTACTTTTTTTCTTGCTCACCCTGAAGGATGCAAGATACGCCCTCAGGGCCTTCTTTCTTCGAGACTCCTCCATCGAGCGGAGAAGGGAGTTGGTGTGCGCTTGTTGTTCTTCAAGGCTCTTGGAGAGAGCCTTGGCCGGTTCTGTAGCCTTGTGTGTTAACTTTGCACTTATCTCATTGAACGAGGATATAAGTGCCTTTGAGAGTGCTCTCATGTCGGCTCTTGTGGCTATGTCTGCTGAAGTGGAGATGGATATTGAGGCGGGAGGAGGGATGGAGATTGAGGTTGAGGCGGGTGGTGGGATGGTAATGGATGATATCATGTTCCTCACCTCTGCAGCAAAAAAGATAAAGGCTTCATCGAATGATGGAGCTGCAGAGGGGGGTGGTGGGGGGCTGTTTGTGGTAGTTGGGCAATTATGGTGGCTTGGAGTGTAGTGAGGGTGGTGTTTATGGTATTTATTTGTGAGGTGATGGAGGCAATGGCTTCATCAGTCGCAGTTGCGTGGGCCGTGAGGGTTGCGAGGGTGGCGATGATGGTTTGGTTGCGGGCGGTGGAGAGGGTTGATATGGTGTTGTAGTGTTGTTCCACCAATTGTTGGAGGATCGTGACACGAGTGGTTTTGTCCCTCTCGTGAGCCTCGAGGGATGAAAGGGATTGTTGAATCGATGTAAGGTCGATCGATGGAGGAGATTCAACAATCCTTGCCAAGATGAGTTTAAGGTCATCCAAGGACCGCTGAGTTGAGTCAGCAAAGGCCTGGAACTCGGCCTTTGTGACCAACTCATCAATGGGGGTAACCCCTACAACAACGGATGATGTAGGTTGTGCCTCAGTTCCAGAGGCGCCTTCATTATTGCCTTTTTGTGAAGGTGGAAAATGAAGGACTTCCATCATGTCCTCGATAGCCCTCTATTAAGGAACTATCTCTTGATGTATTGACATTAACTTTCTCTTCATCGAATTCAGAGTCCGATGAAGGAAAGTAGGTGTGTGTCCCCTTCGCTAGATCAAGTATCGAAGGGGGAGGTGCAGGCACAAAAGATCGCTCTGAATGATCTGTGGGGATATGCAAGTCAGAAGCAACACATGCTTCAGTGTGTGTGGGTAGCGACGAGCTATGAGGCGATGTAGCTCGTATTGCTTCATCACTCCCTATTAGGAGAGAGGTGATGGATGGTGTGGTTCCTCGGCTAAATCATCTCCAAAGACCCGAAGAGTGGCCTCTGGATGGCTGGCTAGGGTTGGGATTGGACTGAGTCGTCCTTGTTCAATACCCGTTTGGCCTTGATCGCCAGGGGTAGCAGATGTGGTTGCTATTGGATGGGGGGTTGGGATAGTTGTGTGTATGGGGCCGGGGGATGCTAGAGGAGTGTCATCATCATCATCATCATCATCATCTTCATCATCCAATGAAGACGACCCCTCTGGCGCTCCCTCGCTTGGATCAGGGGATGGCTCTATATGCTTCGGGGTAGCTGGCCTCGGTTGTCGGGCTAGCATAGAGGTTTCATATGCACTACGACATTCAGACGTCTCAGGGATGATGCTGAGCATTGCCCTTGAGAGGGGCCTTTCTGTGGGGTAACCATCCTTCGAGATGGTTGGTCCATGGCCGTTCATATGGTACTTCGGGGTGAACGGTTCTTCGCTGGGTAAGTTATGCCTCCTCATCGCGTCCCTTATGAATAAGGCAAGGGAATGCGGGAAGAGCACCAATGAGAGTTGCTTTCCTACGTCCTTGAGCTTGTTCTTCTTGATGAGCGCGACATGAATTTCATTGTATATGAGTCAGGCGTAGTCTGTTGTGCCTGGTTCTCCCCCTCATGAGGACCTAGACCTTGAACATCTTGGTCAGGATCCTCATGCCTCTGCCTCTTAGGGGGGCGGCTTGATGAGTAGGAGGCTCTGCTTCTTTTCTTACTCACCCTAAAGGACGCAAGATACGCCCTCAGGGCCTTCTTTCTTCGAGACTCCTCCATCGAGCGGAGGACAGAGTTGGTGCGTGCTTGTTGTTCTTCAAGGCTCTTGGAGAGAGCCTTGGCCAGTTCTGTAGCCCTGTGTGCAAACTTTGCACTTATCTCGTTGAACGAAGAGATAAGTGCCTTTGAGAGTGCTCTCATGTCGGCTCTGGTGGCTATGTCTGCTGGGGTGGAGATGGATGTTGAGGCGGGAGGAAGGATGGAGGTTGAGGTTGAGGCGGGTGGTGGGATGGTGATGGATGATATCATGTTCCTCACCTCTACAGCAAAAGAGGTAAAGGCTTCATCGAATGATGGAGCTGTAGAGGGGGGTGGTAAGGGGCTGTTTGTGATAGTTGGGCAATTATGGTGGCTGGGAGTGAGGTGAGGGTGGTGTTTATTTGTGAGGTGATGGAGGCGATGGCTTCATCGGTCGCAGTTGACTAGGCTGTGAGGTTACGAGGGCGGCGATGATGGTTTGGTTGCGGGCGGTAGAGAGGATGGATACGGTGTTGTGGTGTTGTTCCACCAATTATTGGAGGATCTGGAAGGGTGTGGTTTTGTCCCTCTCGTGAGCCTCGAGGGATGCAAGGGATTGTTGAATCGATGTAAGGTCGATCGATGGAGGAGATTCAACAATCCTTGCCAAGATGAGTTTAAGGTCATCCAAGGACCGCTGAGTCGAGTCAGCAAAGGCCTGGAACTCGGCCTTTGTGAGCAACTCATCAATGGGGGGTAACCCCTACAGCAACTGATTATGTAGGTTGTGCCTCAGTTCCAGAGGCGCCTTCAACATTGCCTTTTTGTGAAGGTGGGCAATGAAGGACTTCCATCATGTCCTCGATAGCCCTCTACTGAGGAACTATCTCTTGATGTTTTGACATTAACTTCTTTTTTATTGGATTCAGAGTCCGATGAAGGAAAGTAGGTGTGTGTCCCCTTCGATAGATCAAGTATCGTAGGGGGAGGTGCAGGAATAGAAGATCGCATTGAACGATCTGTGGGGATATCAAAGTCAGAAGCAACACATACTTCTGTGTGTGTGGGTAGTGGTGAGCTATAAGGCGATGTAGCTTTTATTGCTTGATCACCCTCCTGTTGGGAGAGAGGTGATGGATGGTGTGGTTCCTTGGCTAAATCATCTCTAGAGACCCGAAGAGTGGCCTCTGGATGGCTGGCTGGGGTTGGGATTGGACTGGGCCGTCCTTGTTAAATACCCCTTTGGCCTTGATCGCCAGGGCTAGCAGATGTGGTTGCCCTTGGGTGGGGGAATGGGATAGTTGTGTGTATGGGGTTGGGGGATGTTGGAGGAGTGCCATCATCATCATCATATTCATCATCTAATGAAGACAACCCCTCTTGCGCTCCCTCGCTTAGATCGGGGGATGACTCTATATGCTCCGAGGTAGCTGGCCTCGGTTGTCGGGCCAACATAGAGCTTTCATATGCCCTACGGCATTCAGATGTCACTGGGATGACGCTGAGCATTGCCATTAAGAGGGGCCTTTCTGTGGGGTAACCATCCTTCGAGATGGTTGGTCGATGGCCGTTCATATGGTACTGCGGGGTGAACGGTTCTTTGCTGGGTAAGTTGTGCATCCTCATCACGTCCCTTATGAATAAGGCAAGGAAATGCGGGAAGAGCACCGATGAGAGTTGCTTTTCTGCGGCCATGAGCTTCTTCTTCTTGATGACTGCAACATGAATTTCATTGTATATGAGCAGGGGGTAGTACAGAGGGAGGTTAAAAATAGACCATACATGATGGTCATTATGTTTATATTCCCCTGGTCCATACTCTAGAGTTTGCACGTAAGGGCTCGGTTGAGGATCGAGAAGAACATGTTCCACATGGGAGGCAGGAATTGCCTCTTGAGGTCTGAAGCATTGCGGAGGTCGCGGTTGTAGCCCAACATCTTGATGAAGCGTAAGATGTCGGAATTCGTTGGTGGCTCGGCGCATTGGTCAATCCCGAGCTCCTGTCTTGTTGGAATAAACAAGACCTTCGAGATTTTGGCGCGGGAAATTTTCACCGAGCAAACCATGTCGTTTGGGACGTCAATGTCCCCCATAAGCCCGCGGTTCTTCGGTTAGAAATCGCAGTTCTGCCATTATTGTTGGACGTATTTTACCTGCACCCCGTTGTCGGAGAGGGTGAGGGCCGGTTGTAGAATGAAGTTTTAGAAGAATTCTATCATTATGGCAAACCTGTCTTCGTAAAGGTTGGTGCGAAGATCAATGGAGTGGTTGTTCGGCTTGATCGGCAGGAAGACATTGGCACGGCTTTCGGCGCCGGTCGACTTCACGTGACTGTCGTTGTTGTGGGATTCATGGGAGGCGGAAGACACCATTTTTGTGAGAAGGTAGTTGCAGGTCGTGTGAGTTCTTAAGTCCTTGAGAGAATATGTGAGCGTAAAAGATGAATTAGTGGGGACGACGGGTTTAAATAGGTGGGGAATTGGAAGGGGTGGGGTTTAAAATTAATATGCTAATAGTGAAAAGAGTGGTAAGGATGGGTGTAAGAGACGTTTGGTGAAAAAGGTGACTGTGATGGTGATCGTGAGCCGTAAACCCACTCACGATCATAACTGAAGATGGACACGTGTCAGATGGGGGTGGTGTCGTTTGGGAAATGAAGGGTTTTTAGGGAACATCCCTTTTTGAATCTGTCAGGCGCGTGTGGGCGGTAAACGACTTTTGGAAGGATAAAACCTTAAGAATAAAGATTTAAATAATATTTATAATTAAAAATTCCACCTTTATTGTAATAAAAAATTAATGAAAGATGGGTTTTAATGGGAAAACAAGTCATGTCAATTGAACCAGAGGGGCTCTGGTTGGTCATGACAATGATTGGGGGGAACGAGAGGGTCTCTGGTTATGAATGATGAATTACTTCATCATTGAATGTTGGGTTTTATGAAATAGAGAATCTGGATAGACAAACCAGAGGCTCTGGTTGATCATTGGAAACCCTTGGATGTAAAAACATACCCTTTATGAAGGACCAGAGGGTCTCTGGTTGAATGCAAGGGATGAAAAATATTGTTAATATAGCATTTTTGTGATCCAAAGGCTCTGGATAGACGAACCAGAGGCTCTGGGTGGGAAAATGCATACTTGGAAGAACCAAGGATTTGAACTAGAGGGTCTCTGGTTGAATGGGAATGTACAACCAGAAATGGGTTTGGTTCAATATGAATGTTTGATGATGAATGTAAGTGCAAAACTCCCCCTCAAATGATTCATAGGGTTGTGCAATGAGTAAAAAAAACTCCCCCTAGAATCAATAAGGAGGGTGAATGAGATGACCAAAAGCTCTGGTCTATACAACCAGAGGCTCTGGTTATGAATGATGGTGCAAAAAAAATATATGAATGATAAACAAGATGATATAAGTGATGATGAAAAGATGGGTCTTTGGGACCAGAGTGTCTCTGTTTCCAAAGACTTAGAATCCAAAGGCTTTGGTCTTTAGAACCAGAGGCTCTAGTTGAATGGATGATGCAAAATGAGATGGGAGATCAATGATAATGTGCCTTATGATGACCAAGTTGGACCAGAGGGGCTCTGGTCTCAAAGGACTTGGAAACCAGAAGCTCTGGTCTTTGGAACCAGAGGCTCTGGTTGCATGATAGATGAAATGGCTAAGTGAAATGTACGGGAAAACATGGAAGGGAGACCAAGTATGGGACCAGAGGGGCTCTGGTCTCAAGGCTTGGAATCCAGAGGCTCTTGTCTATACAACTAGAGGCTCTGGTTGGGAAGGGGATACTTAGTAAAAATCACTAAGTATTTGCTTTGGACCAGAGGGGATCTGGTTCCAAAGGCGATGAAAATTTTGGCCAAGAATTAAACAAGTATTTCTAATTTGCCAGAGGCTCTGGTCTTTTGAATACTTGGTTATGAGGGCCATGTTAATGTATCACTTTTAGACATAACCAAGAGATATTGAGGATCTCTGGTTTGAAAAGAAAGATTGCCTCTAAGTGTTGAGATTCAGCATACCCATCTTGCTGACAAGAAATATAAATCTTTTCTCATCCAGAGCTTTTGTGAAAATGTCAGGAAGTTGAATCTCTGTAGAAACAAAGTACATCTCTATTGTTCCCTTTTCTACATGATCTTTGAAAAAATGGTACCTGACATCGATGTGCATGGTCTTGGAATGCTGCACATGATTCGCAGAGATAACTACGGCACTCTTGGAGTCACTGAGGATGGGAATTTTTTCATATTGGAATCCATAGTCCTTAAAATGAGTCTTCATCCAGAGAACTTGTGAATAACAACTAGCAGCAACAACATATTCTGCTTTTGCTGTAGAGGTTGAAACAAGATGCAATTCTTCATCGGCTGATGGAACTGCTTGCTTCCCCTTCGAAGAGATCATTTACAGAGTGATGCTCTGGTTCTGAAGACACAGAAGAAGTAGAAGGTGAAGTAACATGAGTTTCAGAAAGAGTTGTACCTTCAACATTGGATACTTCATGTTCTTCATCGACTCTGGAAGAGGGTTTTTAAATAGGTGCTTGTCCAGAGACTACTTCTTCTTTGAAGATGTCTTCAAATAAATGAGCTAACTCTGATTCAATGGGTTTGCCAAGTGATGAATCGAGGCTCTCTGTTGTAGTCCGAGTCCTGAACTGCTGTATCCAAAAGTCATTGGTGAAGAATCATTAAAAGACACATTGATGCTTTCGATAACGATCTTTGTCCTTCTGATGAACACTCTGTAGGCCTTAGTAGTTTGAGAATAACCCAGAAAGATTCCTTCATCAACTTTCTTGTCGAACTTGCCAAGATATTCCCTATCATTGAGTATAAAGCATTTGCACCCAAAGACATGGAAATATTTGACATTTGGCCTTTGTTGGTTGATGAGCTCATAGGGAGTCTTCTGGTGCCTCTTGTTGATGATTGACCGGTTCTGGGTGAAGCATGCGGTGAAAATGGCTTCAGCCCAGAAGGTGATGGGTAATTCTGATGAAGCAAGCATGGTCCTTGCTGCTTCCACTAAGGTTCTGTTCCTTCGCTCCACTACTCCATTCTGCCGTGGAGTTCTGGCTGCTGAAAAGTTTTGGGATATGCCTTCACTGATGAGATATTCATCAATTCTGACATTTCTAAATTCAGTTCCATTGTCGCTTCTTACTTTGATGAGTTTGCGTTGTAGAAGGACTTCGAGCCTTTTCATCACCCCGATGAAGAGTTCAGGAACGTCTGATTTCTTCTTTACGAATTCAACCCAAGTGTATCTGGAGTATTCATCAACCAGCACCAGGATGTACTTCTTTCTAGAGAGGCTTTGTGTAAAGATAGGCCCACAGAGGTCGGTATGGATCATGTCCAAGGGATTGGAGCAGGAGGTTTCTTACCTTGTTTTGTGTGAGGCCCGTTTCATCTTTCCCATCTCACAGGCTGAGCATAGATGATCTTTTTCAAAGTTGAGATCAGGAATCCCCTTGACCAACTTCTGTTTGGCTAGCTTCCTTAGAACATCAAAATTCAGATGTGAGAACTTCTGGTGCCATAGCGAATTTTCATCGCTCTTATGGGATACAAGGTAGAGGGTGTCTTGTCCCACAAAGGAATGAAAGCCTAGAAGATAGAGATTCCCTTCTCTCTTCACCTTGATGATGGTCTGGCCGGGCTTTGTTTCGATGATGCAGAAACCCTTGCAAAATCTGACTTCAAGACCCTTTGTAGGCTTGGGCTTTTTCACGTTTTCATTGGTTTGAACATTGTAGCTATAGACGTGTTTGGAAAACATGCAGTGATGAGTTAACATGTGATTCCTCAGGTTTTGTAAAAGAGATAAACATTGACAGTTGGGAGTTTTAGGACAAGAATTTGTAACTTTCTTTTTATTCGATGAAGAAGAAGTGAAAGCAGAGGATGAAAATTCTGTCCTAGCATTGGTTGTTTTTACAAACTTCCTATCTAGTCTAGATTTTTTATTCGTAGTGGCAGGCATGGGCTTTACTTCTTTCTTGAGGATGGGCTTCTTTTCTTTAGCTGAAGGAGAAGAAAAATGTTGGTTAGAATGTTCAGAGGCGGTCCACTTCTGTTTCTGTTCGCGAGTAGACTTAATGAATTTAGATGAAGTTCTTGGGCCATGTGAAGTATCATTGGCAGACTTGGTATTAATCAAATTTTCTTTTCCTTTGTCTGAAGCTTTCATAGGTTCTAGAACATCATATTTCATTGGGGTTTTGAAAGTTTGAGGTTTCTTATCCTCAATGATCTCTTGTGATTCACAGACTATCTCTTCTTTAGAGTCAGAAACAAGAAAGTCTCTCGCGGATTTCTCGAAATCAAAATTCTCATGGATGTTTATGGGAGCAATGGGTTCAGAGGTTGATGGATCAGAGTGATCTGTTGGGGATTCCATCGCTTTTGATTTTTTTGATGAACTTCCAATATCACTTGGATGGTTTACCGATTCATCAAATGATGGTTCCTTACTAAGATTCTCTTTCTCATCAACAACACTTGCTGATGAAGTAGTGGGATTGATAACCAGAGGCTCTGGTTTAACCATAAGGTTTCTATCGGTCTCTGGTGTGGAGACATCATTCCTTCATCAGAATTCTTACTTGTGCTGTTCTCATACACCACATTTTCAAAATCCTGTCTCAAGAGAATAGTTTTTCCATCGACTTTAACCCTTTTAAAGTTTGCTTTGAGTTTTGGGAAAAAGTCGGGTTTTTGAATGCATCCAAGTTTGAATGTGGATTCAAGGGTGGATTTCTTGGTTTCGATGAAAGAATCTAAATCATTGAATCCAATCCCTTGGTAATCCTTTTGACCGTTAAGTTTTTCATAGACGTCTTGGGGATCTTTGTATTTCTTCATCAGGAGTTCATTGGTTTGAAGCTTCTGATGAAGAATCTCCCTTTCCTTTTCGAAGAAATCCTTGAGAGCCACTGAGTTTAACCTTTCTGCCTCGGATTCCTTTTGGGCCTTTACCTTCTTTTCTAAATCCTTAGTTATTTTTTTGTTAAGGTCAAGAAGTTTTTCTTCCTCTGATTTTTTGAGTGATGCGATGCGAGTCTTTTCTTTTTCTAGTTCAACTTGTTCTTCGGTGAGAAGATCAGTCTCTCTCTTGTAGAAACTGACTTCTTTTTCCGCTTTTATCCTTTCAGATTTTTCAAAGTTCAATTTTTCTTTAAGTTTTAGAAAATCTTCTGAAAGTTTCATAACCTTTAACTCTAGCTCTGATGGAGCAGAGTTGGTTTCATCGATGGAAGGGTCACATACCTAATCATCTGAGTCAAAGGCGGATTCTGCATTGGACGTGACCATGAGGCATATGAGTCACTTGTCTTCTTCATCAGACGAAGAATCAGACACCCAATTTTTCTTTTCAGCCATCAGGATTCGCTCCTTCGGACTGTACTTGTATTTCTTTTTATAGTAGTCGACATCCTTCACCAAGCGTCCTCTGCATTCTTTTGAAAAATGTCATATCTTCCCGCATCTATAGCAGCGAAGATCACTTTTCCTACCATCTCCTTCTCTTCTGTCTTCTCTTCTCTCTTCTCTTTCTTGTTTTCCCTCTCTTCTTTCTTCCCTCTGATGAAAATTCATCGGCTTTTGATCATATGAGGGTTGGTATTTCTCCTTTCTGGAGTCTCTTCTTTCAAATGGCTTTTTTCAAACTTCTTCTGGAACTGTTTCGTTATCAAGGCCAGAGACTTGGCAAAGGCTTTGAGATCATCATCATAATTGGATGGCTCGTCTTCGGATTCTGATTCTACCACCAATGCCTTTTTGTTTTTCCTCCTGTGGTCTCTGGTGGAGGTCCTTGAAACATCTTTTTCTTCGGCAGCAAGGGCAAGAGGTCCATCGATGGACACTTTTCTCTTCATTATGTTCTTTTCTTGTGCAGCAAGAGTTCCATAGACGTCATGAAGTGACCAACTGTCTAAGTCCTGATTTGCTTGGAGGGACATCGATAGCTGAGTCCACTCATCACCGAGACTCTTGAGAAACAAAACATTGTTTTCTTCCTTCGTCCAGGAGATGTCATTTCGGCGACATTGATTGATCAATGTGTTGAAACGATCATAGGTCTTCTGAATCAGTTCATCAGCGAGAGCCTTGAAATTAGTGTACTCGTTGAGGCATTGAGCCCTACGATTCTTCTTCGTTTTCGCACCTCCTTCCAGTTGACTCGCCAACTCGTCCCATATTTCTTTCGCTGTGGTGCATACGTCGAGGGACTGAAAGATGTTGTAACATCCCATTCCACACATTGCATGTAACATATACTTCATATATACAAGATATACATGTTTGTACACCACATTGGTCCCTTAGTACAAGAATTTACCAGTACAAAATACATGGTTCAAAAATTCAAATTACAATTCTTGCACTAAACAGTTTCATCTAACAAAACTATAGATATCATCAGCCATTCTACATTCAGGTAAACATATAGGGAAATTATCACATTTTCCCTTTTCCCTTACCTTTTGCACTTCCTGCAATACATATTTAAAAATCACAAAACGAGGGTTACACCGAAAGGCCTAGTGAGTTACCCTATTCATGTTATTGTAAGGTGAAAATCACCAAAATATTTAGGTAAAATAACTTTTCATATATAGCACAAATATATGAACGAGTAAGAACATAATATCAGTACCTTTCACTTTTCAAGCCAATATCTCTGCTTGCAAATAATTCATCAATTCTCAATAGGTTTATACTAATCAAATTATTATAATGCCACTTTTTAAACCTTTTAAATAAAATAAGGTTTATTCAAAGTTTCAGGCTAAACCTGTTATCTCCTTGTCAATAACATCTAGACTATGATTTCCAATAAGAATCTTGATTCTAAATCTTTAAATCACAAAGAAATAAAGATTCCAGATCACGGTAATCTTAAAAGATATAATAGTAAGAGTTATATTGCAACACACACACACACAAATGCCACCCTTATATCCAAATGTACACATCTCCTTGATATGCCACCCTTATCCCATGGTACACCTCTCCTTGATATGCCACTCTTATTTCCCCATCAAAATATTTTATAAAACAACTCCATTTAAAATAGACCGCAGTCAATGGAATTATTATCAGTTCAAATTCATTTTGTCAAAATTCCCATTTATTGTTCCATATCTTGACAAGTCAATACATAATCCCGTCAACCTTGTCCGGATAACAAATCCGGACAACACTTCACATAGCTTTGTCCGATTATATACTTTAGAAATAATTTTCAACACTTTGTCCAGATATCAAATCCAGACAACACTATGCCTCATTGTCCGATTTAGAATAAACTGACCATCTCATAGTCGTATCCATACTTCTCCATTTGAAACTCTTCATCATAAAATCAAAGTTCATAAATCGCTCAATCTTTAAACCGGTTGAGACATGTCCGGTTTAAAGCTAAACCGCTTATCACTTGAGCGGTTTATACATAAATCGCTTACACCTTCTCCGGTTTAAGACTAAGCCGGTTGATATAACCAGCGATTTAGTCTTAACCCGCTCACGTTTTGTCCGATTTATATCTAAATCGCATAACACTTGTCCGGTTTATGGATTAAGTCGCCCAACCCTTGTCCAGTTTAGGTCTAATCCAGACAACACTCAATAACAGTAATACAGTTATTGAATACACTAGTAACAGTTTCCTGACTATTAGCAGTATCAACTACTAATTCATCGTTAAGTAACACAGAATTCAAGCATGCATTTTGAGCAAACGATGGTGATACAAACGAAAAGTTTGCACCAAAGTCAAATAATACTTTAGCATGTATAGAATTCAGTAGGAAAGTACTTGTTACTACATCTGGTGACACCTTTGCCTCATTCTTGGTCATTTGGAAGGACCGTCCCCGTGCCCCTCCTTGCCCTCCTCTATTCACAGTAGGTCTTCCCCGAGTACCCGACACATTACTTCCCATTGTCAGCTGTGGAGTTCTTAGCAATGGACAGTTCGGTCGAATATGATCCGGAGAATTACAATTAAAACATCCTTTATTAGCTGGGCAACTTTTTGACAAATGGCCCGGTTCACCACACTTGTAACATTTTCTTGGGTCCATCTTGCACTCACCTGATGAACCTGTCGACATTGCGTATATACTTTCTCACCGACCTTCTGATCAGTTCTATTATCATATCTCACAATTTTCGGCCCTCGAAAGTTCGATGAAGGCCCCTCCCACTTTATTTTCTCTACAACTTTTCCTTCTTATTGCCGATTCTTATTTCGTTCTGTTACTTCAGCCGCATCTACAGTTAGTGAAAAGGTATTGGGGTTCATAGCAATTACAAACTCTCTGATTGAGGGTTTTAAACCCCAAATATACCTTTCTATCTTCCTGGATTCAGATGAAACATAATGCTCGGCAAATCGTGAGTATTCAATAAATTTCTCAGTATACTCCCGAACTGTTCCATTTTCTTTGTTCCAGTTTCAAGAAATCTTTTTTCATTTGTCTCACTGCTGTTTTAGGACAAAACTGATTCTTGAATCGTCCCACAAATTCTGTCCAAGATAACGTCTGTAAAACATCCGTCCTGGCCAATGATTCAACTTCCCACCAGAACAAAGCATTTGATTTTAATATAGAAACATCAAATCAAACTTTATCTGTTTCCGGACACCGAATGGTATTAAACACATATTTCATTTCCTTGATCCAGCACATAGCTTTCATTGGATCCCTCTCCCGAGAGAATGTTGGTGGCTGGCATGCCAAAAACATTTTAATATCTCCCTCCTTGTTATGAGTAACCGGTACCGAGGGATGAACTTCTACTCTCTCTATTTCTACTCTAGCCGGAATTCTCATAATAGAAGTTAAAGTTTCCCGTAACTTTCCCATTTCCTCTACCAGCATATCACTGGTTACATATTCCAGGTGTGGCACTGATCTTTCCTAAGCATTCCCAGAATGTGATTCTTCATGTTCATAATGAACTTCAGTCTGACCCCTTCCCTGAGACTGACTTCTTCCTCTGCCTCTTCCCCTAGGTCTTCCTCGACCTCTATTTCCGCAAGTGCTAGTCGGAAGGTTAACGGGTGATTCCTCTCTTTCCTCAGACTCTGGTCGGGCTGTTCCTTCAGATATTCGAGTTCGACTAGACATCTGCATATTTTAGTGTTAATAATCACGTATTCACATTCCCAAATATAATGAAGTATTCAATTTTAGATGTATACCTGTAAATTCATAATTACACTAGCCAGATGTAACTAAAATTTACCTTACACACTATTCTTTCAACTCATCATATTTATTTCCAATGATGCTAACTATGTCCGTGACCTTTAACATGCAATAAAATAGTTTAAATCTAGGTATCATGCTATTGAATACCTAAATCCCTTAAGCTCAGGCTATGATACCACTTTCTGTAACATCCCATTCCACACATTGCATGTAACATACACTTCATATATACAAGAAATACATGTTTGTACACCACATTGGTCCCTTAGTACAAGAATTTACCAATACAAAATACAAGGTTCAAAAATTCAAATTACAATTCTTGCACTAAACCAGTTTCATCTAATAAAACTATACATATCATCAGCCATTCTTCATTCAGGTAAACATATAGGGAAATTATCACATTTTCCCTTTTCCCTTACCTTATGCACTTTCTACAATACACATTTAAAAATCACAAAACGAGGTTAGACCAAAAGGCCTAGTGAGTTACCCTATTCATGTTATTGCAAGGTGAAAATCACCAAAATATTTAGGTAAAATAACTTTTCATATATAACACAAATATATGAACGAGTAAGAACATAATATCAGTACCTTTCACTTTTCAAGCCAATAATCTCTGCTTGCAAATAATACATCAATTATCAATAAGTTTATACTAATCAAATTATTATAATGCCACTTTTTAAACCGCTTAAATAAAATAAGGTTTATTCAAAGTTTCAGGTCAAACCTGTTATCTCCTTCTCAATAACATCTAGACTATGATTTCCAATAAGAATCTTGATCCTAAATCTTTAAATCACAAAGAAATAAAGATTCCAGATCACGGTAATCTTAAAGGATATAATAGTAAGAGTTATAGTACAACACACACACAAATGCCACCCTTATATCTAAATGTACACCTCTCCTTGATATGCCACCCTTATCCCATGGTACACCTCTCCTTGATATGCCACCCTTATCCCATGGTATACCTCTCCTTGATATGCCACTCTTATTTCCCCATCAAAATATTTCATAAAACAACTCCATTTAAAATAGACCGCAGTGAATGGAATTATTATCAGCTCAAATTCATTTTGTCAAAATTCCCATTTATTGTTCCATATCTTGACAAATCAATACATAATCTGGTCAACCTTGTCCGGATAACAAATCCAGACAACACTTCACATAGTTTTGTCCGATTAAATACTTTAGAAATAATTTCCAACACTTTTGTCCGGATATCAAATCCGGACAACACTATGCCTTATTGTCCGATTTAGAATAAACTGGCCATCTCATAGTCATATCCATAGTTCTCCGTTTGAAACACTTCATCATAAAATCAAAGTTCATAAATCGCTCAATCTTTAAACCGGTTGAGACATGTCCGGTTTAAAGCTAAACCACTTATCACTTACACCTTCTCCAATTTAAGACTAGGTCGGTTGATATAACTATTGATTTAGACTTAACCCGCTCAGGTTTTGTCCGGTTTATATTTAAATCGCATAACACTTGTCCGGTTTATGGCTTAAGTCGCCCAACCCTTGTCTGGTTTAGGTCTAATCCGGACAACACTCATGTGATTAAAACTTCAAATCAAACGAAAAGTTTATATAATCAAGTTATGCAATTACAAAGAGTTTCAAAGCAGTTTAAACCACTCACCTTTTGAAATCTCTTTTAGAAATCAGATGAATCCTTCTTCTAAAAAAAGCAATCCGGACAATGCTTTTCTTCTAATTACTTTCAAGTTCAAAATATGGCAAGAAGAATTGTTGAAAGCCATACTTCACATATATATACTTTTCCAGAATTGGAACGCGACACAAAGTTTGATTTTTAAACTATATTTACCATGGATGCATACATATCCTCACATATACATACTTATTCATACATGCTCACTTACATCATGCATATATGTTCATATATATATGTACATATATATAAATATATATACTCAAATTCATGCATAAATATTATGCACACACATACATATGGTATGCATATTAATATCATACTCATGCGCAAAATACATATATTCACGTTTTTAATTCATGTAAGCATGTATTCATATAAACATCTAACTCACATAATAAATACCTTGGGTAATGACCATGATCTGGTTATCATAGATGTCATTGGGAATGGCCATTATGATCAGCCTCTTTGCTTTCCTATCTGCCGCTACTCGCTCAAGATCATCCTTGTCCCAATTCTTTTTATCCTTGGGTATGAAGTAAGCAACAACTTCTGCAGTAGTGCTTGTTCCTAGGACTCTTGGAACAAGAGTCTGAGGAATGTAAGGACCCTCCATGAAAGATCTGAGGAGATTCCTGTCCATCCCCTCCTGGAAGTTCACCATCCTTATCCTCCATTGTGGATACTCTTCTCTTTGAAGAGTTGGAGGTTTAGTGAGGGAACCTACACTATATGCAGAATTCCAGTTGGCCATTGAAGATTTTGAAGAGATGAAAAATGCGCTTTTTGGAGAAGATGAGTATGAACTCGAATTTAAATGGATGGTAAGAAAGAATTGAGAGATTTAGATATGATTGTTTTGATTGAAGAACAATCAATTGGCTCTGATACCAGTTGTTGATCCCAGACCTCTCAATAACACTAATATTTATGTGATAACTAGATCTTGGTTGTCACCTTAGGTAATGAATATGTGATTATTTGTTATATGTGATTACGTGACAGCATGATAAATTGATACATTTGATCATGTTAGTATGTGAGAATGTGCATAATGTAGATACATGAATAAAATTATGTGTATGTGGGAGCGCATATGCATGCATGATATATATATACACACATGCATGAGTATGGATGCATGGGTTGTGTGTATATGTGTGTATAGCCGACCTTTCCTTTTAGGTAAGGGGTATAAAAGGAGGGTAAGACCTCCATTTTCTTCTCTTGCCATCTTCGAAATAAATTGAGCGATTTGAAGAAAGAGAAGAGGTTGCTCGAATTTTCTTATTTTGCATTACAAGAAGACTGATTTTCAAAAAAGGCTTTTAAGGTGAGTGAATCTTACTACTTTTAAACTCATTATAATTGTACAATTGATTGTAGAACTTTACTTTTGATTTAAAAGTAATCCGCTGGAGTATTGTCCGGATTAGCCATAAACCGGACAAGAGTTAAGCGGATTAGCCATAAACCAGACAAGGGTTGAGCGATTTAAGCCCTAAACCGGTTAAGGCTTAAGCGATTTATAAATAAACCGCTTGGTGAGTATTGTCCAGATTAGACTTAAACCGGTCAAGAGTTGAGTGGTTTAGTCTTAAACCAGACAAGTGTTGAGCGATTTATAAACATTGAGTTTTTGATTAAATATTTTGAACGAAGAAGTAGGAATACGACTAAATGGTGACCGGTTTATTTTTAAATCAAATAAAACCTTGAATTATGAGTTGTCCGGATTGGTAAATCGGACAAGTTATGTGAAGTATCATCCGGATTTGTTATCCGGACAAGGTTGACCGGATTAATGGTAAATCGGACAAGCCTTGGGCGATTTGTTGTCCGGACTTGGTAAATCGGCCAAGACTTGACCGGAGATGAAGTCTGGCCAAGTCTATTTTGACCAGATTTGCATTTTAACTTGTTTATATATATATATATATATATATATAAATGGGGAATTTTGATAAAGATAATTTTGATCTGATAATAATTCCATAGATTGCGGTCTATTTCTATAAGGAATTGTTTTTGTTGAAATATTTTGATGAAGAAATAAGGGTGGCATATCAAGGAGAGGTGTACATGAGATAAGGGTGACATATCAAGGAGAGGTGTACATTTGGATATAAGGGTGGCAATTGTATGTATGTGTTATATAATATAACTCTTACTATCATATCCCTTAAGATTACTGTGGTCTGGAGTCTTTATTTCTTTCTGATTTAAAGATTTAAGATCAGGGTTCTTATTGGAAATCATAGTCTGAATGTTATAGAGAAGGGGATAACAGGTTTGGCCCTGAACTTTGAATAAACCTTGTTTGAATGGAAAAAGGTTTAAAAGTGGCATTATGTTATTTAGTATAAACCTGTTTGGATTTGATGTATTATTTACAAGCAAAGACTATTGGCTTGAAAAGTGAAAGATATTAGTATTGTGTTCTTACTTGTTCATATATGTGTTATATATATGAAAAGTTGTTTTATGTAAAAGTTTTGGTGATTTTCACCCTGCAATTACATTAATAGGGTAACTCACTAGACCTTTCGGTCTAACCCTCGTTTTGTGATTTTAAATATATGTTGCCGGAAGTGTAGAAGGTAAGGGGAAAGGGAAAATGTGATAATTTCCCTATATGTTTACCTGCATGAGGATTGGATGATGATATGTATCGTTTTGATAAATGAACATTGATTAGTACAAGAATTTGTTTTTTGAATTTTTGAACCATGTATTTCATACTAGTAGATTCTTGTATTAAGGGACCTGAATGATGTATAAGTGTATGAAATATGTGTTACATGCAATATATGGTATGGGGTGTTACAATTTAGGTTATGAATAACCTAAATATGTCGTGTGGATGGAAAAAGTGAAGAACACTCAAGAACACAAATAAGAATATTCAAAGAATATGTCTGAGTGCTGAATGATTCACTTTATTCAAATGATTAGGCGAAAAGTGTAAAAGATTACATGAAACGTTAAGCCTGTTTATGCTAGAAAGCTAATTATGGAGATTGCTATCTATGGAAGATATTTAGCAAATCTCTAAAGAAAAGGAAAGCTATTTAGACATTTTGAAAGTAAATAAAGCAAAGTAAATCTTGGAGAATCCAGCTGTCGATTTATCATCTCCCTCTGTCTTCTATGGGGAGTTGTTCAACCATGTCTTGATATCTTCTTCATCGGGTGCCTCTGGTTGAACTGTCGTGGAAGACTCCAAGTGTTGGTAACCAAAGGGGTTATGGAGATGCGTAGTTCATCGTACCTCTGGACATTCATCGGCCTTCTGGTTATATTGGACACTTAGAGTTTTTACTTGAAAGTCTTCCATCGGCCATCTACTCTTTCACACTTGTTGTTTTTCATTACTTTTACAAATATGAGTTATGGGGTCTAACAACTTCTTGGTGGAAAGTTGGTAACCAGGACAAGCAAAAAGAAAACTTCATTGTCCACATCAACTGTTGAAGCTGAATATGTAGCTGTTAGAAGCTTTTGTGCCTAAATTCTTTGGATGAAAAATTAGCTCAGTGATTATGACCTTCATCTCTCAAAGATCCCTATCTATTGCAATAGTGTTGATCCCCTCTCTCAGTGATTTGATGATAATCCTTTTTTCCTTTCGATGTATTTTAGTTTCTGTATTTTCAGTTCCAGCGATCAATACACTGAGTATGTTTAGTGATCGCTGAAGAACTCGCTTTGTAAATCATTCAGAGACAACNAGACCTCAAGAGTCCTTATTTGAAGACTCTACCTCTCAGGTAGTGATTACTTCACTCAGCCATCTTCTAATTCCATCAACAACCTGCGGTCGATTGGAGTTGGTCCCTGATCAACCAACCTCTTCTACTCCAACAGACCAGCAGATGACTCAGCTTAAGGAGTCGCTCGACCAGACTAGAGCAAAAATTCCTCTTCGTACCTCTAGTGGTGGTGAGTTTGACTTCCTTTCTGAAACTGAAAGACTCGAGGCATTAAGGGCTGAAAAAGAGCTAGAACTTCAAAAGAAGCAGACTGAATAAAGCCTAAGGCTTGCCAAGTCACTAGCTGCTAAAGTCCTTCTCAAGAAATCCAAGAAAAAAGTGAGTGCTATCCATGCCCAGGCCAAACTTCTTCATATTGTAGAAGCTGAACTTAAAAAGAAGCAAATGGTCGAAGACAAGGATAAGCAATGGAGCGAAGCAAAATTGAAAAAGAGACTCAGTCCCCGCCCAATTATCAGCGTCAGCATCAGCGGACGATCTAAAGACGGTGGTACTCTTGTCTCAATGCTCATCACCAGGGATAATCTTGATGCCGTTTCCGAGTATCCTTCCTACCTTGGTCGCTATGGATACAGCGAATGGATGAAGATCAGGAAAGCCATTTAGCAATCCAAGTCAAGATACAAGACACTTATCGAGGACACCATCAGCGAGCTTATCAAAAGGATGTCCAGGTATGTCAAGGTCCCTGACAGGCCAACTCTGAATAAAGGTAAGAAGAAGAAGACAACACTCATTGATCCTAGTGAAGGACCATCCCTGAGGAACGAACATGAAACAAAGTTCTCCTTAGATGAAGTCCTGAAGGGTCATATGAGTAYTGACATTTCTATGCTGAATCTTGACTTGCCAGTTAAGGGTCCCTATACACCCAACACTATGCATTTCAAACCTGAGTTAGGAGTTATATTCCTTGACTATGAAGGTGAAGTCAGATTTTAGAGAATGTCAAAACTGGCTCTCTGTCCATTGGATCACTTGGTTTATCTCTTGCAATGGATAGAAGACAGCATGCCTGGAAAAGTCGTCGATCTGAAGATTCGAAGAGAGCTCCTACGTCGAAGACARCTTGGTGAAGATGTACCTGTGTACATAGATCTAGGTGTTTCAGATTAAGTCTCTTTGTATCAACAATCCACTTTTCCTTGTAAATCTTTTCTATATMTTYTTTCATTGATTGTATTTACATTTCTGTAAATTCTGAAAATATGTACTGTAATACTTGTTTTATTTCCATTGATTAATAAGATGAGTATTCCATGTGCTTCACTGAAAAAGATCCCTGAAAAAAGTAATAGGGACACAAGTCTATGAGTTCCAGTGTTACTTTTATCATTCAYTGACAWTCTATAAGTCAGTGAATAAGCTTTCAGTTTCAGTTTCTGTAATTGTATTTTTTCTTAGATATAACATAAGAAAACCCTCAAGCTGAGACTGACCAAACTGAAAAATATCCCAAAATAGTAAAAAGGGACATGTACTTTATATGTTGCTTTTCCTTACTATTATTTGATAAGATAACTTTCTTTATGTTATCTTGTTATCATCAAATAGGGGGAGATTGTTGATCCTCTCTCTCAGTGATTTGATGATAATTCCTTTTTTCTTTCGATGTATTTTAGTTTCTGTATTTTCAGTTCCAGCGATCAATACACTAAGTATGTTCAGTGATCGCTRAAGAACTCGCTTTGTAAATCATTCAGAGACAACAATACTTCAAGAAAACAACACTCACACCAAAGATCCTTCAACAAACATCGAAGACTGAAACTGAAGATTAGAGACTGGCGCGTACATGATCTAAAGCGGTATTCAGTGATTACAAGCCTGTCTAACTATGTGTGAAGACTGCTCTAGCTTCAGCGAATGATGATGAGATCTTCAGGTCATTCCAGTATTCACCGATCAAAGGAAGCTTGCTTAGCACGATTGTTGTTGTTTTGTCCTTGCACACACAAAAGGACAAACCTACACCCTTACCAAAGATAGTACGGTACGGAGCCGATTAGTCGACTCTTTGTCCATCAACTTTAGGTAAGGATGTCTGTTCATGAATAGTGCTTTTGTACTATTCACTGTAACAAAGGACAAGCCTTCCTGTTAAGGCTTGACACRCACTCTAAACCCTACCATAYTRYRTTAAATGGACATTTAATGCACTGGGTATAAATAGAAGTGTTTCTTCTCCATGCAGAGTGCGCGCATCACTCTCTTCCCTCATTCTTACTTCAAGCTTCTTTCAGCTTAAAGTAAAAGATATTTTCTTTTAGCAATCTYTTTTCTTGTAATTGCTAACGTTTGTGTGTAACTTAAGATTGTTTAGATAGGTTTCTTTTACCTTATCTTTCCGCAAACAATCTTGTAAAATCTGTATTGATCTTCTCTATCAATATATATTTTAAATTTGAAAACTTTGTGTTTGTATTCATCCCCCCCCCCTTCTACAAACTGTTTAGTATTCTTGTAGACCCTTTTGGGACCAACAAATAGTACTAGTGCTATTGCCATTGTAAACAATCCTAGAGATCATGTTATAAATGGTGATATTGAACTTTATTTCGTACCCACTGAGTACCAACTAGCTGACCTGTTCACTAAACCTCTTGATGAAACAAGATTCCATCTTTTAGTCAGCGAACTTGGAATGTTGAAGGCTGAGGATTAACCCTCTCAGTGCCTGAGCATCACTCAGTGTTACAAAGTTAAATAATTCAGTGTTTCTTAATCTATCATTAAACTCTTCAGCTAAATGTCTCTTTCTCTCTAAGGTACATCTAGTTATCCCTTCCTTCTTTAAAAATTAAAACTATCACCAAACACCTTTCCTTATTTAGTGATCAAAATGTTTTAAAAGAAAAAGCTAATAAATGGTCATATTTTATGATGTCATTATTATTTTTGAACAAATGGACTAATTTCACACGCATCTTTCTGAAACACGTTGTTCATTACTCTTCCCAAACCAATCACTCTAAAATGACGTGCAAAAGAAATCATAATTGTACATCTTTTCGACGCGTCGTTTCTCTCTCTCTCTCTCTTCTTTCTCTTTCATCTCACCTATAAATACCTCCCCTACCCTTTCGTTTACTCTTCATGCAATCAACACTATACACAAATTCTCTCTCTCTCTCTCTCTCTCTATCGTGTGTAAAGCAAGAACACCCTCTACAAACCAGTTTTTCCTTCTTCTTTTTTTTTTCTATTTCATGTTTCTTTATCTTATTTTTTGGTCGTTAATCTTCAAAATGTTAGGAATGATTTTTAGAGTATTATAGTATTCATTCTTGAAAGTTTGATTTTGTATTTCTTGTAGTTTGACTTTGTAAGTCTTGTGTTTGACTTTGACTTGTGTATTTTAGTTTGACCTATAAATAGGTCTTGATTAGTGAGTTTAGAGAAGAACAGGAGCTTAATTGTATCATTCCTTGTAATTGAGAGTTTTAGAGAAATAATACACTTTGACTGTTTGACTTTTTCTCTCAAAACTCATCTTATGAAGAATGCCTTTTATAGAGTTCTTGAAAATGTTTTGAAGATTGATTCAAGAAGTGGGACAAACACAAAAGAAACGTGTTTGTACTTTAAAAAACCTTCTTTCTTCTTTTAATTACAAACATTATAAGTTATATAGATCCTTCTTTCTTGATTTATATTAACTGTGTTTCTTAAAAATCATCTCGGAAACCCTATTTCTTTTTTGGTTTTTCGAATAAAAAGTTTATCTTTCAAACTTTTATCCTAAAAAGCTTTGTGACGATAACTTGTTGTACTATTCCATTTTTTCTTCTTATACAGAAATGGCTACTGCATCAAACATACATTTTGATATTGAAGAATGTTCTTTCAAACCAAACAACCACGTTAATTTATTGGAGATACCCGCAGATAAACCCCACTTTATGGATGTTGCCTTATTCATAAAGAATTGTTTGCTCAGTTGTGCTCTCACCTTCCAACTTGTCATGGTGATATCCTGAGACAGTTCTGGTACACCGCCGAGGTGAAGACCTCGAAGGACAAGGATGGAAACTCTATCATCAAGATCTTCTGTGAGATCAACAACATGACGGTGAGTTTTGGTCCTTCATTGATTTGTTCTGCTCTACAGCTGTTGAAGAATGTTCCCTACACCTGCGACCCTATTGGGTTTAATTTGTGCTTAATTGTTGTATTCTAGAGCTTCTCCTTGTAATTTGTCTTAGTTGCTTTGTAGGTATAAATAGGTTTCTTATTGTAACTAGTTGAAAGAACTTTTATTTTGTAATCTTCTTGAAATTGAATACAATCTACTTTTGGAAAAATTCTCTCAAGTATTCATATTTCCAATTTGATTGTTTGTAAATCTGATTAAAGATTTTGGGATTTACAATTGGTATCATAGCACACTGCAGCAGTTTTGATTCAAAAATCTACCCAGAAACTGGAATTTAACTGAAAAATTTGGACTATTCTTGATATTTCTTGAGTGTTCTTGAACATTTTTTTCAACTTTTTTTTTCTGAATTCATCGAATTTAGCTGTTTGATTGTTGTATTACTGCAAATTTTGTGCTTAATATTGTTTGAAATCAATCTGTTCAAATATTTTTTTATAATTGAATTGATTCAGTATCAAAATTGTTGAATTCTATTTTTTTTGTGTTGAAATTGTTCTTGATGAAGAAATCATATTTGTGTGTTTTTGATGGAATTTTAGGTGAATTGTTTGGTAAAATTGTGTTCATATTGAATATTTGAGTTGTTCTGCATATTTTTCATTTGATTAAGTCTGAAGTTTGAATTTTTGGAAGAATTTTACTCATCGCTTATTGAATTTGTTCATCGAGCGATAAGCATCACTCTTTAGTCATTAAATTTGTGTATTGTCCGATTTGGTTGTGTCCGTTTAAGTTCTTTTTGAATAGACTTGAATTCAGATAAAGTGTTGTGCAGATTGAGTTTTGCTATCCGGAGAGTGTAAATTTCTTGATTTGTTGTGCTTAGTGTTTACTATCCGGTAATAGTGTTGTCCGAATATATTGGTTTTCGGTGAATGTTTCATATGTTGTTATTCTTGTTTGTCTGGATAAGTGTGATTCAATATTTTCTGTCCGATTATATCTTTCATTGTCCGGTGACACATTGTCTAGAGACATAGTACCCGGAGACAGTGACCGGAGATCTCCTATCCAGAGAGCTTCTATTCGGATAAGTTTGTGGTTTGAAATTGTTGTTCGTATAAGTCTTTTTGATTTTTTTGGTAAATTTCTTTGGGTGGAATTTCTTATAAATTTTCAAATACTAATCTTTTGAATCAAAATTTTGAACTGCAGAGATCCATGTTCTTTAAATAAGATAAGATGAGTTCAAAAGAAGTAATGACCATAGGAACAAATACTAAACCACCAGTTCTATTTAGAGGAGATTACAATCAATGGAGAGATAGATTTTTAAATTTCATCAAAAGTCAGAAAGAAGGAGAATTAATTTTGGAATCTTTAATGGATGGTCCAGCTGTGTTTTGCAAGGAGATTCCTGTAGTACCCGAACATAATAAACCTATTGAAATTGTGATAAAAGAAAAATCTAAATATAGTGCAAATGAATTAGCTAGAGCACATGCTGATATTTTGTGTAAATCTTATATGATGCAAACCTTAACAAATGACATTTACACAAGCATTGACAATTACAAGGCATCAGGAAATAGTATGTGGAAACAGATAGAAAGAATGATGATGGGTTCTAAAGTGGGTACACAACTGAAAATTACCAATTGTATTACAAGTTATGAAGAATTTAAGGCTAAGGAAGGAGAGAGCCTAAATGATGTGTACAATTGGTTAACCAGGTTTTTGAATGAGCTAACCAACAATGAGATCTTTAAGACCAGAATAGAGATCAATGTCAAAATTTTAAGTAACCTTCAGCCATAATGGAAACCATTTGCGAACAATATCAGATACAATAAGTCATTGTCTGATATTGATATTAATGAAGTCTATGAAACATTAAAGCAAAATGAGGAAGATGTTTTGGAGATTAGAGATCTGAAGAAGAAGAAAGTAAAGGAAGTGAGTGATCCTCTGGCGTTTGTGTCTGACAAGAAGGTTAAATCAAGATCTGGCAAGTTTGTTAAGGAAGTTGTTCTGTCAAGTGAGTCATCAAGTGGAGAAAGTAATGACAGTGAATCTGATTCTGAAATGAAAGAAATTAAACAAGCCATGGTCATGCTGACAAAAGCTTTTTAGAAGAAGTTTTATAAGAAACCTCATTCTAACAGTCAGAGATTGTCATCCGACTCAAAGTATGAATTTAAGGATAAGTTTGGAGAGAAAAAGAAGTATGATGAGAAAAGGTTTGAGAAGAAGTTTGATGAAAGCAAAAAGTTTGTTAAGGGAGTTGCGAATTAGAAGACAAAATGATATAACTGTGGGTAGTTGGGACATTTTGATGTGAACTGTAGAAAATCAGTGTCTAAAAACACCGATTACTATAAGAACAAGTTCCTTCTTTCTAAAGCACGAAAAGCTCTATTGGCTGAGGATGATCATTGGTTGAACTTAATTGATGGGGAAGAAGAATCAGATGTTGTGGCTCATATATGTTTAATGGCTAGGACTAAGACTGATATATATATGAGAATGAGGAATAAAAGACAGAGTCAAGTGATGAGGTACTTGAATCTTCGTGTATGTAACAGATGCAAAGAATGATGCTAAAAGTACAAGAATTTTGGCAAAAATTTGAATTTGAAAAAGATCGAGTTGCAACTTTAGAAAAAGATCTTAAAATGCAACAAGAAAGATATATTAAGCTAAACAGTGAAAATGCTGGAAATTTGCATGGGCTCAATTTCTTTCATCTGAGAGCAAATGTTTTACGAAAAAAACGAATATCTTGAACAATGAATTATCTGAATCATATGATAAACTTAAATATTTGGAATTAGTTAATGATGATCTGGTTGTAAAGAATAACACTCTTACTTTACAAAATAAGGTTTTAAATGAAAAACTCAAAGACCTGGAAGAAAAGTTGTACAAGAGAGGACAGACAGATCAAACTATTTTTCTAAATAAACTAAATGAGACCAAATTTTTTAATCCAAGGGAAGGGTTGGGATACGAAAATCCGAATCGCTTAAAGAAAGCTCTATATTTTACTCCAACAATTTATAAATTTGAATATGTTGACCTCGATCCAGAATAACAAATCAGGTTTACAAAATCATCAGAGGAAGTAGAAAAGCAAGAAGACTTTAAAGCTACAAAAACATAGTTCCTGCTCTTTCAACATATTATTTTCAAAGTTATTCAAAAGCAGAACTCGAATCAAAACCGATTGAACAAAATCCTTATACTCCTACTCTAATTTTAGAAAAACAAGTTGTTTAACTGGAAAAGATTTTAAATGAAGAAAGACTTTCTTTCCAAAAAGAAAAGGAAGACTTATTGAATAAAAATGAAAATTTTGAAAAATCTACACGTAGAAGAAGAACTTATTGAATCTAAGTATTTTTCATGTTCAAAACCTTCTTGTGAAATTTCTGAATTTGATGGGATAAAGTTCTCAAATAAAGAGCTTAATTTTTATGAAATTTTAAATTCGGATTCGTGTTTAGATCAAGAGATTGATAAATTTGATTTCTTTAAGCAACTACCCAGTGATGAAGCTTTTATTTTAAATACAATTGAAAAGACTGAGGATTTTGACAATGTCTCTGATTTTGAAAATGATTTTCATGAAAACTCAAAACCTATTTTTGGGAACATTTATTACAAAAAGAATAAAATCAAAAGGCGTTTAAAGAAACAGAAGAGGAGTGTTAACAAAAATCTGAATCATAAAGCTCATCGTAAAACTAAATCTAATGATTGTGTTTCTCAAATTTTAGATAAATCTTTGAAGATCAAGACTATCTGGAGAGTGAAAGGGTCTACATTTATAGAATCACTAAAATCATCTGATCAGCTTAGGAAGAACAATTTTGCAATTCCTGTATTCAATAACATTTTAAATGTACAAAAATATTCATTCAGTGACATCATTGATATTGAGAAAGGCAAAATGCGCTGTTCTTATTGTCGATGGGATGAATTTGTGCCTTTTACTGCTTTTCATGCTCACAATGTTAAATATGTTGTTAAAAGAAAAATTGTTTTTAAAGAGAGTTGATTTGGTAATTATAGCATACCACCAACAAGAGCTAATCTGAAAGAACTCATACTGAAGTGGGTACCTAAAACCAACTGATTCAATGTGCAGGTTAACCGGCATGTGTGGTTCTTAGATTCTGGATGCTCAGAACACATGTCTGGTAGGAAAGATTTATTGTCTAATTTTATTGAATCTTTTGGTGGAACGGTAAGATTTGTGAATGATCAGTACGCACTTATCCGTGGATATGATGATGTAGTTTCTGGAAATTTCATGATTAAGAAAGTCTCGTATGTTGAAGTACTTGGTCATGCTTTGTTAACTATAGGTCAATTTTGTGATAAAAATCTGGACGTATGCTTTAAATCTAACCGTGCAGTGTCCGTACTTCTGATGGGAATTTTTTTTTAGCCGGTACTAGAAAATCTAATCTGTATACAATTGAATCATGTAATCTACAAGTAGATACTGATGTCTGGTTGATCTCCAAGGTTTCTTTGCAGCAAAATTTGTTGTGGCATCAATGACTTTCGCATCTAAATTTCAAAAACCTGAAAAAGTTGGTGAATGATAATTTGGTGAAATGTTTGTCAGAGCTGAAGTTCAATAAAGACCATGTTTGCGCAGCGTGCAAAATGGATAAGATGAAGAAAGTTTCTCATAAGTCCAAGGTAGAATTCAACACTTATTGTCCTTTACATTTACTGCATATGGATTTATGTGGTCCTATGCGAGTTCAAAGTATCAACGGGATGAGATATGTATTAGTCGTTGTTGATGATTATTCAAGATACAGATGGGTTCATTTTTTAAAGTCTAAAGATGAAGCTGCAGAGATAATCATTTCACTCTTGAAGAGCGTTCAAGTGAATCTTCAGTTATCTGTTCAGAAGATCAGAATAGATAATGGAACTGAATTCAAGAATAAAACTTTGAGTTCATTTCTAGAATCTCATGGTATCATGCATACATTCTCGACAGCCCGAACACCGCAGCAAAATGGTGTTGTTGAGCAAAAGAATAAAACATTAGTGGAAACAACTCGTAAACTCCTTACTTTATCAAAGCTTCCTCTATTTCTATGGGCTGAAGCTGTTGATACAACGTGTTTTACCCAAAATCGTTCTCTCGTACACAAAAGGTTTGGTAAAACACCTTTTGAACTCATAAATAAACGAATTCCTAATATCAAATTCTTTCGAGTTTTTGGTTGCAGGTGTTTTGTTTTAAATGAAAAAAAAAGATAGAGGTAAGTTTTCTGCCAAGGCTGATGAACCAGTTTTTATTGGTTACTCTAAAAATTATGCTGCTTACAGGGTCTACAATAAAAGAACAAATTGAGTCCATGAGAGCGTTAATATTTCATTTGATGAAGTTGTGGATGTGGCTTCTGGACAAAAACAGTTCAGGACCCGTGCTGATAAGTAATTCTTCGCGGAATGAAAATCCAACTGAACCATCCTCTTCTAATCAAAATATTTCTGATTTGGATTATTTATTTGAAAATTTCTATGATGAATATTTTGGAAACAAATATAATGAATAAAATATTTTGTCCAGGTAAAATCATGAAGTTCAATATGAACAACATATATCTGGTCCATCTTTTGATGTTCCAGTTACTATCTCAGAAGAGATTACTGAAGAAGAAGAAGTGAATGAAGAAATAATTATGGAAGAACAAGGTTGTCCAGTTCAGTGTGAAAAGGGCTTGAGCAATAATCTGCTAGAGGTGTCAGTCGTACAGATGAAAATTTTCAACCTCAGTTAGATAATCAACCAATTTCATGACCTAATCTTAAACCTTCACATGAACCAATTCAGGACAACTCCCCTAATACCTACATAGATCAAAATTTAGGATCAATCTTCATACATTCCTCTACCTCATAGCACCAAGTGGACCATTGGTCATCTGATAACTCAAATTATTGGTGATCCAAACTCATTTGTTCGTACGAGGTATGCTACTGCTAATTAATGTCTTTATTCGACATTCTTAAGTATTATGGAACCGACTAAGGTATCAAAAGCCTTAGCAGACCCGAATTGGATAATTTCTATGCAAGAGGAACTTAATCAGTTTGAAACTTTAAAAGTTTGGAGATTAGTTCCTCGTCCCAAAAATAAGAGGATTATCGATACAAAATGGGTATTCAAGAACAAAGGATGAAGATGATGTTGTTGTCAGAAACAAGGATCGGTTAGTGGCTAAAGGGTATAATCAACAAGAGGGTGTTGACTATGATGAGACATTTGCTCCGGTAGTAAGAATTGAAGCTATAAGGATGTTTTTGGCGTACGCGGCTCATAAAATTTTACTGTAAATCAAATGGACGTCAAAAAAACATTCTTGTATGGTCTTCTCAAGGAAGAAGTATATGTTGCTCAACCGGAAGGATTTGTTGATGAGTTAAAGCCTAATCATGTTTATATCCTAGACAGAGCCTTGTATGGATTAAAAAAAAGCTTCGAAAGCCTGGTATGATATTTTATCAGAATTTCTAGTGAAGTCAGGCTTCTCGAAAGGTAACATTGACACAACCTTTTTTGTCAAAAAGGAAAATTCTGACATAATATTGATACAAATTTATGTTGATGATATAACATTTGGATCTACAAATCCTAAATACTACAAAAAATTTTCTTCCTTAATGGTTTCTAGGTTTAAAATGAGCATGATGGGTGAGATGAACTTCTCTTTAGGTTTACAAGTTAAACAGTTATCTTCAAGAACTTTTATCTGTTAAACAAAATATATTTTTGATATCCTAAAGAAATTTAATACGGAAAATTGTTCATCAAATAGTGGTGTTTGCACATGTGCCTTCCTGAGGAGAGGCAACAAGTATCTGAGGCGCCTTGAGAGGAGCGACCTCAGGTCCTGTGGTGAGTGCTTCACCACCAATGGGTACAAACACTGATGGATCATCAACATGAGTGATAGAGGAAGAAGAAAGAATGGCTGAGAGAATACGTGGGTGTTCATAGTGGCAATGCTGGTATTCACACTTTCAATTTGGGTCACTCAAGTGGTTGAGAGAATGGCCACGTATACGACAGTGTCTGAATAGAGAATTGAAGAGTTTGGGGGTGTAAAAAGTGTGGCTCGGGGATAAGGCTATATTCAATAGCTGAGACCTGTTGAGAGGTCCCCGCTAGGAATGTGGTTTGGAGGAGGAGGAGGAGGAGGAGGAGAAGGAGAAGGAGAAGAAGGAGGAGAAGGAGGAGGAGGAGAAGGAGGAGATGGAGGAAGAGGAGGAGAAGGAGGAAGAGAAGGAGGA
>NC_037540.1:24290046-24296438 GCF_001531365.2 Cynara cardunculus var. scolymus | reverse complement strand
GGAGGAGGAGGAGGAGAAGGAGGAGGAGGAGGAGAAGAAGGAGAAGAAGGAGAAGAAGAAGAAGAACCAAAACCACTGAGGAATTCCTTGACCATGATCGACTCAAAGGAACGGGTGTGTCCTAGCATAGAGTTCATCCCATTTCCAATTCCCAAATCTTCACATACTAGACCAAATCCCCAATCTCATCCCATTTCCAAATCATAAAATCATGTCGCAATTCTAGTTCCAAGGCTCTCGATTGCACCATCATCAGAATCCCCTTATTTTCTCCCTTTCAACCAATGGAAACCCCTTCCCACGCTTGAGATCTTGTAGATGTCCCTCCCCTAGCCTGAGTTGGTTCATCACATCTCCATTGTTGATCCTTCTAGATTTTGTCACAAATTTAGTTTTCATATCCTTCGATGGGTCATGACATCTTGCAACCCTCATGAAATGCTTTTTCTTTGTCTCAATAGTGCTCACTGACGGAACCTCTCCCCGTCGTCGGTTTATTTATGTTTGTGGATCTTAGATCTCTCAATAACACTAATAACTAAGTTAAGAATAACATAATTATATAGTTTAGATGAATAAAATGATGAACACTCAAGAACAAATGATGAACATTCAAAGAATATATTTGAGTGTCAAAAGATTCACTTTATTTCAATGATAGTGAAAAACGTTAAAAGAGTCAAAGATTACAATAGGCTTAACCACCTATTTATACTAGTAATCTAGACAAAAAGATAACTATCTAGTGAGACTATCTAGCAAATCTTCTAGGGAAAGATAAAGCTTATCTAAACATGGATAATTAACAAAACAAGATAAACTTTGTAGAATCCAGCTGTTGGTTTGTCATCTCCAGCTGTCTTCCATGGGGCGTTATTTCAACCTTATCTTCATATCTTCATCGCATGCCTCTGGTTGAACTAGTGTGAAAACTCCAAGTGTTGGTAACTAGAGGGGCTATCAAGATCCTCTTTCCATCGCATTTCTGGTCAGTTCATCGACCCTCTGGTTGAACTAGTGTGGAAAACTCCAAGTGTTGGTACCTAGAGGGGCTATCAAGATGCTCTTTCCATCGCATTTTTGGTCAGTTCATCGACCCTTTGGTTGTTTTTCAGACTTAGCTATTTTGCCTTGAAGTCTTCCATCGCCCTTCTGGTTCTTGATCACTTGTTTGTCTTCATTACTTCCACACATAAGACTTATGGGGTCTAACAATGTTATTAATCTATAGGGTTTGATTTTTGTGTTTTACTTAAGATTTTGATTTTGGGTTTGATTTAATTTATGGTTTATTCTTGGTTTTGATTGTTTTGTACTTCATATTGGTGAATTAGTTTGATTTAAATTATAGTTTTTAATGTTCATGTCCTTGGTGGTTGAGGAAGATGATGGAAAAAGGGAAAAACGAAACAAAATTTCCTTTTGGTTCTTGATATGTTGAGGGTTTTGATATGGATTTCATTTTTGATATGTTGATGTTTTTGTTTGTTCCTTCTTGGATCTTTTTGGAGAAGATGAAGATTCAATAAGAGAACACAAAAGAAATAAAAAAACCCGTTATGATAGAAGAAAATGATAAGAAAACATAAATACCCTTAAACTTAACGGAGATAGTGGACAAAATGTTGGCATGAGAAACCAAATCCAAGAAAAATTGCATAGATGGAAGGTTATTTTGTAGTAAATGAAAATAAAGGACCAAATCCGTAATATCTGACATACTTTAGGGATAAAATCCGTAATTTACTTTATAATTAATTCGGTATTATATTTAACACTTTTTTCTAATTACTATAGTCGTATTGTGCCATTTTTCTGGTGGGAAGAAATTTGCATTTATTTGGTAAGTGATATTTATTGAACTTTATTTTGGTTGCCAAAAAATTGTAAAATAAAAATGGAGATTTCAATTCTTTTAAACTTCATTTCAATTTTTATTAATCAAATGTATCGTCAGATTTTTAGTTCTAATGTTTTCAAAGTCAAATTATTTTTTTGATTCCAATTCTATCAAATTTCATTTCACAATCCAAACGTCCTCTAAGTTTCAAAACTTCACTATTTCCCTCTCCAATAAATCGATGAGGATAGAAACTAAATCAAGCATAACTATGCATAAATTCAAAGTCAGACCAAATCGAATCTAAAACCAGACCCAAATCCAGATCTCAAACCAAATCCAAAACCAACGAATCAATTACTTCAACCAATTCATACACGTACCATGTTATTTTGTTTTTCCCTTTTATTGGGTTTGAATGATGGTGAATTGTTTTTTTTTTTTTGAAGTATAAAATATTTATATACGGCAAATGCAACAAATAAACTCACACACCCTCCTCACATTTTGGTGAGGTTTGAACCCTTGACCTCCTAGGAAGCCAAGGGCTAGGATACCGCTAAGCCGAAGGCGCTTTGGTAATGATGGTGAATTGTTCATGACTCCCTTCTCAACACTTTGTTTTTCGAGTTGATCGAAGACCAAGAAAATATTCCAAAAAAAAGAAAGTTTGTTGTTCCCTTAGCAGCATATTTCAGACTTACTGGCATTCTAGAGTTTCCATTTTCCAATCCTTGTGGGAGATGGTAGACCAACAAAAGCTAAACCCCGAAAATTCGGTTTGACAAAGTAACCCCTAAAAATTTAAGACATGAATCGAAGAAGATGGTAGACCAACAAAAGCTAAAGTAAACCACCACAAAATCTAATATTAGGAGACACATCACCTCTACCCTGACTTGCCTTCCCTTCTCATCTAAGACGCCTCTTTTACTCTTCCTCTTGTCCTTTATGTAATTGCATGGCTACCTACTAAATTCTTCCATGGCCACCATATGTTTTCCAACTATATTTTGCATATTTTCAATTAAAATAAGGAAAATATAGCTACCAATAGTTGAACCATTTTTATAAGGCAACATAACTCAAGAATCAATAACAACCAAATGAACAAGACCATCAAGTATTGGCTATGCTTAAGTTGCTACTATTTAAATTAATTTAATCTAATCGAAATATAAGGAATCAACAATTACATATAAAAATATATTTAAATTGTTATTTTCGATCGTTAGGAATTTACAGGAGTATTAGAGTTATGATGGTAGTCATATATATATATATATAGAGAGAGAGAGAGAGAGAGAGAGAGAGAGAAGTTTTGAGTAAGAAGAAACCCTTCATGCTTTGAGGAACGTGTTTCAGGACTGAGAGTTGATTAGGTTTCATGATTGAGAGTCGATTAAGTTTCGAATTTAGAGGCGTGAATGTTTGCATCAAATGAGAGATGATTGATTGAAAAGACGTGAAGAGGAAGAGGACGCTAGAGAAAACAAGAGGTGGGCTTTTGTCTTATGGATTATGTTGATGGTAAGATATTTTTAGCCTTTATCAATCAAAAAACAAATGCACTAAAAAGCTCAACTTCTTATAGGATAAGATATAAGAAGTAAATAAGAGTTTTTTTTTTTTTTTTCTAAAAACCAAAAATGCCTTATTTTGTCGAGCTTTTTTTTTTTTTGGTTTTTGGACTCCCTTGTAATAATTATCACTTTAGTTGATAAAATCATTACAATAAATTAACAGGGTCACTTTCTAGATCTCAAGATATTACAACTCGTGTAATTTTGTGAATTGAACGAAATACAAACAATCATGCTTCCTTTGATTTCAATGTTACATTAAAATGATTTGTTAAACATCGCTAAATGCCTAATATAGCCACAAGGCTACTACGTATTTTGGAACAAGTTTGATATATAATATAGTTGTAATTGTGTTTATGATTTTTTCTATATGTATGTTGTTTAAAAATATTATGCAAATTCAAAATGGAATTTTTTACAGTTTAACCATTACCCGTTCTGTTTTCTTCTATTTTAATGGACAAGATACATACATGAATAAGAGTTTTGTAGCATGAATAAGTTATTAGATGTTATTTAAATCAGCAACAAAAAAATCGTTATCCTTTCAGTCTCCTTTTCTTTTCTATCATGACTTTAGCCATTAGGGCACTAGATTTAGTCTAGTAATGATAGAAAAGAGTGGTGCTTGTCTTTAGATCAATTCTTGACTCAATCCCTAAAACCTTCTATAAGGATATTTCTCTCTAGGAAAACAAATGAAATACTGGGCCTTAAATTGCCTTTTTTTAGCGTATTAATTACTTTGCTTGCTAGCTAGATTTGGTCGTGACCAACTACAGGGAGAAAGAAAGCCTATTAAATAGAGACATTTAAGGCTAACTCTTTCTCGTCGTTGCATACCACTAGAGCTTGGAAATCATTGGATTATTTGGTTTACTAACCCCTTGTTGCTTGCTTTGGCAACCTCTAGTCGGAGCATAGTCACATTATAAGAATAAATTTCTATACTATGAAGTCTTAGGGGGTGTGCGACTCGAATACTTGGTGGCATTTGGTTTGACGGAATGTTTTAAGGGTTTTGAATTTCATGAAAGGATTTGGAATTAGAATGATTTGGATTCTCTGGTGTACGTGGGTTATAGTATTTGGAATGAAGTTGAATTTCATTCTTTATAGATACTTTAACAAAACAAATTATAAATAATTAGAAAAGTAATTAAATAACTTTTATTAATTGATTATTATAAAACTAATATTTTTAACATATTTTAAAACATTTAATACAAACAAATACTATCATATCCCGTGAAATACCATCTACCTCGTGAGATTTTTAATTCTCATGCTTGTGGGATTTCAATTATTTCAATTTCAGACTTTTTTTTAAATCAAAAGTAGGATTGAATATAATCCAATCATAAATCTCACTGGATCTTGCAACCAAACACACTCTTAAATTTGATTGTAATCCAAGAACGTGTTTATAAAGCTGAGTAGTTCATGTTCGACATGTTCGACGAGGCTCTATATTAGGTTTATTCATGCAACAATTAGTGAGATGGTAAATTCTACATGTTTTTTTTCTTATTGTTTTGAGATTTAATTAAAAACCTCTAGACATTTGTACATGTACAAAATTAGCAAGAGTTCATACAAATACACAATATATATTTACTCCCACTAGAGATTCACAATACCATAACCTTCAAAACCCGTTTTTAAGTAAAAAAAAATGTTTGAGCTTAACAAACCTTGGTTGGCCTGAGTTAAAAGAAGACTTGATCAGGGTTTCTTTTTCCAGTCAGGCTTTAAAATGTTGGCCTCGTTTTTTTTTTGTACATTGTTAAGAGCTTGGGGGGCGATCCACCCCCGGGGGCGAGCCATGTCATCTCATCGCCCCTCGGGGGGCGATCCGGCCTTATGTATTTTTTTAATTTTTTTCTTTTTTTGTACCTCCAACTTCACTATAAATACCAACCTCCTACTTAATAATTTTTCACACCTCCTCTTTCATTTCTCTTCTCATATATTCTACTCTCACAATCCTTAACCCTTCAACACAATAAACCATCACAACTTTTAACCCATTAAACACAAAACCATCACAAAACATGAAATCACGTCAAAGTGATGATGTTTGTGTGTATCTTCGAAGTGCCGGTTTATTCCAAGAGATAAATGGTGTGTTAGATTACCTTCCGATAAGCTCCCCCACATGTGCAATACGTTTGGTCTTCTCCAATAACGTATTCTGGAGTCATCAAACATGTGACGAAAAAGTTAAGTTTATGTGGTCCTTTCAATTTAATTTGTAAAACGAATATGTTATATCAGTTCATGGACGACGATGATGTGGTAATCTTCCACAACGCCATTCGTCAAACTTTACCAGAAATGTTGACACTATTTGTGGTCGACAATGGAGGTTACGGAGGATATTCATCAAGTGCAAACCCGGGCGGGTCCAAACACTTTTTACCCCGGTGCTGTAAGCTGTGGAAATCCGAGCACACTCTTCCCCGACGTTAGCGGTGCAAACCCATATGGTCCAAACACACTCTTCCCTACTGATTGTGCTCCTGGTGTAAATCAGAGCACTTTCTTCCCTAGTGGTGGCARYGGYGAAAATCCAAGCACCTTCTTCCCTTWTGTTGCATCTRAAMATTCATATTTTGAGCAAAAAGTTACYGTTGAACCTGACAATTATTGTAACAATCAYGCTCAAGAAATCCCCAAATTACCAATTTTATTAAAATCTCCAATAAAATATAAATTTACTGATTGCTAGGACCAAAAATTTATCTTAATTATTCTAAAAGTTTTATCAAAATAATCAGGGCCAAGGATGGAAAATCTGAAGATCTTGTTGAAACGACTAAGTCTGGAGGAAGACCAGAGCCCCTATGGACCAGAGACAGGCGATGGACCAGAGGCTGCTTAAATGACTAAGTCTGGAAGAAGACCAGAGCCCCTATGGACCAGAGGCAGGCGATGGACCAGAGGCTGCTGAAATGACTAAGTCT
>NC_037540.1:24289220-24289706 GCF_001531365.2 Cynara cardunculus var. scolymus | reverse complement strand
GACCAGAGGCGATGAAATGGTCCAGAGGCGATGAAAATGGACCAGAGGCGATGAAAATGGACCAGAGGTGATGAAAATGGTCAACCCTTTGAAACACACAGATCTGGGCATAACATTGATTAACCTCAAAATATGGGATAATAATTTTCTAGAAAAACTTCGAAATATCCGTTATATTTTAGTGATAAAACCACCCGAAACATAATTCCAACCCGGATATAACGGATTTTTACTTACAACCCGAATTATGTAGCAAAAGAATATGGGATATATTTATAACCGGAACAAGACTATGTATAAGCTACACTTACTACAACTATGAGATACGGTAATAAGCTACTATTTACCAAAAGCATGATCGTAATCTTCAAGTTCCCCGATAAATCTTCAAGTCAAACAACGGGTTCTTTCTTTTTATCCGTCTTCTTTCCTGAGAGAGGTTGCCACTTAAATGGTAAGTCAACGCTTAGTGAGTTAAATAGTTAA
>NC_037540.1:24278298-24288830 GCF_001531365.2 Cynara cardunculus var. scolymus | reverse complement strand
AGACTTACAAGAAACCGAGTGAACAATTACGTACCGGATGCTAAGATCATAGGATTCCATATTCAAATCACCATAATATACCATACCATTGATGCTCAAAATAATAAGGAGACACAATCAACAACCAAATATATTCAGCAACGTTAGAATACCAATAAATATCAAGAACCAAGAGATCGAATCAGTAAACATAACGAGGACAGTGCATCCCCCCGTCCTTCACCTCCCAGGCTCATGCCAAAGTCCGAGTCAGAATCATACATTACGGGAAACCTCGCACTGCCCGCCTTCCTCTACTAGGTATGTGTCAAGGTTCCCTACTCATTGTTCTTCCTCCTTTCTGAGCAATGAGTATTCACAACCGCAGAAAGTCTCACCTGTCCAACCCGGGATCTTGACTTTGCCATAAATTCCGGTGTTCCACACGAAGTAGTACCCGTACTAGGGCGTATAATTCAATGAACAAAACAACGAGTCCGGATCTGGAAAGCAAACCGATATACCGAGATAGTAATATATAAAACTATTAACTATATAACTCATCGGGCAACCGTATAATATCGAAAAGCTCCAAAATGAGCTCACAAAGCAAGTCCAGTCTACCACACTTAGATTGCTTCCAAAGTATCAAAATATGTCCTAATTACCCCCAAGAGTAAATGTACAAAATTTCATAAGCAACCAATATAAGAAACCCATGTTAAACACATATCCTATTTGAACACTTTACCTAATTTTCTATGTACAGCTGCTGCATGCAGAACTGTTTTGCCCATTTTAAACTCGAATTCATGCCTTGATCATAAAATAAGAAATAAACTAGACACAAATATCTCACCTTATTTGGATTTTTCTACGACTTTATACAATTTTTCAAAGTCTGCACATTTTTAGTGCATTCTTAAGTCGAAATTCTCATTTTCATACATTTTACTCAAACCATTTCAATTCCAAACTATTCCAACTTCTGAATCTCAACTTAATATAACATATTTGACATAAACAACCAAAATCCAACATTTATTTTAGCATTTATATTTTCTCCCAATTCATTGACTTAATCAAGTCAAAGTTCATATGATGAACTTGCATAAATCTTGATAATCTCTTGAATCTAATGACCATTTCATGCCATAAACACTAAAATGAACTCATTTTATACACTTAAGATCAAACCCATATGGAACCCTAACTCTAACTCAACATGCAATTCATATAACAAGAATGTCAACCAAAAACAAGTGCAAAGATGGATTATACCTTACTTGATGATCAAATCCTTCAAAGATCTTGTAGTTCTTCTTTGATTTGAGTTGAATCGAGCTTATGTGTGTGAAAATCGCACCTCTAGTGTGTGTGTGGGTTCTGGACTCAAATGACAAGAAAAATGGGCCAAAAATTCAATTTATAATGCTAAAACTCGAGTTGGGCCTGGTTGGCCAGGCTAGGTACCCATTTTGACCATCAACGCTTAAATTATTCATAACTTTTCGCTCGGACCTCCGTTTTCTATGAGGTTTTCCCCTACACGTTCATAAAGAGATAATCTATAACATTCAACAACAATATTCCAGAAAAGATCTCTCAAGAAAATCAGTTTTACGTGTCTATTTGACGTGAATTTTTTTTCCCAAATCCTCTAATATACTCTTAAGAAGTATAATTCTAAAATTTCAAACCGAAACTCCCACTAAAACATATATTCTCTTAAACCTAATAATTAAATATACTTAGCAAATAATTTGGGCATATTAGAGATTGGATGTTACAAATGCCTCCTCATTTTGAGGATTTCGTCCCCGAAATCACTGTTGTGGAAATAAAGAAGGATATTTCGCCTTCATCTCATCTTTACGCTCCCACGTCCAATGCCTCATAGGGTGCCATTCCAATTGTCAAGCGGTAGCTATTGTTGTAAGAAAACTCAACCAAGGGTCGGTGAGTATCCCAGCTACCACCAAATTCTAAGACACATGCGCGTAGCTTATCCTCGAGAGTCTGAATGGTTCGTTCTGATTGACCATCGGTTTGAGGATGATAGGCCGTACTAAATGCATGACGTGTTCCCAACTCTCGTTGAAATCTAGACAAAAAGTTAGAAGTGAATCGAGAGTCGCGATCAGAGACAATCTTCACTGGTACACCGTGTCACGAGACAACTTCATCAATATACAACCGTGCCCATCGATCCATAGAATAAGACTCTCGGACAGGTAAGAACAATGAGATTTGGTCAAACGATAAACTATAACCCAAATATTGTCGTGTTGATGTTGGGTCTTCGGTAGTTTAGTAAACAGATCCATCGTTAATTACTCCCATTTCCACATTGGTACCTCAAGAGGTTGTAAACTACCATATGGTTTCTTGTGTTCAGCGTTTACTTGTAAGCATGTGGTACATTTCTCAACATAACGTTCAATATCAGTCTTCATCCCAGACCACCAGTAATCTAAACGAAGATCTTGGTACATTTTAGTACTCCCAGGGTGTATTGATAATCGTGACTTATGTGCTTCTACTAAACCAACATCTCGCATGCCGCCAAGTTTGGGGACCCAAATTCGGGTCTTAAAGACCTTCAAGCCACGTCCATCTTCAGAGAGAGAATCAATGTATACTACCATTCATTCTACGTTGACATTCTCAGGCTTCGAAGCCTCAATCTGCCATTTTCGAATCTCATCAAATATATTATATTTAACCGACGTGTGAGTGATAGAGTAGCACAGAAGTCCAAAATGCGTTCCTACTCAGAGCATCTGCCACCACATTGGCTTTACCCGGATGATATAGTGTCTCACAGTCATAATCTTTAATGAGTTCCATAGCACGTTGTTGACGCATGTTCAAAGTCTGTTGATCAAATAAATACTTTAAGCTCTTGTGGTCAGTATAAAGTTGACACTTCGTACCATAGAGATAGTGTCACCAAAGTCTCAAGGCAAAGACCACTGTTGCTAATTCAAGGTCATGAGTAGGGTAGTTCTTCTCATAATCTTTCAATTGGCGAGAATCATATGCAATCACATTGCCTCGCTACATCAAGACGCATCCAAGACCAAGTCGAGATGCGTCACTATACACTATAAAGTCTTCGTTACCCTCAGGTAGAGCAAGTATAGGCGCATGTGTCAGACATTCCTTTAAAGTTTGAAATACTCGATCTTGGGCCTCATTCCATTCAAATTTAGCATCTTTACGAGTCAAAGTGGTTAGTGGTACTGCGATCTTAGAGAAGTCCTTGATAAATCGTCGATAGTACCCTGCCAGACCAAGAAAACTCCGAACTTCCGAAGCATTCTTTGGTTGTTCCCATTCTTGAATTGCTTCGATCTTGGCTGGGTCTACAGAAATATCGTCTCCGGATATGGTATGCCCCAAGAATTGTACCTGGCAAAGCCAGAATTCACATTTCAAAATTTTTGCATTGAGTCGTTTTTTTCTCAACAATTCTAGCATTTGACGTAAGTGTGTAGCGTGTTCGTTTTCGGACTTTGAGTAAACCAAAATATCATCGATGAATACGATCAAAGACTTGTCGAGCATAGGATAGCATACTCGATTCACTAAGTCCATAAACGCTGCAGGTGCATTTGTAAGTTCGAATGGCATTACGAGGAATTCGTAATGCCCATAACGGGTCCGAAAAGCAGTATTGGGTACATCATCCTCCCGTACCTTGAGTTGGTGATAGCCAGACCGTAAGTCGATTTTAGAAAAATATCTCGCTCCTTGCAACTGATCAAAAAGATCGTCAATTCGCGGTAATGGATATTTGTTCTTTATAGTTACCTTGTTAAGTTCACGGTAATATATACACATCCGCAAAGTTCCGTCTTTCTTCTTAACGAACAAGACTGGAGCACCCCAAGGAGATGTTCTTGGTCGGATAAGACCCTTGTTTAATAATTCCTACACTTGTTTCATCATTTCTTTCATTTCTGCAGGTGCGAGACGATACGATGTCTTTGCTATCTGAGCTGCACCAGGTATCAAGTCTATACGAAATTCTACTTGACGATCGGGTGGCCATCCAGGCAGATCATCCGGAAATACATCCGGATATTTACAAACAATAGGAACGTCCTTCACCGTCTTCTTCAATTCCTTCGCCGCATCCATAACATAGGCTAGAAAAATTGAGCAACCCTTGTTTAGATAACGACGAGCTTTTAGCATAAAGATTACCTTTATGTCGACCACATGCCGCTCCCCGTAAATGTATAGGTAATTCCCCTAGCTAATTGGTATTCGAATCATTTGTTGTGAACATATGATGTTGGCTTGATTCTTTGCCAACCAATCCATACCAATAACAACATCAAATCCATGTATATCAGTTGGAATGAGATCGATAACAAATTCATAGTCATCTAAAAGCAATCTACATCCTCTAAATACCTTATCAGCAACTAATGGTACTCTGCTTGCAATGTCAATAGTGAAAGGTTTTTCAAGCATAGTAGGCACATATTCAATATAACGAACATAATTATTTGACACAAAAGAATTTGTTGCACCAGAATCAAATAAAATACGAGCAGGCCAAGAATTAACAAAAAATATACCCGTAACAACATCGGGATCGTTCATCGCTTCCTTCGCGGTAATTTGAAATGCCCTGGCATAAGGTTTCGGGACCTCTTCCTTTTTGGTCGAAGCCCCCACTGTATGTATCGATCGTTGCCTCGGTTGTTGTACCGACCCCTTACTTTCTTCCAGTCTATTCTTTGGACACTCTCGCATACGATGACTAAACACCATAATTATAACATGCCCTTTCTCTTTGAGGGCACTAAGTTCATATGTGCCCAGCTTCACCACAACAGAAGCATCGTACATAACTTTGATCACCACTACATCGTCCCTGGTGATTCTTGCCACATCGGTTGCAGTTCCGTGGCGTATTTGACTGCATTGTATAAGCCTTTGAGGTAGTATGTGGTGTATTATGCGATTAAGCTCATCTCGACTTGAAGAATCGAGACGATTTAGATGTCGGGGTCGAGAAGGTTCTCTCAACTCTCGATCGTTTCTCCGATACATCAGAATCATCAGGGACACTCAGATCATGCTCCCATTTCCTTGCATACTCAACTGCTTTGGCAAATAAAGGTATGTCGCGATTGATGATGAAATCGCGAATATTTCATCAAAAACCGTTGACGAAATGATTAATCTTGTCCTTTTTACATGGTACAAACCGTTGGGCAAACTGAAGCTTCCGATTGAACTCTATTTCATATTCAATCACCGACATGGATCCCTGTTTGAGCTCTAGGAATTCCTTCTCAAGCTTTTGTTTCAGATCATCCAGACAATATTGTTCGAAGAACAATACTTGAAACTCTTCCCATGTCGTTCTATCCCGAGTATTAGGATCCATTGCTCAATATATGGCGTTCCACCAAGTGAGTGCATGATCGGTAAATGTCGCTGTAGCATAACGTACTTTATCCTCCTCCTGCACGTAAACAATCCTGAATACGTTTTCAGTGTTTTTGACCCATTGCATTGCAAATACTGGGTCCGTCTTTCTCGAGAACTCTGTAGCCCCACTGCTTCTAAACGTTATAAATGAAGGCTAGTCCGACTTTGGTTTGGGTACATCTTCATTAACCGGCTTCGGTCCTTGGACAACTGTATTCTTAGCATTAACTGGATTTTGCACTTCAGATAGCTTTCTTTCAAACTCTATTCTTTGTTCTTGTAGAGCAGCCCGTGTTTGATCATTCATTAGTTTCAATAACCTCTCAGTACGAGGTGATAGTTGGACTTCATCGTCATTGTCATCATTTCCTTGGACATTCCTTTCTAGATTGAGGTTATCATCCCCAATTTCTTGAGTAATCGGCGCATTGCTAGATGCATCGTGTTCAGGCATCGCACTGAAATTATAATATATATAGAAGTCAACTAATATTCTATCCCTTGTACCCCAACAAATCCAATGTCAATACCTAAGTTTGAGTCCGAATATCATTAATGATATCTAGTTCACTCAAACCACAACTCTGATACCATGTCTGTAACAATCACGCTCAAGAAATCCCCAAATTACCAATTTTATTAAAATCTCCAATAAAATATAAATTATTGATTGCTAGGACCAAAAATTTATCTTAATTATTCTAAAAGTTTTATCAAAATAATCTGGGCCAAGGATGGAAAATCTGAAGATCTTGCTGAAATGACTAAGTCTGGAGGAAGACCAGAGCCCCTATGGACCAGAGGCTGCTGAATGACTAAGTCTGGAAGAAAACCAGAGCCCCTATGGACCAGAGGCAGGCGATGGACCAGAGGCTGCTGAAATGACTAAGTCTAGAAGAAGACCAGAGCCCCTATAGACCAGAGGCAAGCGATGGCCCAGAGGCTGCTAAAATAAATAAGTCTGGAAGAAGACTAGAGCCCCTATGGACCAGATGCGATGAAAATGGACCAGATGCGATGAAAATGGACCAGAGGCGATGAAATGGTACAGAGGCGATGAAAATGGACCAGAAGCAATGAAAATGGACCAGAGGCGATGAAATGGTCCGGAGGCGATGAAAATGGACCAGAGACGATGAAAATGGTCAACCGTTTGAAACACACAGATCTGGGCATAACATTGATTAACCTCAAAATATGGGATATTAATTTTCTAGAAAAACTTCGAAATATCTGTTATATTTTAGTGATAAAACCACCTGAAACATAATTCCAACCCGGATATAACGGATTTTTACTTACAACCCGAATTATGTAGCAAAAGAATATGGGACATATTTATAACCGGAACAAGACTATGTATAAGCTACACTTACTACAACTATGTGATACAGTAATAAGCTACTATTTACCAAAAGCAAGATCATAATCTTCAAGTTCCCCGATAAATCTTCAAGTCAAACAACGGGTTCTTTCTTTTTATCCGTCTTCTATCCTGAGAGAGGTTGCCACTAAAATGGTAAGCCAACGCTTAGTGAGTTAAATAGTTAAGTATTACATATCAATGTTGGACATGGTTATAAACATACATAATAAACTCTTATCAATAAAAGAGTTTAAGACATCATCTAAATGCAAACCGAGACTTACAAGAAACCGAGTGAACAATTACGTACCGGATGCTAAGATCATAGGATTCCATATTCAAATCGCCATAATATACCATACCATTGATGCTCAAAGCAACACGGAGATAGGATCAACAACCAAATATATTCAGCAATGTTAGAATACCAATAAATATCAAGAACCAAGAGATCGAATCGGTAAACATAACAAGGACAGTGCATCCCCCATTCCTTCACCTCCCGGGCTTATGTCAAAGTCAGAGTCAGAATCATACATTACGGGAAACCTTGCACTGCCCGCCTTCCTCTACCGGGTATGTGCCAAGGTTCCCTACTCATTGCTCTTCCTCCTTTCTGAGCAATGAGTATTCACAACCGCCGAAAGTCTCACCCGTCCAACCCGGGATCTTGAATTTGCCATAAACTTCCAGTGTTCCTCATGAAGTAGTACCTGTACTATGGCGTACAAATCAAGGAACAAAACAACAAGTCCGGATCCGGAAAGCAAACCGATGTACCAAGATAGTAATATGGAATCGACTCAATAGACGAAATCAAAGACAAATCAAGATCTTGTGACTCCATTCAAGACCAAAAACATTCATATGAAAATATATATGTTCAAATCAATATGTAACAATTAACTATATAACTCATCGGGTAACCGTATAATACCGAAAAGCTCCAGAATGAGCTCACAACGCAAGTCTGATCTACCACACTTAGATTGCTTCCAAAGTATCAAAATATGTCTTAATTACTCTCTAGAGTAAATGTACAAAATCTCATAAGCAACCAATATAAGAAACCCATGTTAAACACATATCCTATTTGAACACTTTACCAAATTTTCTCTGTACAGCTGCTGCATGCAGAACTATTTTGCCCATTTTAAACTCGAATTCATGCCTTGATCATAAAATAAGAAATAAACTAGACTCAAATATATAACTAAAGAAATCGGCCTCACCTCATTTGGATTTTTCTATGATTGTATACAGTTTTTCAAAGTCTGCACATTTTTGGTGCATTCTTAAGTCGAAATTCTCATTTTCATACATTTTTCTCAAACCATTTCGATTCCAAACTATTCCAACTTCTGAATCTCAACTTAATATAACATATTTGACATAAACAACCAAAATCCAACTTTTATTTTATCATTTATATTATCTCCCAAATCATTGACTTAATCAAGTCAAAGTTCATATGATGAACTTGCATAAATCTTGATAAACTCTTGAATCGAATGACCATTTCATGCCATAAACACTAAAATGCACTCATTTTATACACTTAAGATCAAACACACATGAAACCCTAAATCTAACTCAACATGCAATCCATATAACAAGAATGTCAACCAAAAACAAGTGCAAAGATGGATTATACCTTACTTGATTATCAAATCCTTCAAAGATCTTGTAGTTCTTCTTTGATTTGAGTTGAATCGAGCTTATGTGTGTGAAATCGCACCTCTAGTGTGTGTGGGTTTTGGACTCAAATGACAAGAAATATGGGCCAAAAATCCAATTTATAATGCTAAAACTCGAGTTGGGCCAGGTTGGCCCGGCTAGGTACCCATTTTGACCATCAACACTTAAATTATTCATAACTTTTCGCTCGGACCTTCGTTTTCTATGAGGTTTTCGCCTACACGTTCATAAAGAGATAATTTATAACAGCCAACAACAATATTCCAAAAATATCTCCCAAAAAAATCAGTTTTACGTATCTATTTGACGTGAAATTTTTTACCCAAATCCTCTAATATACTCTTAAGAAGTATAATTCTAAAATTTCAAACCCAAACTCCCACTAAAACATAGATTCTCTTAAACCTAATTGTTATATCCGGGTTTCTCATAACCTGGGTTGAGGTAAATTATACATGCTTACTATGTGGATTACGTGAAATATGCATACATGAACTATATATATGCGAACATGATATTGTGTATGCATATATGTGAAAAGTTGTCATGACATATATGATTTATGCATGTATGCATGTGGTGTGAAGCATACATAAAGTGGTGCATATTTGTGATAAATTATTTGGGTAGACGTTATTTTATTATTTAAAAGCTTATATCTTCATGGTTAAGAAACCATGAATTTTATAATGCAAAATCAACCGCCCAAAGAATATTTCTATTGGGCAAAGCTTGTTATAACCAGGTTTGAGACAACCTGGGATTGAGGTAATTTATACATGTTTATTATATGGATTACGTGAAATATGCATACCAAAGTAGAAATGCATGAACTATATATGTGAACGTGATATTGTGCATGCATATATGTGAAAAGATGACATGCCATAAATGATTTATACGTGTATGCATGTGGTGTGAAGCATACATGAGGTGGTGCTTATTGTGATAAACTATTCGGGTGGAATCATTATTTTATTATTGAAAAACTTATTTCTTCATGGTTAAGAAATCATGAATTTGATAATACAAAATCCACCGCCCAAAGTTATTTCTATTGGACAAAAGCTTTCACCGCCTTTGAAGTTTTATTATTAAAATCCTCCACCGCCTAGGTGAGGATATTTAAAGAAGAGTTTGATAAGATTATCCTTATCACTGTCACTCTCTTAGAAATGAGTTAAGGTGTTCTTGAAGATTCTGTGTTAAGAATAAAGTTTTTGCTGTGTGATTTTCATCAAGATAGCTGTTTGATAAGGTGAGTTTTTAAACTACCGTCGATTATAAACTGTGAGTAGTTTTGGAACTGATTCCTTTATGTATTTGTGGCTTAATTGTTGAATCTGGATTTCGAAGATGTTATATTATTTTAAACAGCAGATAAGCTGTTACTGTTTCGAATCTGTTTCTAGGTAAAAAGGATGCAGATTAATGTTTCAAACAGTTTGGTTTATGATTCTGTTTTTGAGGATCTAAGTGAGTTTTTTTTAAACTACCGTTGATTATCAACTGTTGAGTTTGATATTGGTTTTGAGGTTAAGATGATAAACTGTTTTTAACAGTTTTATGATGTTATTTTGGAATCTGGTTTTGATAAATATGAAACAGATTTGTGTTCTTCAACAGCCTTGAGAAGTTGCTGTTTGAATCTATTGTTGGAACTGTTTTGGAGAGAATTAAACAGTATCCAGGTTTTTAAACTGTTTGAAAGAGTTTACAGAAAAACAAGAGTTTTAAACTGTTTTGGGAGAACAGATTGTTCTTGAGAATAAAAGGTTTTGAGTATAAACCTATGTTGGAACCATGATTTGGTTTGAGGATTATGAACAGGTTCACTCTGACAGGTAACTGAGGTATGTCTTTGGATAAACTACTTCATATTAATGAGCAGGAGGATATAAGGGTGGAACATCATATAAAGAAGATAATCTGGAGGGTATAAGGTGGGACGTTCTCGGCATCGCCTAACTCTTACCATGATAACTATTAGAGTTACAACAGATTGGAGTTCTCACTTCTTGGTGATTTGAGGATT
>NC_037540.1:24269358-24278198 GCF_001531365.2 Cynara cardunculus var. scolymus | reverse complement strand
GGATTGTAGAGAAATTCACAAATTCTGGGGTGAATTCCTTCAAGGAAGTTGATCATGCGCACTTTCCATTATGGGTATTCCTCTCGAATAAGCGTGGGAGGCTTGGATTGAGATCCAGTACTCATGAACGAGGTATTACCCATGTTCGCCATTGAAATTTGAAGAAAAATAAGAACAAGATGAAACTGATTCAACAGTGAGTGAGGCAGGGTAAACTGAAGAAAATGGTGTTCAAGGAATCACAGATTAATACCAAAAGTAGAATTAATTGAATTAGAATTCAAAACCTGCTTTGATACCAATTGTAGGATCTGAATTCAACTTTGATATTGATCTAACACTCTAAAAAAGCTCTAAAACAATTGAAGTGCAGTGGAAGTATTAATAAGAAGATTGCTCCAAAGGTTTTTCAATTGATTCAATTGAAAATTTTGACAATTACAATACTGGAAGCACACAGTTTACAAAGGCCCTATCCGCTATTTATACTAGTTCCTAACGACCTTAGAGACTAGATTTGTTGGTCACGGTTCCAGCATCTTCCTAAATCGAAACATGGCACTGGCTGCTACGCTATAAGGGAAATAAGGTTGCGCCTTCACCAAGGCAATTGCTAATCCTCTGTTGTCTTCTGTGGAGTTAACCTTCTGTCAAGACTTGCAATATACTTTTTCTATACTTTAACAAGATAGGAATAATGGAGCTAACAGAGTTTAACTCGCAAAACGCTTTAATCCGCATAATGGATAAGTAATCGGTAGTTTGTAACGCACAAGGTAAGTTGTATGCTTAAATGCTAAAGTCACGAGCCCACTACCAAACCTAATGACAACACCCCGCGACAACATGTTCTATCGCCAACATGAGTACTATTATTCTCACGTCCTACCTCAGCGGTGAAATAAATCGACATGTGTAAGACTTTTGTATAATTCTTGGGTCGTACCTCAGCGGTGAAATAAATCCACATGTGTAAGACCCGTTTTGGTAATATGYACTTCTAACTCGTCAGTCAAAAGTGGGGTTGTCAATCCAAATAGCGCTATCCATAATTACCAATGGTTCATATAATGAATTAATAGGTACTGTAAAGGGAAAACGGGGATTTAAGAGTGATAGCAAAAGAAAACTCAGGCAATAACACAAGCATACATACCAAAGTGTAATAGCAATAAGAATAATTTAACAATTCGCGTATAATAAAAAGACAACCGGTACGTAGTATTAGTAGCATGCTTTTCCCCCAAAAATGCGAAAATAGTAAAAAGGGGCTGTGAAAACTCACGTGCTTAGCAAAAGATTCTAGAGTTGATGTACGGTTGCACAATTGCCCGGTTCTAGGTCCTTCCTACGGAAGTGAAACACACTATCAGATTTAGGTCCAACTCTTAGGGCTAAGGTATTGCTTAGCTCATCAATCTTATAAAATCCTTATGTGATACATATTAATTTTAAGTATTAATTTTTTATGATGATTAAATGCAAAATTTATTGATTTATATGATGCTTTAAGAAAATCTATAACTTACGCGTTTTATTCTTTAATATTATCAAAAATCTATATTTTYCTTGAACAAGAGTTTTCACTTTTCTACTGGCAGAAACTTCAGTTCACATATGAGCATAATAAGTTATTTTCTCGATTTATTTGATCAACCAAATTTTTATATGTTTTATTTTAATGTCTTAGGGAAAGTTTGACATAAATAACACCATTTTTAGAGGTGGTTAGGTATTTTAATTATTATACTCAAGTTTAAGTGTCACAATTATCAAGGCAGCCTGCACACTCTTTTTGACACATCTGTTTGGAAGGTCAAATCTCAATATTTTTAAGATATTCTAATTGGGTTTTAAAAGTATCTCAAATATATATCTTCCAGAAAAAGAATCATCATTATTGATTACGTTTGGAGGGAGTTATGGTCATTTTAAGAGACATGTCCAAATATGTCATATTTTAATTGCATGCACACCAAAGTTAGTTTGAGTGTTTGAGGCATCAAATCTCAATATATTTGAGTGAAACCACTTTCGTTTGACATAAAATCCAATAAAATAATTTCCAGATGAAGAATAAAGTATTTTAGTGGCATATTAAGAGAGTTATGACCGATTAAAGTAGAGTTTTGACTCTAACAGATCATCCCTTGCACTCTTAATTTAATCCCAGTGGTTGAGAGGTCAAATCTCCGAGTGTTTACATGAAACCACTTGGGTCTGAAAACTAACTTAATCAAAAGGGCTCCAAAAGAAGAATCAAGTCATTTTACTAAGTATTTTTCAAGATATGATCGAATGAAGTTCATGCATGAAATCTGTTAGAAACCAAAAATGCTTAAGTCATGGAAAATGAGTGTTTTGGCTCTTCATTTTCACTTATAAATCTGATTCTCGTTTTATACACTTATTTAACATCATTTTATCATATATTTTTGGATCAAAATCATGCTTTAATTTTTATAATTACATGCATGAACTCAAACATTTCAGATTATAGAAAAATCTACATGCATAACATCAAAACTTTGTTTTCTTGAGTTCTAGTTGTATGGGTCATGGATTTTCACCATTATGAAGATATTTTTCATGTCTTTGGTGTATAATCTACCATCTAGATACTCCAGAAATTTGAGTTCAAAAGGAAGAAGGAAATGTGTAGAAAAGATGAGAAATGATGTTTAAAATACTAAAACAATGTAACTAACTCTTTACCTTTTTGTTAGCACTTTGATTCCTTCAATGATCTTCAAAAATGATTGAAACTAAGGGGTTTTGTTTTTAATTTTTGGCTGAAGTGTTTTAAGGGAGGAGAAGAGGGATATTTGAGAGGATTTACATGCAAAATGAACTAGATGAAGAGGCAAACAAAGAGAGAAATGCTTTTTATATGTGGATCTTGTGTGTGCTGTGTGGCCAGCCTTAGAGGGCCCAAGTCCACATTTTTTTGTTTTTTTTAAACTAAGGCCCATTAAAATGTTAAAAAAAGATAAAATGCTAAAATGTGATAAAAAATCAATATTAGGTCAAATTTCTTAATTTTTGCAAAGTTGTTTGAATTTTTAATATTGGACTTTTATATTTTTAATTTGGACTTTATATCATCAACTTTTATCATGTTTGGAGAAATTTTAGTGTATTTGGCATTACATAAGTAAATTTTATCGCTAAAACATGATTTTCTGAACTAAACGTCGGGAATCTAAGCCAATTGAGCCTTAATCAACTTAACTAAGTCCTAGTAAATATTTCTACTTTTACAAACCCTAGATTGCTGCTAACCTGAAACTCCAGAATTGACGGATGTCACAGCAGACTTTGATAGACGGTCCACAATTACCCATATTGCATCATAAGCTTTTGGAGTTCAGGGTAACTTCATGATAAAGTCCATCGTAATATGATCCCATTTCCAGATCAGTATTTCCAATTATTGTAGATTCCCATAGGGTCTCTGATGCTCAATTTTAACTTGTAGGCAATGTAAGCATCGTTCTACGTATCTTGCGATGTCTTTCTTGAGACCCGGCCACCAATAAAATGCCTTCATATATTTATACATCTTGTTGGTACCTGGATGGACGGAATAACGAGACTTGTCGCTTTCATTTAGGATGGTTTCTCRTGTATTCCCATAATTTGGTACCCATATCCGACCATGGAAACATAATATTCCTTCTCCATTTGTCTCCATGATGGAAATTATTTTACTGTCACACCCCGTTAAAGCGGAAACACGAGATGTAAAAGGTAAGCGTGTCACAGCAACAGACAATAAATAACACCATAAGTTTTACAAGATTACATCCATAACCAAGTTGGTGTTTGAATGCTTCTTTACAAAAGATACAAAATGAACTTAATCGATGTCGCCACATATATGCTCCAAAAACTTCATTTCTTACTTAAGTCCTGAAAAGCATGAAACATAAAACAACGTCAACTACAAAGAGTTGGTGAGTTCACGGGTTTTCATATGCACAAAACATTACAATGCATAAATTATTTCTTGCAAACCTATACATAACTTTTGCATATAATAAATGTAAATCTACAACGATGTTTTAAAACTTGAGACGCTACTGAGCCTTTCCTGACCAATGTGCCCCATTATTTTACGAATGACCATAAGTAGCCCGTACACTCACTTAGGTCCCACAGTTCGTAGTAGTACTAATTCAGCGATGGTCCAAATTCCACATGATTAGACTAAATAAAACATAGGTAATCTGCACCCCTTTCTGGGTGGGACTGTCAACACAATAGCGTCTATCCACAATTACCACGGCCTGGGGACATGCCCGAGTTAACGAGTAGCGTTTACGGATGGGGACTTTATTTGGAAACATACTCTCAAGTACATCAATTTAACATTTATATCATAGTGCAAAACCGTCAATATTTCATGACATAAACAAAACTTGACTAAACAGTTTTTTAATCCAACAATTTTAAACAAATCTTGACTAAACGGTTCTTTAGTCCAACAGTTTGATAAATAACAGTATAGTTTGCATAACTTCATGCTTTTCCCCCAGTTTAAACAAACAAAAAACATTAAAAGTGGGGCCATGAATACTCACAAGTTTGTCGAGGAATATCCAAGGAGATGACGTTTGAAGCGCTAAACATTCGTCCTAACCTTCCTAAACAGTCCAAAATCCAATAATTAGATCACCTAACGAGTCTCGATAAAGATAAAGTCAAATTAAATCTTATGTAATGCCAATGAGTTTTTATGATTTAAGGTTGATACTTATATTATTTATTCTAAAAATAGTCCAGAAATTATATATCTTAAAATCAAAGTCCTTTGCACAAAAAGCGGTCATTTGGACAGAATATAAATTTTGTTTCTGCTCACAAATCTTTGTTAAAAGGAACCTTCCAAAAGTCATTTTGTGTCCAAATTTTTATATCAACAATAATAACGAGTTAAACAGATTTTTCTCAAATATCAAGAATTTTGGATGGGTTTAAGGCACTCATTAATACCCTACAACTTTGAGTGACACAGTCCCCAAGACAGATTGCACACTCTTCGAGTGACGGCCATTTGGGGGGCCTAAACTCATCATTTTTCAGTGATTTTAACTTTATTAAAGCTAACACATAAGGCTAACTTCCAGAAAAAGAATCACCCATTTCCATTGAGTTTTGAAGAAGATATAACCAATTTAAGATGCAAGCAAGATTCTGTCAGCAWTGCTCTTTTTGCACCATAATCTTGTATCAAGAACTTGAAAGCTCAAAACATAATATTTTTGAGTGAGACCACTTGCATTAGAAAGATAACTCATCAAAGTACGTTTTAGAAGAAAAATCAGAACGTTTGGACTTTTATTTTGAAAGATACAGTCGACACAAGTGCTAACAGAATCTGTCAGTTTTCAAAATACCTCTTTTCATGATTAAATTTCACATGCAATGTGGTTTTCTCCTACTTTATTAGAGTTCAAAGTTCGTGGATCATAGATTTTCATCATTTTGAAGACATTTTCATGTCTTTGGTGTATAATCTCCCTTTTTGAATTCTCCAGAAAAATTAATATACAAAGAACGAGAAGTAGGTGTAGAAAATGAGAATCTTTGTTATTTTATAAAGGTAAGATAACTAGTCTATTACCTTTTGCTTGCTACTTCTTGAAGTTTTGAATGTTCTTCAAAATGATGGAATTTGAAGGGTTTTGGGGAGTGATGTCGGGTGGAGTGGAAGAGGAAATGAAGATTTCAAAAGAAATGGGGTTTCTATATGTGTTTTAAATGTGAATAAAAGGGCCGGCCTCTTAAGGCCCAATTCCATAAAAAATTTTATTTTTCTTTTGAACAAAATAAAGCCCATTTAAATTATAACAAAAATACATTTTATCAAATATTGATAAAAATATCATTATTAAATCAAAGTTCCACATTTTTGGTAAAATTATTTGGACATTCAAGTGGGACTTTTATATTTTAATTTGGACTTTATAATATCAACTTTATTATATTTGGAGCATTTTTTTAATATATTTGGCATTACGTAAGTTAACATTATCAGTTACCCGTCGAAACAAGGTTTTCTGAACTATATTTTGGGAACTAAGCCAGATGAATTCTAATCAACATGACTAGATCCTAATAAAATATAATTCTAAATATAGAAACCCAATAAAGGTGCTAACCTGACGCTCCAAAAATGACGGATGTCACAGTCTCCCCATGCCAGAAGAATTTCGTCCCGAAATTTTCTACATCAGTTTCTAGTTTAAGACTCGTTTGAGAACAAGTGGGGATACTTGCTTTTCATAAAATCTTCTCTTTCCCACGTGTACTCCGGTCCATGCCTCGAAGTCCAATGAACTTTTACAATTGGGATCTTGCTACGCCTCAACTGCTTGACTTCTCTATCCAATATTTCTATTGGTTTTTCAATGAAGCGTAGATGATCATTAATTTGTACATCTTCCAATGGCATGACCAATGATTCATCAGTTAAGCACTTTTTGAGGTTTGATACATGAAATGTATCATGAATAGCGCTTAAATCTTGTGGCAAATTTAACTTATATGCCACTGGTCCAATTCTCTCAGATACTTCAAATGGACCAATATATCGGGGACCTAATTTACCTCTTTTCCCAAAATGCACAATTCCTTTCCATGGTGAGACTTTTAAGAGTACTTTATCACCTTTTTTAAACTCTAATGGTTTTCTTCGGTTGTCAGCATAATTTTTCTGGCGATCTCTTAAGCCTTGAGTCGATCCTTGATAGTTACAATCTTGTCAGTAGTCTCCTGGATAACATCAGGCCTAGTTAATTGCCGATCGCCAATTTCTAGCCAACTGAGTGGAGATCTGGACTTACGTCCGTATAATGCTTCATAAGGCGCACACTGAATACCGGCATGATAGATGTTGTTGTTGCAAATTTGACTAACGGAAGGTGCATATCCCAGCTTCCACCAAAATCTATGGCGCATGCACGTAACATGTCTTCCAATATCTGGATTGTTCTTTCTATCTGTCCATCCGTTTGAGGGTTGTATTAAGTACTTAGATCTAGACGTGTACCCAACCCTCCTTGAAGTGATTGCCAAAATCTTGACGTAAATCGACTGTCCCTATTCGCGATAATGGAGATAGGTACTCCATGCCGAGTAATGATTTCATTTATGTAAATTTGAGCCAGCTTCTCCATCTTATAATCTTCTCGGATTGGTAGAAAATGAGCAGATTTCGTCAGTCGATCTATAATCACCCAGATTGTATCATGCCCTTTCCCAGTTCTGGGCAACTTTGTGATGAAATCCATTGATATTTGTTCCCACTTCCATTGGGGAATCTCGGGTTGTTGAAGTAGACCAGATGGTTTTGATGTTCAGCCTTGACCATTGCACAAGTTAAACACTTGCTTACATATAGTACAATGTCTTTCTTCATTCCAGGCCACCAATAGTGTTCCTTAAGATCCTTGTACATCTTATCCRCTCCCGGGTGGACTGAGTATTTTGACCGATGGGCTTCATCCAAAATTATGGATTTAAGATTACCAATCTTAGGTATCCAAACCTTGTCTTCCAAGTAATACACTCCATCTGATTTCAGTTGAAACTTAGTCTCTATGTGGTGTAGGGTCTCATTCTTCAAATTCTCCTTCTTTAATGCTTTCTTTTGATCCTCGAGAATTTGTGCCTTCAGACTGGTGTTTACTAATGCTCCCAAAGCCCTCACCCTTGTTGGTTTCACTCTTTACTTCCTACTTAGAGCATCGACTACCACATTTGCTTTGCGGGGATGGTACTTAATTTCACAGTCGTAATCACTAAGCAGTTCCACCCATCTCCTTTGTCTCATATTCAACATTTTCTGATTGAAAATGTGTTGAAGGCTTTTGTGATTAGTGAACACAGTGCACTTGGTACCATAAAGGTAGTGTCTCCAAATCTTAAGTGCAAATATTACGGCTCCCAATTCTAGGTCATGCGTAGTATAGTTCTTCTCGTGCACTTTGAGTTTCCTTTAGGCATATGCAATGACCTTATGTTTTTGCATTAGTACGCATCCTAAGCCTTGATGTGATGCGTCACAATATAGCACAAAGTTTTCCGAACCTTCTAGTAAAGATAAAATAGGTGCATTACATAGCTTATTCTTAAGAGTCTTGAATGCCTCTTCTTGTTTTTCTCCCCAAAGAAACTTCTTGTCTTTTTGAGTTAAATTTGTGAGTGGTTGCGCAATTTTTGAAAAATTCGCAATGAATCGTCGATAGTAGCCTGCCAAACCAAGAAATTGACAAATTTCCGTCGGGGTTCTTGAGGCTTCCCATTTCTTAATGACCTCAATCTTTGCAGGATCTACCTGAATCCCTTTTTCATTAACCACGTGACCAAGAAATTGTATTCACGAATCCAGAATTCGCATTTGGAGAATTTTGCATACAATTTCTAGTCCGTAAGTAGTTCTAATATCAATATTAGGTGTTGCTCATGATCCTTCTTACTTCGTGAATAAATTAGTATGTCATCTATGAAGACGATTAAAAATTATCCAGTTATGGTCTGCAAACCATATTCATCAGATCCATAAAAACTGCCGGTACATTGGTTAGCCCGAATGGCAAAACCAAAAATTCGTAATGACCATACCGGGTCATGAATGTTGTTTTGGGGGTGTCCTCTTCTCGAATTCTCACTTGATGATATCCGGATCGTAGATCGATCTTTGAAAAGTATACAGCACCTTGAAGTTGATCGAACAAATYATCGATTCTAGGAAGAGGGTATCTGTTCTTGATGGTCAACTTATTAAGTTCCCTATAATCAATGCACATTCGCATTGACCCATCTTTCTTTTTGAC
>NC_037540.1:24266200-24268708 GCF_001531365.2 Cynara cardunculus var. scolymus | reverse complement strand
TGCCCCTGAATCAAATAATACCGATGCAAATTCATTATTCAAGAGAAATGTACATGTAACCACATTGGGATCATGCCTCCTTTGCTCCAATCTCAAATGTTCGTCCCCGTGCTTGACTTTCTAGGTTTCTTTGATTAGCTGGTCGTCCTTGGTTAGCATTTGTTCCTTGTTTTCTCTTTGGGCAAACATTTCTTATATGGTCTGGACTCCCACAATCAAAACATAATCGCTTTCGGCAATCCTTTGCGGAATGACCCCCTCTGTGGCATCTTTGACAAATGATGCAATTTCCCCATTGCGGATATTTGCATTTATTGCACTTAGGCTTGCTTCCTTGGTTTACCACCTGGGTCTGTACCCCAAAATTTCCTACTACTTTCCTATTCTTGTAAAATCTTCCCCCAGATCTTTGGTTCCCATGCTTCTCCATCTTTCTCTTTCCTTTGGCGAATTCTCCAGACCGAACAACATTATTTTTGAGCTTGGTGGCAATCTCTATTGCCTCCTGAAGGGTCTTTGGGTTTGCCGAGGTGATGTTTCCTCGAATTTCTGGAGACAATCCCCAAATATATCTCTCATTCGAACTTCCTCGGGTGTCACCATATGTGGCACTAAATTTGCTAACTCATGGAATCGACCAGTATATGCAGCTATGTTTTTCCCTCTCATTTCATGGTTCCATAACTCCGTTTCCAACTTTTGGAGTTCACTTCTTGGACAATATTCGTCCTTAAGTAGTTTCTTGAACTCCTCGCATGAAAGTTGGTTGGCCGATTCCTGACCCCTAGTCTGAACTAATGTGTTCCACCATGTCAGCGCTCGGCCTTGAAGTAAACATGCAGCATATTCTACTTTGTTTGCTTCTGTGCATTTACTGATATGGAGGACAGATTCCATACCCTCTATCTAAGTCAATAATTCTACAGGCCCCTCAGTTCCATGGAATTCCTATGGGTTGCAGGATCTGAAGGATTTATAGGTGCATTCCCGGGGTGTTCTAGGTTCATAATTGGTTGATTGGTTAGCATTTAGTCCTGCTGCTACCTGGCTGACAATGTTGGGGTGTGCAGCCAATAGTTGCTCAGATACGAGTCGTGCAACTTCAGGGTTTTCTCTTCTTGACGGCATTTTCTAGGGCCTAAGTCAGAAGGGAAATTTCGTCATTTTCATGGCAATATCAAGGATAATAACTTCTAGTCATCTAAATGATGCAAGGGATATTCATCTTATGGATAACATTCAAGCATTTATATAACCGAACAGAATAATCTTATATTCAACCATAACTTGATGTAGACAAGCTTTTCTCAAAAGACATCATAGATTCATAGTTGATTATAGCCCACCAAAACAAGATCTTGGGTTTCTATGCAAAAGAGCAAATATCCTATCACTAGTCAACATTTCTAGAATAACACCGAACCAATCAGCATTCCTAGCATCAGCATCATCATCCCACTCACCACCAAACACTTGTACAATCTCCTAATCTCCCGTCTCGCAGCAATGACGGCATCCTAGGTTCTCATCATACGCTGGTGGTGCATTTCCATCACATCGGATAGGTTGTTCAAAATGTGCTGATGATATCCCAGCCGAGTCTGGTGAGTTTGAGTATCTGATGCGATTCTCCGCACCCACTCTCGTTCAGCCAGATTCATGCCCTGAGAGTTGGATGCAGGTACTCCGGTCACTACTTGAGAAATCCTGCTCCCATGTTGTGGTTGTGATGACTCCCCTCTAACTCTAGTGGAATTTTCAAAAGTCACTCACCGAGGTAGTGGAACACTTTTCCTAGGCGTGACTCTAATCCTTGGACCATGAAAGGTTTGAGCTGGGATATCGGGTACTGGCTCTGATGGGGGCAATATGGATGTTGGTGGTGAAGCAGGTGTCCCGCTAGTTGTTATGTCCTCATGCTCATAAGGGTCTACTTCTTCATTGATGGATGAGCTCCTTCTGGATCGGCGAACCACATAAACGGATTCGTCTGCCGAATATTCACTAGGAGCAGATGATGTCATAGGGATCTGCGACATTAACATTCTTAATTACGAAATGTACCATCTATAAATGCTTAGTGTTATAACAGAAGCTTCTAAGCAAGGCTAAGGGTGGCAATTAAGCTAGAGCCTCTGGACAGCCAGTCTCAGGTTGTATTACCAGAGCCTCTGGTTGCACTACCAGACTTAGAAAATATTTGGGTTCTAGTTCATCGGTCCTCTGGTTCAACTTACATACTTAGAAAAGTAATAGGTTTCTCGTCCATCGGTCCTCTGGTTCCACATACATACTTAGCAAACCAATGGAATTCTATTTCATCGTTCGCTGGTTCAACATGCATACTTAGAAAAATAATGGATAACCCGTCCACGGGTCCTCTGGTTCCACATACATACTTAGCAAACCAATGGAATTCTATTTCATCGGCCGCTGGTTCAACATCCATACTTAGAAAAATAATGGATAACCCGTCCATCGGTCCTCTGGTTCCACATACATACTTAG
>NC_037540.1:24258550-24264967 GCF_001531365.2 Cynara cardunculus var. scolymus | reverse complement strand
GGCTATCCACAATTACCACGGCCCGGGGACATGCCCGAGTTAACGAGTAGCGTTTACGGACGGGGACTTTATTTGGAAACATACTCTCAAGTACATCAATTTAACATTTATATCATAGTGCAAAACCGTCAATATTTCATGACATAAACAAAACTTGACTAAACAGTTCTTTAGTCCAACAGTTTTAAACAAATCTTGACTAAACAGTTCTTTAGTCCAACAGTTTTAAACAAATCTTGACTAAACGGTTCTTTAGTCCAACAGTTTGATAAATAACAGTATAGTTTGCATAACTTCATGTTTTTCCCCCAGTTTAAATAAACAAAAAACATAAAAAGTGGGGCCGTGAAGCGCTAAACGTCCGCCCTAACCTTCCTAAACAGTCTGAAATCCAATAATTAGATCATCTAACGAGTCTCGATAAAGATAAAGTCAAATTACATCTTATGTAATGCCAACGAGTTTTTATGATTTAAGGTTGATACTTATATTATTTGCTCTAAAAATAGTCCAGAAATTATATATCTTAAAATCAAAGTCCTTTGCACAAAAAGCAGTCATTTGGACAGAATATAAATTTTGTTTCTGGAATTTTTTTTGTTCCACAAATCACTGTCAAAAGGAACCTTCCAAAAGTCATTTTGTGTCCAAACTTTTATATCAACAATAATAATGAGTTAAATAGATTTTTCCCAAATATCAAGAATTTTGGATGGGTTTAAGGCACTCATTAATACCCTACAACTTTGAGTGACACAGTCCCCAAGACAAATTGCACACTCTTCGAGTGACGGCCATTTGAGGGATCTAAACTCATCACTTTTTCAGTGATTTTAACTTTATTTTAAAGCTAACACATAAGAATAACTTCCAGAAAAAGAATCACCCATTTCCATTGAGTTTTGAAGAAGATATAACCGATTTAAGATGCGTGCAAGATTCTGTCAGCAATGCTCTTTTTGCACCATAATCTTGTATCAAGAACTTGAAAGCACAAAACATAATATTTTTGAGTGAGACCACTTGCATTAGAAAGATAACTCATCAAAGTATGTTTTAGAAGAAAAATCAGAACGTTTGGACTTTTATTTTGAAAGATACAGTCGACACAAGTGCTAACAGAATCTGTCTGTTTTCAAAATACCTCTTTTCATGATTAAATTTCACATGCAATGTGGTTTTCTCCTACTTTCTTAGAGTTCAAAGTTCGTGGATCATAGATTATCATCATTTTGAAGACATTTTCATGTCTTTGATGTATAATCTCTCCTTTTGAATTCTCTAGAAAAATTAATTACAAAGAACGAGAAGTAGGTGTAGAAAATGAGAATCTTTGTTATTATATAGAGGTAATATAACTAGTCTATTACCTTTTGCTTGTAACTTCTTGAAGTTTTGAATGTTCTTCAAAAAGATGGAATTTGAAGGGTTTTGGGGAGTGATGTCGGGTGGAGTGGAAGGGGAAATGAAGATTTCAGAAGAAATGGGGTTTTTATATGTGTTTTAAATGTGAATAAAAGGGCCGGCCTCTTATTATTTTTCTTTTAAACAAAATAAAGCCCATTTAAATTATAACAAAAATACATTTTATCAAATATTGATAAAAATATCATTATTAAATCAAAGTTCCACATTTTTGGTAAAATTATTTGGACATTCAAGTGAGACTTTTATATTTTAATTTGGACTTTATAATATCAACTTTATTATATTTGGAGCATTTTTTTAATATATTTGGCATTACATAAGTTAACTTTATCAGTTATCCGTCGAAACAAGGTTTTCTGAACTATATTTTGGGAACTAAGCCAAATGAATTCTAATCAACATGACTAGATCCTAATAAAATATAATTCTAAATATAGAAACCTTATAAAGGTGCTAACCTGACGCTCTAAAAATAATGGATGTCACATTTACCCACTTTTTTTACTTATTGTTTTCTTCCTTGACAGCCTCTGTTTGGCATCTCTGTATTTTCTTGTGCAAGTCTGGGGTTAAACTTATTTTCATTGCCACTGCCTTGATAGTTCCGCTTCTCTCTTTACGGCTTTGAGAATCAGCTACAACATTAGCCTTTCCTGAGTGATACAAAATTTCACAGTCATAATCATTAACAAGTTCAAATCATCGACGTTGCCTCATATTTAATTCCTTTTGGTTGAACAAGTGTTGCAGACTCTTGTGATTAGTATAGATTTGGCACTTTGTTCCTAAAAGATAATGTCTCCAAATCTTTAAAGCAAAAACCACAACCGCTAATTCTATGTCGTGTGTCGGATAGAGTTTTTTTTCATGATCTTTTAATTGTCGAGATGCATATGATATGACTTTCCTTCTTTGCATCAAGACACAGCCTAAACCCAATTTTGATGCATCACTATATACCACAAAGTCTTCAGTTCCATCGGGTAAAGATAGTATCGGAGCACTGCATAGATGTTCTTTTAATAATTGAAAGGCTTTCTGTTGTTCTTCTTTCCACTGAAATTTGACATTCTTCCGAGTTAATTTCGTCAAAGGCATGGCTATTTTAGAGAAATCTTGAATAAACTTGCGGTARTAGCCTGCCAATCCCAAGAAACTTCGAACTTCAGATGGTGTTTTCGGTGCCTCCCATTTTGCAACGACTTCAATCTTTACTGGATCTACCTTTATTCCATTTTCAAATATAACATGTCCCAGAGACTGGACTTCTCTTAGCCAAAATTCACACTTTGATAGTTTAGCATACAACTTTTCTCTTTTCAGAAGTTCAAGGATCAATCCAAGATGTTCTGCATACTCTTCTTGGGTTGTGGAGTATATAAGAATATCATCGATAAATACAATGACAAATTTATCAAGGTATTCTCTATATATTCGATTCATCAGATCCATGAAAGCTCCACGTGCGTTAGTCAAACCAAATGGCATAACCAAGAATTCATGGTGCCCGTACCTGGTTCGGAATGTTGTTTTTGCTATATCATCTTCTTTGACTTTCAACTGATGGTATCCTGATCGCAAATCAATCTTTGAGAAGTAACTGGCTCCTACTAGTTGATCAAACAAATCATTGATCCTGGGCAATGGATATTTGTTCTTTATGGGCAGTTTGTTTAACTCTCGATAATCAATACACATACACATAGTACCATCTTTCTTTTTCACAAACAGAACTGGAGCTCCCCATGGTGAAGTACTTGGCCTGATAAATCCCTTGTCTGGCAAATCTTTTAATTGCGTAACCAGTTCTTTTAAATTTGATGGAGCTAATCTGTACGGTGCTTTTGCTACAGGTGCTGCTCCAGGTATCAAATCAATCCCAAATTCAATAATTCTTGCTTACTCTTTTCTTTCTTGGCATCAATTATGTAAGCTAAAAATACTTGGCATTTCTTTTGGATACATTTTCTGCCTTTCATCATAGATAGCAAACTGGTACATGATCCTGATGATCACCATAAATTACGACTGTCCCTCTGTCAGGCAACATAATTCTAATCATCTTTTCATCGCAAACAATGCTGAACTTATTTTCTGCCAACCAATCCATCCCTACTACCACATCAAATTCTTTCATAGGCATGGGAAACAATCGGATGGGTAGCTCACAATCCTCAATCATGATAATGTAGTTTTTAAACACATAACTCATAGATATTTGACCGTTAGCAGTATCAACTACTAACTTATCGTCAAGTGGCACAGAATTCATATGAGCATATAAGGCAAATGATGGGGATACAAACGAGAAGTTTGCATCCAAGTCAAATAACACTTTAGCATGTAAGGAGTTTATGAAAAATGTACCTGTTACTACATCGGGTGTAGYTTCTGCTTCATGTTTGGTCATTTGAAAAGATCGACCCCGTGCCCCACCCGTTGCTCCTCTGGCCATATTTGGTCTTCCTCGGCCTATTGATGTATTGCTCCCCATGGTTAACTGTGGGGTTTTCGATTGTGGACAATTTGGTCTGAAGTGATTTGGAGAATTACTATTAAAACACTTTTTTACTATTAGGCAAACATTCGACAAATGACCTGTTTCACCACATTTATAACATTTCCTTAGCTCAATCCCGCATTCTCCCAGATGAACTTGATGACATCGGTGACAAGTCCTTCCATTGAATCTTTGTATGGGCCTGTTTCCATGTTTTACAGTGTTTGGTTCTTTGTATCCGGTTGATGGACCTTGCCATTTTCTCTTTTCTATTGCTTTCCCTTCTTCTTGTATGTTCTTATTTCTTTCTGTTACCTCCACTGCGTCAACGACCAATGAAAATGTAGCTGGATTCATGGCTATGGCAAATTCTCGGATTGATGGTTTCAATCCCCAAATATACCTTTCCACTTTTCTGGATTCCGAGGAAATATATTGTTCTGCAAATCTTGAATATTCGATGAATTTCTCTGTATATTCCCTCACAGTTCTGTTTCCTTGTTCCAATTTTAGAAAGTCTTCTTCCATTTGTCTAATGGTAGCTTTTGGGCAAAACTGCTCCTTGAATCTGTTGACAAACTCTAGCCATATCATAGTTTGCAAAATATCTGTTTTGGCTAAAGATTCTACTTCCCACCAGAATAACGCATTTGAGTTCAATACAGAGACTGCAAATCTGACTTTATTTGTTTCTGTACATCGAATGGTATTGAATACATACTCTATCTTCTTGATCCAACACATAGCTTTAACTGGATCTCTTTCTCCCGAGAAGGTTGGTGGTTTGCAGGTTAGAAACATCTTTATATCTCCTTCCCTGTTATTGAGAATTGGAACCAATGGAGTAACTTCAATTCTGCCTGTTTCTATTCTGGCAAGATTCCTCAAAATAGAAGTCAAGGTTTCCCTCAGCTTTCCCATTTCTTCAGCTAACATGTCTCTTGTTACATATTTTGGGTAAGACATCCGTTCTGGATTCATATTTTCAGAGTTTGATTCTACCTGATTCATATTGATATCTGGCTGGCTTATTCTGCCTCTAGTCTGTCCCCTACCTCTACCTCCACCTCTGTCTCTGCTTCTGCCCTCAGAGGTACCAATAGGAGCAACATCGGATTCTTCTTCATTGGGGCGGGTGATCCTTTCCGACCTTCTTAATCTACTAGCCATCTGTAGATAACAAAGTTAATAAACATATTTTCACATTCCCAAATATAATAAAGTGTCCTAGTTTAGTTATGTACATGTATATTCAAAATTACATTGGCCAGATGTAATCCGAAAATACCTTACACACTGATCTCTTTACTTATCATATTTATTTCAAAGGTGCTAACTATGGCTGGGACCCTAATATGCAATTAAAAATAGTTTAAGTCTAGGTATCATGCATGTGAATACCTAAATCCCTTAAACTCAGACTCTGATACCAACTCTATAACACCCCCAATCCATACATTGCATATAACACATATATTATACATAGAATACATGTCTTCTCCCACATAGGTCCATAATACAAGAGACTAAAATATTCATCCCAAAAATTTCAAAGTACATGCTCTTGTATCCTAGCATCTATGCTCCAAAACGGCTAAGCATATAGGGAAGTAATTCACATAATGCTCTTTCCCTTATTATCTTTACCTGCAGACATATTTTTGAAAACACAAAATGGTTAGACATGAATGTCTAGTGAGGTTCCCTTTTATGTAATGCAGGGTGAAGATCACCAAAACATTTATTTCAAATAATTCATCTCATGTAGGAAAACTAAAAATCATACTTTTTTGGTCCATCGGGCCTATGGTTCCAAACCACACTTGGAATATATTTCAATAACCAGGACCAGAGCCCCTCTGGTCTCTCTCTTCCAGCGCTTCTAGTTTCTCGGCCAGAGCCTCTAGTTGTACTAACCAGAGCTTCTGGCTCATATAATTTCTTATAATGTTCTTTAGTTAAGCTTTCAATCAATAAGATAGCCTTTTTCATAAAAAGAGTAATTATGAAGAGTTCATGCTCGACCAGAACCTGTGGTTGTACTAACCAGAACTTCTGGTTCAAAAGACATGATCAACTAGAGCCTTCTAGTTCAACATGTAAGTCAACCAGAGCCTCTCTGGTCTGTTTTTCATAAAAAGATTCTTAAGTATAAAATTCTTTTCTTAAAAACTTCTAAAAATATGATTTTGATATAGAAGCTCATATCAATGGATACAGAGCCTCTGGTCTAATAATGAGGACCAACCAGAGCCTCTCTAGTTCCTTGTAAAAATGAACATTCTGTTCCAAAACATTTTTAACCAATACCAATGGCCATAGGCCAAGTTTTCCCTTCTCAATAACGTTAATACTATTATTTCAAATAAGAACAAAATCTTTGAGTTCTCAAATCACAAAGAAGTAAGGACTCAAATCTATTGTAGTTATAAAAGATATAATAGTAAGAGCTACAATATTCACACACAATTGCCACCCTTATATCCAAA
>NC_037540.1:24255554-24256671 GCF_001531365.2 Cynara cardunculus var. scolymus | reverse complement strand
AATAATCATGTGTGTTTAAATGTGACAGAAAAGGTTACATACTGAGAAATGGCAGATAATCCCAATCAATCGGAAATGACCTCTACTGGTTATGGAAGAGGTCGAGGAAGAAGAAATGTAATGCACGGAGAGGATCCAAAAAATGTAATAGAAACACGAAGTCGTAGCAGGGGGCGAGGAAGAGGTAGAGGTATCAGACAAGAAACTCGTGGGGAACAGGAATTGTCAGCCCAAGAAAGTTCAATGTCTGGTCGTGGTCGAGGAAGAGCAAGGGGTGGACATAATGTTTCTGACCCCGAATATATTACCCAGGAAATGTTGGCAGCAGAGTTAGGGAAGTTTCAAGAAAGTCTGGTAAATTTGTTGGGACGTACAATTTAAAATAATCCAGAAGTGGTAAGAAATCCCAATTATCAGGAGGAAGCCGGAGCTAGTACACCGGTGACTGGTACATCTGTACCCCTCACTTCATCCTCAGTACAAAAGGGAGGAGATATCAAGATGTTTCTTGCTTGTAAACCTCCTAAGTTTTCTGGGGGAACATGATCCTGTTAAAGCTATGTGTTGGCTTAAGGAGATAGAGTTGAGTCTGCAAATCAGTAAAAGTGCAGAAGAGGATAAAGTTATGTTTGTTGTGTCACGTCTGAGATCAAGTGCATTGTATTGGTAGGAAGTCCTGTCTAGTTCAGACCCGAACATTTTGAAGACTATGATTTGGGAAGAATTTATGGTTAAGTTTAAAATGCAGTATTGTCCTGAAGCTGCAGTAAGAAAGTTAGAAGATGATTTCCTTCATCTTGAGCAAGGAAACATGTCAGTCCGCGGGAATACAGAAGTTTTCATGGAACAATCTAGGTTTGCTGAAGCCTATACTATATCTGAAAACAGTAAGGTAAGAAAGTATATCTGGGGATTGGAGGCAAATCTTCGAAAGTATGTAATATCCAGGAATCTGACAACATTTTAAGCTGCAGTTGATGCTACTAAAATACTGGAACAAGATATTAACCGGCAACCACAAGAAAGGGTTGGAGAGAAAAGAAAAGGGGAAACTACAGTAACTGATTTCCGTAGACCAAGGTTTATGGAAAATTTGAATCGACCAATTTCAAGGTTT
>NC_037540.1:24251454-24252998 GCF_001531365.2 Cynara cardunculus var. scolymus | reverse complement strand
GCATGTGTCATTGATTTTGGAGAATCATGGGATAGTCATTTGGCTTTGGTTGAATTTGCATACAACAATAGCTACCACTCAAGTATTCAAGCAGCACCTTTTGAGGTTCTTTATGGACGAAAATGTAGAACTCCTTTGTGTTGGAATGAAATAGGTAAAAAACAGTTAGCTGGGCCTGAGTTAGTACAGCAAACTGCAGATAAAATTGGAGTAATACGAGAACGGATGAAAGTGGCACAAGATAGACAAAGAAGTTATGCAAATAAACGTCGGAAGCCGATTAAGTTTCAAATAGGTGATAAAGTAATGTTGAAAGTATCACCTTGGAAAGGAATGATACGTTTTGGAAAAAGAGGGAAGTTAAGTCCAAGATATATTGGACCATTCCCTATTGTGGGAAGACTTAGGGAAGTGGCTTATAGGTTAGAACTTCTTTTGGAATTAAGTGGAATCCATGACACGTTTCATGTCTCAAATTTTAGGAAATGTCTAATAAGTCCAGATGTGGCAGTACCATTACCTGAGATTAAGGTAGATGAAAAGTTATGCTATGAAGAAACCCCTGAACAGATTACTGATTATAAGGTGAAGAAATTACGAAACAAAGAGATTGGATCAGTAAAGGTTCAGTGGCGTTATCATAAAGGACCAGATGCCACCTGGGAATCAGAATCGGAAATGCGAATAAAATATCCTTATCTGTTTACTTAATGGAATTCCGGGACGGAATTCTTTTAAGGATGGGATATTGTAATATTCTAGTTGTTATTTCAAGTTTATATATATATATATATATGTGTACGGGTATGTAGGTATGTAGGTATGTGTGTAATATTTAAAAGCGTTAATTTAAAATTTTTTTTTAAATTAAGAAAAAAAAAGGGGAAGTCGGCTGTTGTTGCCGCCCACCACCTCTCTTCCTTCTTCTTTAGGTATATATATAAATTTTGGGGAAGAAAAGATATACACACACATACTATATCTAGAAAGTTTTCTCTGAAGAATCAGAAGGATTGATAAAGAGGAGGATTCAAAAGCTTTGTTACTCGATTTCTAAAAGGTGAGTGTATTAAAACTTTGAGTATAAAGTGTTTATATACAATTTGGTAGAATTTTGAACTGGTTGTTATGAATTATGTATCAATTTATGCAAACCGTTTAAGTGATGCCCGGATTGTTATCCGGACAAATAAACCATTCAAGTATCAACCGGGTTTATCTTATACCGTGTAAGAGGTGACCGGTTTACTTCTAAACCGCTCAAGAGATGATCGGTTTACTTCTAAACCACTCAAGTGGTGACCGGATAATAGTCTAAACCGGTCAAGTGTTGTGCGGTGTATTGACCGGATTGTTTTAAACCGGACAAAGGTTGGGCAATGTATCGTCCGCTTTACTTTAAACCGGTTAACATTATAAAGTGAAGTATTGTCCGGATTTGTAATCCGGACAAAGATGTTAATTTCAAGTGTTTGTTGACCGGACTTGTTATCCGGACAAGATTGACCGGACTTCAAGTTCGGATAAAGAGAGAAAGTTTTTGA
>NC_037540.1:24249425-24250560 GCF_001531365.2 Cynara cardunculus var. scolymus | reverse complement strand
ATATCTTATCACATATATGCACTACCTCATGTATGCTTCACCCACATGCATTCATGTATAAGTCACATATACATCATGCCATCTTTTCAAATATATGCATGCACAATATCATGTTCACATTTCACATATATAGTTCATGCGTTTCTAATTAGACATGCATATTTCACGTAATCCACATAATAAACACATATAAACTACCTCAATCCAGGTTGTCTAAAACCTGGTTATAACACTTGGGATGTGGTGTGTCGGCCTCTTGAGAGTGGAGGACTTGGTCTAAGGCGTTTGGCAACTTGGAATCGGGCGTTACTTGCTAAACATATCTGAGACATCGTGAGGCACCGTAACTTGTTGTGGGTGTGATGGGTGTATCAGAATAATCTTAGATCTTCGCACTTCTGGATGGCTCGGAAAAACTCTAATTGGTCATGGGTCCTGTGCAAGTTGTTGGATTTACGACCTCAAGTGCGACGGTTTCTGATCTCCCAGATTGGTGATGGACGGGATTCAAAAGCTTGGGAAGATAATTGGCTCTCTTATGGACATCTGTCTTCCTTCATCTCTTACAGATTCATTCATTCATGTGGTTTCTCGACTAATACTATGGTTCGAGAGCTTATTCAAAGTCTGGATGGGGAGTGGCCGACTGATTGGTATCTCAGGTATGATGTGCTTTCTATTTCTCCATTGTCGTCCTTGAATGATTTAGTTCGTGATAGAGTTTTATCGGTTGATAATCATAACTCCGGTGTGGACTTCACAATTAGTACAGATTGGTCTTCATTGGAGGGGAGCTACCTGGTTGTGCCTTGGTATAGTTCGGTTTGGTTTCTGGGCCATATCCCTAAGCATGCTTTTTGGCTATGGCTTGCTTGCCATCACCATCTTCCTACTCAAGATCGTATGCTTTGGAAAGATGAGCCTCCGGACTTGGAATGCTCGCTCTGTAAAATTGCATGGATGGCCATATACATCTTATTTTTTCAGTGTACTATTTCAAAAGAGGAATGGGAAAGCATTTTACAAGTAGTGGATTGGATGAGTATGCCATATTCTTTGGACCAAATCATGGAGGGAGCGATAATGGCACATAGTTCAAGAATTCTGTGATCGAAGAGTACCTAGCCTCTGTTGG
>NC_037540.1:24247400-24247715 GCF_001531365.2 Cynara cardunculus var. scolymus | reverse complement strand
AGCCGAAGGCATATTCATTAACTAATCCAAATATGTTCATGACCTATTGAAGAAGTATAAGATGAACGACGCCTCTCCCATGAGGACTCCAATGGCTCCAGGCCAGAAACTTAATAAGGACAATAATGGTCCACCTGTAGAGTGCAAGCTCTACAGAGGCATAATTGGATCCCACTTATATCTAACTGCTAGTAGGCCTGATATCATGTTTTCCAYGTGTATATGTGTCAGGTATCAGGCTAATCCTAAAGAATCACATCTTAGTGCAGTTAAGAGGATCCTACGTTATTTAAAGAAGACACCAACTCTGGGACT
>NC_037540.1:24242047-24245181 GCF_001531365.2 Cynara cardunculus var. scolymus | reverse complement strand
CTCGTCTTTGGAGATCTGATAGCAGCAAAGCTACCTTCTGTGGAGCCCAACGCAAGGCTGTACCCATTCAAAGAATTCCATCCAACTGAGCATGAGCAAGGGTACAGAAGCCCCAGACCGCTTTCAAAAGCCATGCTCAGGTACCTTAGTCACGGAGATAGGAAGGCCTATAGACGTGGATTCAGGAGGCTAGAGCCGGTCCCTGAAACCCCACCATGAATAGGAATCCCCTTAAGTGAGAAAATTGAAAAAATGAGAGTCGAGGGACGTATGAGAAGTCTGCAGAGGCTGGTAAGGTGAGTGAGGCTGGCCCTAGAATCACAAGTCCCCCACCTAAGAAGACCAAGAAGACACAGAAGGGTGTCGACTCTTCTGTGATGAAGAAGGGGAAGAAGAGGCCTGCAGAAGAAGAGGGCCCAAGTAGTCCTCTGCAGAAGCCCAAAAAGAAGAAAACCAAGAAGGCCCAACCAACAGAGGTTGTGGTCACAAAGGCTGCTGTTCCAGAAAGCCCTGCAGAGGCTACTACTCCAAAGCACAGAAGGTTGCGCAAGGTCGTTCAAGAGGAGTCCTCAACAGAACAGATCCAAGACGTTCTCTTGCATATTCAACAAGAATTCAAAGCACCAATAGACGTGACAGAGTTGGGGACAGAGGTCGTCTTAGATGAAGAAGAAGAAGAAGAAGAAGAGATGGAGTTAGGTGAGGGAGAAGAAGATACCAAAGGTACACATCCTAGCCCTTCTCCCAGTGCTACCCACGCTACTAGGGGACCTGTTCTAGAGGGATCCCCTATTGAAAAAGGCACGCACACACCAAACCCAACCCAAGCTAACCTCGCAGAGGACATTCTTCAGTCCTCTGCGATCGCACAGCCGGGCAACCACCTCATACTCCTACATCCTCTCAAAAGGATATTGGTTTTACTACAAGAGTCTCATCGCCCAAGGACTCGACACAACCAAGAGAGGCATCTGTTGCCTCTCCACACATGAGTGACCAACCAGAATATGCTTCAGAGGCATATGTGAGAGTCACCGTGACAAAGGGTCTAGAACGCCCAATGTCCACACTCGATCCCTCTGCCATGTTAGGCTCTGAACCTACAAGGCAAGAAATCGACAGAACACGGGTAGGCTCTCCTCTTGGAGACATACGAGGATCCCATGGAAGTCCCCGAGCAGACTACGAAAAATCAGTCGCTGAGGGCCCCTCTCACTCCGAGGCTACTAGGTCATCACGTGTTGGTGATCTAGACTCCCAGGATGCTTATGTAACGAAGGGGGAGTTACAAACCTTCGCCACAGCGGTATTCCAAAAGATGGACGAGTTGAAAAGCTTGTTCATCTCTTGCACGATGACAGAAGACCTTTCTCCCATCACTGAGGCTCCAAAGGAGTTGACCTCTACAACGGCAGACTTGAAGACAACTCTTTCAACCCTTCAGAGCTCTGTCCTACAGAAGGATGATCTTGCAGAGGCGTTCAATGCTCTGAACCTCAATCCTTCTTCAATCCAGACGTTGAAGACAGAATTATCAGAGATGGCCGCCCAGTTTGCCGCTGATTTCGTCTCTGCAGGCTATACAGACTACTCAACATTCAAAGACGAAATCAAACAAATGTTCGCTTCTGCAGTCACTTATGGCGTGGGTACCAAGTCATCCAGGGCCAATATCAACCATCTAGCCACTCGCAGAGAGCTAGATGCGATGGTTGAAACTCTGGGAGACATCGTGCGCAAACATACAGACCAACTTCTTAAAGAGGCCCGAGCCTCCAACACGCCAATCAGAGACTGCACTTCCCAGCTCGTGAAAGAGGGAGACCTCCTTAGAAGCGAAATCTATCGAAGCGTCTCCAAGTTGAAGTGGTCGACAGAGATAGACATAAGCCACGCCTCTGTGCTCGCAGAAGAGGTCATTAAGAAAATGAAGAAGGCAGCCACCAAGATTCTGAAGAGATTGGAGAAGGCTCCCCTAGAAACTTGCAAGATAGAAGCCACCAAACACCATGACGATCACGAAGGTGATGACTATGATCGTCATGAGGGGGAGAAGAAAGAGGAGCCCAAGAAGACTTCTGCCAAACCACTCAAAATAGTGGACTCTACAGCTGCCTTGTTCTCAAAAGGCAAAGAAAAGGCACCAGAGCCTAAAGACAAAGGCAAAGCCAAAGCTGTGGAGGAGACACCACAGAAGGGGTCGTCAAGCTCAGAGTCGCTAGTGCAGATAAACAAAGAAGATTATGACGACCCAGAGCTCCTTCAAGCATTAAAGGTGTCTCTGGCAGAGGCTCAAGCAAGAAAGGGCAGAGGCCCCATTCCTAGAGCAGGAGAAGGCTCTTCATCAAAATTCCCACAAGTCCAAGGAGAAACGTCCACGGGTACGTTCGACGCTCTGCAAGGAACCGTCAAACCTATCCTTGCAGAGGGGTCAACCCAGAGGCCAATACTTGAAGAAGAGGAAGCCAAAGTGCCAGAGTCCGCCATAGTAGGAAGGGTTTCTGAGATATTCGAATCAATGAGCAAGATTCCTATGCAAAAAGTACGCACAGAGCCTGTTACTACTGTGGAAGAGATTCTGATGTAGAGATACTCTGCAGTGGACACAGACCCCCCCTATGATCCAGAGCTCACAGGTGTTCCTTCTGCTGATGCCAAGTTCCAGTTCTCTAAGCTTACCAGGCCACGTGAGCAAGTCTTCTCAGAGCACGTGATTGTGTCACTTGAAACAATTTCTCCAAGGACCCTGCTGAAGAGAAAGGTGCTCTATGCTCAATACGTTGTGAAGAGGGATGACGGCAACCTGTACACGTTCACCGATGCTGACCTCCACAACCTCTGTGTATTTGATTTGATCTTCTTGCACAAAATACTAAACAAATACATGGAGAGGAGGTCAAGCTATGCTCTGTCGCTTAGAAGGCTTATCGAGGTCATGCATGCACAAATGAAGTACTACAGCCAGAAGGACTTCGAGATAGCAATGAGGTTAGCCCAGTAAGATCTTAAGATCACCCCTCGAAACAACAGGCCAAGATGGATACTTAGGTGTCATCCAAACTCCATTGTTCACAACCCTGTTTTTGGGTTTGTGTTCTTGGATAAGGATAACATCCTAAGGTTCTTCATTCCGA
>NC_037540.1:24226833-24241398 GCF_001531365.2 Cynara cardunculus var. scolymus | reverse complement strand
CGTGCTTATCACCTGACTATGTTTGTAATCTGCTTTATTTGAACGGCTTAGATCATTTCACTTGTCTAGGTCATGTCAGAAAAGTCGTTAGGAACTAGTATAAATAGCAGCTTAGGCCTTTGTAATTCGAGGTGCTTCTGTATTGTAATTGTCAATATTTTCAATCAATTGAAAATCATTTGAAGCTATTCTCTCGTGTTCTTCATATTCATCATCTGTGTTCTTGATTGATTTCTTACTCTGTTTGTTCATATATTGTTTTCGCTGCACTGTTATTGTCTAAAAGATCATCCAGAGTATTTGATTAATATCATTAGCTGAATACAAAGGTCCTAACACTCCTTATGGAAACAATGGCCCTATTAAACCCATTAGGGTCAAATCAAATTAATGATGATCCATTTAGTGTCATTTTGGCCCAAATGACTCGATTAAAAGAAATACGTCCATTATACCCACTGAGGGGTTGTTTGTTTTCCTCTTAATAGTTCCATTAAGAGACAACCTCTAAATCGTTAAGAGGTGAATCTTGTTTGGCAAAAAAAAAGTCTGCTTCTTAATGGTTCTAAAACCCACTAAATGATTTTGTATCCTAAATCTTCCTTAACCATTAAGAGCCCTAATTTCATTGTACACAATTACCAAACAATTATATTTCATTTTGTATTATATCATGAGAGCCTCTTAATCATTCTGACCACTTAATCATTCTGCACCAAATCATTCAGCAATTGCCAAACAGCCCATAAGGCCACATGGACCTTTTTAGGACCCTTAAGACCCATTCAGCATCGATTACTCACTTTATCGTCTTGTTAGACTAATTATGACTGATTTAGTGTCATCTTGTCCCAGTTAGACTCCTTTTGAAGAAATGGTCCAAGTAATCTCAATTAGGGTCTAATCAGACAAATTATGAGCAAGTTAGTGTCATTTTGACCTACTTGGACTTATTAAGGAGAAATAGGCCCATTATATCCACGAACACTAAATGGTCCCTTTAAGGACAATTAAGATCCATTCTACCTCAATTACTCATATTAACGTCTGATTAGACTAATTATGACCCATTTACTACCATTATACCTTAATTAGACTCAAATAGATGAAATAAGCCCATTATACACATTAAACTTGATAACTTCATGGTGGAACACCTGTCTTTTTTGCAGGTTGTGAAGGATGAATGGTCTAAGCATGTAGAGGGGACCTCTATGTTTTGGGTGACTACTCACCTGAAGGCCCTCAAGACCCCTCAACGAAAGCTCCAGAATTCCTATGGCAATCTTGCGGCTCGGGTGTCCTTCTTGAAAGCAGAGTTAGATCAGATTCAGTTGGAAGTGGACAAAGACCCCTCTAATATGGAGTTGGGCCTTGATCTTGGTCACCTTAGTCTTGCTTATCAAAACGCTTGTTGGGATAGGGAATGTGCCGCCAAGCAGAGAGCTAAACTCAAATGGTTGAATGAGGGTGATATGAATACCAAATTCTTCCATAAAGTGATAAAAGAACGACATCATTCTAACATCATCCAATCTGTCTATACTAGCCAAGGCGACTATGTTTACGGGGATGATGTGCCTAACGTGTTTGTGGACTACTTCAAAGGTTTTCTTGGTATGCAGGATGTTTCCTCTGATCCAGTTGTGTTAGATGGTCTTTTTACTCACAAACTCTCTTTGTCTGAAGCCAACCATATGATCCGGCCGATTTCTAATGAGGAGATAAAAAATGCAATGTTCAGTATTGGCAATTATAAAGCTCCAGGATCTGATGGTTATTCGTCTTGGTTTTCCAAAGCTTCTTGGGATATCATTGGTCGTGATGTGGAGATTGCTATCTATAATTTCTTCTATCGAGGTAACCTCTCGAAAGAATTGAATCATACCCTCATCTGTCTTATCCCTAAATTTGTTAATGCATCTAGAGTTTCAGATACTGACCTATAGCTTGCTGTACGGTGCTTTACAAATGCATTAGTAAAGTCATTGTCAACAGAATGAAAGGTCATTTGGATTCTTTAATTGATGGGGTCCAATCGGCTTTTGTTTCGGGTTGTAGGATTACGGATAACATTCTTATGGCTCATGAGCTTGTATCGGGCTACCATTCTAGGGAAGGCCCTCCAAGATGTGCGTTCAAGATTGACACCAAGAAAGATCATGATAAGGTGGATGGGCGATTCCTGTTTATTATGCTTTAGGGAATGGGGTTCCACCCGGTTATGGTTAAATGGATCAAGGAAATGGTTTCTACTACTTCCTATTCACTTGCGATTAATGGCAATACTTATGGGTTTTTTCATGGGGGAAGGGGGCTGTGGCAAGGAGATCCATTATCCCCATATCTATTTACGATCGTGACAGAGGGGTTCTCTATGCTCCTCAAGCAATGCATTCGGGAAGCTGCTGATTTTGGGTTTCACAGAAGTTGTGAATATTTGGATTTGATGCAGCTATGCTTTGTTGATCACCTTTTCGTGTTCACGAAGGGAGATGTTGTAATATTCGGTTTAATTATTTTGTTTTAAAAGTTAGAAAAAGGCTTATTTATATACATAGATTGTAAGTATAAGTGGTGGTGTATGTGTATTGCTTTTGGAAAAAGGGCGGCTATGTACTTGCTATTTATAGCAAGTGCATATGAAAGAAAATGACTTTTTGGAAAATCCTGGGAGTTATGATTCGTGAAGATCGCAAGCAATAGAAGTCAATTTTAAAGCAAAGGTGAGTGTAATGGTTATCTGTTTGTATATTAACCTTATGTACATGATTCAATTGTTTTTTAAATTTGCTTATTGTGAATTGCATAATATATTAATCGGATTCATCCTAAACCGGATGAAGACCCACCCAAATACATCCTAAACAGGAAGAAGATTCACCCGCTTTAGAGCTAAACCGCTCAAAGGGTTATTCGGATTAGAACTTAACTGCTCAAGGGTTTCTCGGATTATAGTTTAAACTACTCAAGGGTTATTCGGATTAGAACTAAACCACTCAAGGGTTACTCGAATTATAGTTTAAACCACTCAAGGGTCATCCGGATTTAGTGAAATCGGCCAAAAGCCATCCGGATTAATATCTAATTTCCGACTAAGTGTTGTCCAGATTGTATATCCGGCTGATGTTGTCTGGACTACTTATCTGGTTTATGTTGTCTGGATTGCATGTACAATTAAAGATATAGATGAAACTTTATTCTAATTAAAAACAATAGCGAGAAAGGCAATGGCGTTGTAACCGCGAGAGAGGTAATTGGCGGTGTAACCGCGAGAGAAAAATAATGGTGGTGTAACCGCGAGAGTGGCAATGGCGGTGTGACCACGAGAGAGGCAAATGGGGGTGTAACCGCGAGAGAAAAATAATGGCGGTGTAACCACGAGAAAGAGGTAATGGCGGTATAACCACGAGAGAAAGAGGTAATGGCGGTGTAACCGCGAGAGACTGCAAGAGATAACACATAAAATACATAAAATATCTAGGGTTGTTATGAATCTTGGAATTTGGAATAAGTGTTATTTGTATAAGTATAGTACACTCACTAGACCTTTTTGGTCTAACGCACAGTGGTTGGACTAATCTGTTTTGAAGGTCATCTTTCATCGCAAGACAAAGGGAAGAGGAAAGTTTGAAATAAAGATATTTAGATGTGTATTTTGTATTAGACAATGTTTTTGTTAACCCATATTTTCTCATATTTTGTAAATAATAGAATGTTTGGGTTATACGTAAAGGATTATCTTAGTTATAAATGATTGATGTGAATTATATGTTGGTTTAACTATGGGGTGTTACAGTTGGTATCAGAGCCTTGGTTTAAGGGATCTGGGTATTTTTCTTTAATACTTAGACTTCAACTAGAGGCGTGGGAATTATCATAATAGGTTTCTCTAGGACTGTGAACATGGGAGTATGTTATAACTAAACCTATTATGAGAATAAGTATGATAAAGTTAGATTACATGTGACTGATGTAATCATGAGTTATAAATTGACCCGAGGATAAATGTGTTATCATACTTTGATTATATGAATAATCATATATGTTATTGTGACAGAAAAAGAATTTCAAGAAATTCAAACATTGAAAATGGCAGATAATCCTAACCGATCAGGAATGACCTCTATGGGTTATGGAAGAGGTCAGGGGAGAGGAATTTTAAACCAATAAGAAGACCCTAAAAATATGATGACTATAGAAATGCGAAGTCGAGGCAGGGGTTGAGGAAGAGGGAGAAATACTCAACAAGAAACCTATATGGAATAGGAATTATATGCACAAGAAAGTTCAATGTCCGGCCGTAGAAGAGGAAGAGCAAGGGGTGGACATAATGTTCCTGATCATGGTTTTATTACTCATCTGTGCCACTTACTTCATCCTCAGTTCATAAAGGAGGAGATATTAAATGTTTCTTACTTGTAAACCTCCTAAATTTTCTGGTGAACGTGACCCTGTCAAAGCCTTGTGCTGGCTTAAGGAAGTTGAACTATGTTTGCAAATCAGTAAAAGCACAGAGGAAGATAAAATTATGTTTGTCGTATCCCATCTAAGATCAAGTGCTTTATACTGGTGGGAGATTTTATCACGTTAAGATCCAAACATTCTGAAAACCATGTTATGGGAAGAATTCGTGATAAAATTTAAGAGGTAATATTGTTCTAAAGCGGCAGTACGGAAGTTAGAAGATGATTCCTTCGTCTGGAACAAGGAAACATGTCAGTTCGTCAGTATACGGAAGTCTTCATGGAACAATCTCGGATTGCTGAAGCCTACATTATATCTGAAAACAGTAAAGTAAGAAAGTAAATCTGGGGTTTAGAGTCCAATCTCCGAAAGTATGTGATATCCAGAAATCCAACGACATCTCAAGCAGCGGTTGACACTGCAGAAATACTGGAACAAGACATCAATCGTCAACCACAAGAAAGGGTTGGGGATAAAAGAAAAGGAGAAACTATAATGACTAATTTTCGTAGACCAAGGTTTATGGAAAATCTGAATCGGCCAGTCCCAAGATTTACTGATATGGCGTGTATACGATGCCATAAAATACATCAAGAAAATTGCAATACCGAGTCGTGGGTATGTCAGGAATCAGGACATATAGTTCGAAACTGCCGAATGGTGCGAAGATGTTTTACCAGTAATTTCTCTCAGCATGTGAACATCGATTGTCCACAGCTAAGGGATGAGGGTCTGGATTTGCTGGAGGCCGAGGACCTGGATACTCTAGGGGACGAGGATCTGGATACTTGGGGGGGGCTAGGATCTGGTTATGTTCCAATTGGTCATGGGTCGGTAGTTAATCGTAATACTCCAAGTGGTCGTGGAGAAATGGGACATGGTGAGTCGATTGCTAAAGGACGATCCTTTCAGATGACAAGAGGTGAAGTAGAAGAACACCCTAAAGTGGTGATAGGAATATTCCATGTTAATTCAGTTGGTGCCAAAGTTTTATTTGACTCTTGTGCAAATCGTTCTTTTGTGTCGCCAACATTTGTTAACTGTGCACATTTAGAATCTAAAGAGTTAAATGAGGTTTTAATCGTGGAGACAACAAACGATAGTGAAGTATCGGTTAAGAAAATGATAGATGAATGTTTCATAAGTATAGAAGGGTGTGACGTGCCTATACAGTTATTTCCTTTGCCTTTAAGAGAGTTTGATATAATTATAGGCATGAATTGGTTAGTTAAAAATCAAGCTAACATAATCTGTGATGAAATGATGATCCATATAGACCTACCGAGAAAAGGAGAGGTTGTAATTTATGGAGATTGGCAGGATTGTTACTCCAGTCTTATTTCGGTTTTAAAGGCTCAGAAGTATGTACAGAAAGGATGTGCTAGTTTTCTTGCCTACGCCATTGACATAAAGAAAGAAAAGGAAAATACGGAGGATATCCGAGTCGTAAGAGAATTTCCAGAAGTATTTCCAGAAGACTTACAAGTCTACCCCCGGATCGATCGATAGAATTTCAGATTGAATTACTTCCTGGAGCAGCACTAGTTGCACGTGCACCATATAGATTAGCTCCTTCTAAATTAAAGGAATTAATGTCACAATTGAAAGAATTGTTGGATAAAGGTTTTGTCCGACCAAGTACTTCTCCATGGGGTGCGCCGGTGCTATTTATGCAAAAGAAGGATGGGTCAATGAGAATGTGCATTGATTACCGGGAGCTGAATAAATTAACAATAAAAAATAAGTATACTCTTCCAAGAATTGATGATTTGTTTGATCAATTGGTTAGGGCTACTTATTTTTCGAAAATTAATTTACGATCCGATTGCCATCAATTAAAGATTCGGGATGAAGATATGTCGAAAACGACATTTCGTGCATGTTATGGTCATTATGAATTTCTAGTTATGCCATTTGGACTTACGAACGCGCCTGCAGACTTTATGGATATGATCCTTTGGTATGTCGCCCCTACCTTGATAAATTTGTGATTGTCTTCATTGATGATATTTTGATATATTCTCCGTCAAAAGAAGAGCATGCTCACCATTTGAAGCTACTTTTGGAATTACTAAAACAAGAAAGGTTGTATGCTAAGATGTCAAAATGTGAATTTAGGCTGCGAGAAGTTCAGTTTATGGGACATGTTATTTTGGAAGAGGGCATCAAAGTAGATCCTCTTAAGATTGAAGCCATTGAAAAATGGGTACCGCTGAAGACCCCAACTGAAATCATAAGTTTTCTTGGATTGGCTCGGTATTATCGTAAGTTTATACAAGACTTCTCACGTATAGCCACTCCATTAACTAAATTGAGCAAAAAGAATGTGAAGTATAGTGGGAAGAAGCACAAGCACAAGCCTTTCAAATGTTAAAGGATAAATTATGCAGTGCACCAATTCTATCCTTGCCAGACAGAATGGAAGATTTTATGGTATATAGTGATGCGTCGAAGATGGGTTTGGGTTGTGTACTGAGGCAACGTGGAAAGGTAATTGCTTATGCTTCAAGGAAATTAAAAGAACATGAAAAGCAGTAAGGTCATGATATGGAATTAGCAGCTGTAGTGTTCGCTTTAAAGATATGGAGGCACTACTTATATGGAACGAAATGTCAAATTTTCACAGATCATAAGAGCCTACAACATCAGTTTCATCAGAAAGATCTGAATATGCGCCAAAGACGATGGTTGGAATTGGTTAGTGATTATGATTGTGAAATTTTGTATCATCCAGGAAAAGCAAACATAGTAGCTGATGCTTTAAGCCGACAAGAGAAAAGTGGGACTATCAAGGTTGTAGCTTTACGGGTCGGGTTACTACCAAGTATCCAAGAAGAATTGCAAGAATTCCAACATGAAGCTATGAAGGAGGATAAAATTAAACAAGAAAAAAATGGGTGGATTAATGTCTGAATTGGTAAAGGATGCAGAGAATTTTGGAGTTTCCAGAACAAAATTTGGGTACCGTGTTATGGTGATCTCATAAAACGTATCTTATGTGAGGCTCATAAATCATGTTTTGCAATTCATCCAGGTACAAATAAAATGTATCGGGATTTGAAGCAACACTATTGGTGTCCAGGTATGAAGAAAGATATAGCTAAACATGTTGAACAATGTATGACATGTCGTTATGTTAAGATAGAACACCAACGTCCATATGGTAAGTTGCAATCTTTAGATATTCCAGTTTGGAAATGGACATCACTATGGATTTCATAACCGTGCCAAGGACATCAAAAGGTTATGATGCTATATGGGTGATTGTAGATCGGTTATCCAAATCTGCACATTTCTTACCGATGAAAGAATCTTATTCAATGGAGAGATTGGCAAAATTGTATATTGATGAGATAGTAACACGTCATGGTGTTCCTCTATCAATTATTTCTRATAGRGATAGTCGGTTCACTTCTATGTTTTGGAAGAGTTTCCAAAGAGATATGGGTTCACAAATTAAGCTAAGTACAGCTTACCATCCTCAAACGGATGGACAAAGTGAACGAACTATCCAAACGTTGGAAGATATGCCTAGAGCTTGTATTATTGATTTTGGAGAATCATGGGATAGTCATTTGTCCCTGGTGGAATTCGCTTACAATAATAGCTACCATTCAAGTATTCAAGTTGCATCTTTTGAGGTTCTGTATGGACGAAAGTGTCGAACTCCTTTATGTTGGAACGAAATAGGCGAAAAACAATTAGCTGGACCTGAGCTAGTTTAGCAAACAGCGAATAAAATTTGCCTAGTACAGGAACGAATGAAGGTGGCACAAGATAGACAAAGAAGTTATGAAGATAAACGTCGGAAATCAATTGAATTCCAAATTTATGACAAAGTGATGTTAAAGATATCACCTTGGAAAGGAATAGGACGCTTTGGTAAAAAGGGAATGTTAAGTCCGAGATATATTGGACCATTCCCTATTATTGGAAAAGTTGGAGAAGTGGCATACCAACTAGAACTTCCTTTGGAGTTAAGTGGAATCCATGATATGTTTCATGTGTCCTATTTGAGGAAGTGTCTAATATGCCCAGATGTAGCGGTGCCTCTACCTGAAATTAAGGTTGATGAGAGGTTGTGCTTTGAAGAAACCCCTGAAATCATTACTGACTTCAAGGTAAAGAAACTACGGAATATAGAGATTGGGTTAGAAAAAGGTTCAGTGGCGTTATCATAAAAGACCAGACGCCACCTGGGAATCAGAGTCAGAAATGCGAATGAAATATCCCTACCTGTTTACTTAATGGAATTCCGGGACAGAATTCTTTTAAAAAGGGAATATTGTAATATTCGGCTTAATTATTTTGTTTTAAAAGTTAGAAAAGTACTTATTTATATACATAGATTGTAAGTATAAGTGTTGGTGTGTGTGTATTGCTTTTGGAAAAAGGGCGGCTATGCACTTGCTATTTATAGCAAGTGCATATGAAAGCAAAGGACTTTTTGGAAAATCCTGGGAGTTAAGATTCGTGAAGATCGCAAGCATGTTTTCTGTTTGAGTGTAATGGTTTTCAAAGAAAACATGATACAATTGTTTTTGGAATTTGCTTATTGTGAATTGAAAAATATATTGATTGGATTCATCCTAAACCGGATGAAGACCCACCCGGATACATTCTAAACCTGAAGAAGATTCACCCGATTTAGAGCTAAACCGCTCAAAAGGGTTATTCGGATTAGAACTAAACCGCTCAAGGGTTACTCGGATTATAGTTTAAACCGCTCAAGGGTTATTCAGATTAGAACTAAACCGCTCAAGGATTACTTGGGTTATAGTTGAAACCATTGAAGGGTTCATCCGGAATTAAGTGAAATTGGCCAAAAGCCATCCGGATTAATATCTAATTTTCGACTAAGTGTTGTCCGAATAGTATATCCGGTTGATGTTGTTCGGACTACATATCCGGTTGATGTCCGGATTCCATGTTCAGTCAAAGATATAGATGGAACTTTATTCTAATTAAAAACAATGGCGACAAAGGCAATGGCCGTGTAACCGCGAGAGAGGCAAATGGTGGTGTAACCGCAAGAGAAAAATAATGGCGGTGTAACCACGAGAGAGGCAATGGCGGTGTAACCAAGAGAGAGGCAAATGGAAGTGTAATCGCGAGAGAAAAATAATGGCAGTGTAACCGCGAGAGAAAAATAATGGCGGTGTAACCGCGAGAAAGAGGTAATGGTGGTATAACTGCGAGAGAAAGAGGTAATGGCGGTGTAACCGCGAGAGACTGGAAGAGATAACAGATAAAATACATAAAATATCCAGATTTGTTATGAATCTTGGAATATGGAATAAGTGTTATTTGTATAAGTATAGTACACTCACTAGACCTTTTTGGTCTAACGCACAGTTGTTGGACTAATCTGTTTTGCAGGTCATCTTTCATCGCAAGACAAAGGCAATGGGAAAGTTTGAAATAAAGATATTTAGATGTGTATTTTGTATTACACAAAGTTTTTGTTAACCCATATTTTCTCATATTTTGTAAACAATAGAATGTTTGGGTTATACGTAAAGATATATCTGAGTTATAAATGATTGATATGAATTATATGTTGGTTTAAATATGGGGTGTTATAGATGTTCAATCGGTTGAGGTACTTAAAAGGCACTTTTTCTTTTCCAGAACCGCTCGGGGTTAGCCCCAAGTCTTGAGAAAAGTGAGATTTTCTTTGGGAATGTTCCTCCTAACATTAAGGAGGCCATCCTTGAGTGTCTTCGTTTCAAGCTTGGTTCTTTTCCGTTTCGGTACTTCGGAGTTAATACCCATTTGATGTGAGGTGATTATGGCCCTTTGGTTGCTAAGATTAAGGGTCGCATTCTCATTTGGAAGTCTAAGTTCCTTTCTTTTGGAGGGCAAAGACAACTTATTATCTCGGTCCTTCAATCCTTACAGCTTCATTGGATGTCTTTGTTCCTGTTTTCTTCTGGCTTATCCATGATCTTGAATCCATCTTTAAGAAATTCCTTTGGGCTCCAAGGGAGGATCCTAAAGGCAGGACGTGGTGTGTCGACCTCTTGCGAGTGGAGGACTTGGTATTTGGCGTTTGGCAACCTAGAACAGGGCGTTATTTGCCAAACATATCTGGGATATTATGAGGCACCGTAACTCGTTGTGGGTTAGATGGGTGTACCAGAATAATATTCAATCTTCGTATATCTGGATCATTCGGAAAAACTCCAATTGGTCGTTGGTTTTTCGTAAGATGATGGACTTACGGCCGCAATTGCGACGATTTCTGATCTCCCAGATTGGTGACGGACGAGATTCTAATGCTTGGGAGGATACTTGGCTCGCCTGTGGTCATCTTTATTCCTTCATCTCCTATAGATTCATCCATTCTTGTGGATTTTCGACTATAACTACGGTTCGGGATTTAATTACGAGTATGGATGGGGAGTGGCCGGCTAATTGGTGTAACAGGTATGTTGAGCTCAATATTGTTCCTTTGCCCTCTTTGAATGATTTTGTTCGTGATAAAGTTTCCAATTTCATCTCTGGATTGGATTTTACGGTTAATACTGCTTGGTCCTCGTTGGAGGGGAACCACCCGATTGTACCTTGGTATAAATCGGTTTGGTTTTCGAGCCATATTCTTAAGCATGCTTTTTGTCTTTGGCTTGCTTGTCATCGACGTCTTCCTACCCAAGACCGAATGATCTGGAAGGATGAACCACCGGACTTGGAATGCTCGCTATGTAGCACTTGCATGGATAGCCATTCCCACCTTTTTTCCAATGTCCCTTTTCAAGAGAGGTTTGAGATAGCATCTTACATGTTGTGGACTGGATGATTATGCTAGACTCATGGGATCAAATCCTGGAAGCAATTTTAGATTCGAGCCGATCGCCAAAACGTTTAAAGCAGAAGCTTGCACTTGCGGCATCAGTTTACTATATCTGGCAAGAACGGAACCGAAGACTCTTTACTGAGAATCGCCGCACAGCTGTACAACTTATTAAAGAAATCAATAGCAAAATTTCCATTCGTGTGGCTTGGCTGGAGAGATGGGTTGAGCGGAATGAAGATTTACATGAAAGATAGAGTCTTGGTAGCGCGCGGGGGGGGGGGTTATGAGGTTTAAGCTCCTTTTGTTTAATTTTTGTAGCCTGTTTGTGTCTATTGGGCTTTGTATCTTCTGGCTCGTTGTGACTTGGTATGGTGAGGTGACCAAGTATTTTGTGTTTCTATTCTATTGGGTGTGGTCGCTCGCCTAAACTTTATATTTCTTTTATTAGTTTTATAAATTTGCCTGGTTTTCTTTAAAAAAAAGGTCTGATCAAACTAGATATGACCAAATTAGTGTTATTTTGAGTCAATTACACTCCTCATGGAGAAATATGCACACTAAACCCATTAGGGTGTAAACATATTAATGATGATCCATTTAGTGTCAACATCATCCAATTAGACTCCTTTTGGAGAAAGCCCAATTAAACCCACTAGGGTCTAATGACACAAAGTATGACCTAGTTAGTGTCATTTTCACCCAATTGGACTTCTTTTGGAGAAATAGGCCGTTTATATTCACTAAAAACAAATGGACCCGTTATGGACCATTAAGACCCAATCTACCTCAGTTACTCCTATTAACTTCTGATTTGAATAACTATGACCCATTCAGTACCATTATGACTCAATTAGACTCAAGTTGGAGAAACTATACTATTTATAACCCATTTAGTGTCATCTTGACCCAATTAGACTCCTTTGGGATAAATGGTTCAATTAATCCCATTAGGGTCTAATGAGAGAAATTATGACCTACTTAGTGACATTCTGACTTAATTCGACTTTTTAAAGAAGTATAGGTTTATTATATCCACCAACACCAAATGGACCGACCGAACTTTGACTTTTCCTCTCTAGGGATGCGTTCATGGTGAAGAAGATGTCTCATTGGATTGTGACTTGGTGATTACGGATGCATGCTTCCTTGTTTTCGTTATCTCTTTCCGGTATTTAGAAGGTGCGCTTCCGTTTTTTGTTTTGTTTGTTTCGATTTCTTGGATCGTCGGCTCTTGAGTTTTTGATATAGGGTTTGTTGTGTTGTGTGCATMGTTTGTACCATTTCATTGTGCCCCTTCTGGTTTGGGGTGCTGCTCGATTTGTGGTTTGGAATCGATTAGAAAGAAGTCGGCATTAGGCTTGACCTAGGGTGCGCTGTCTAGTGTTTCTTCTTCTTTTGTCAGGCTCTTTCGCTGGATGTTTGTTTATTGTTCGGGTTTTAATCTTCGACTGCTAGTGTGGTTGCTTTCACTGTGCACAATCGCTGTGTGATTTGGACTTTGGGAGATCGCATGAGTATTCTTTCTGTTTGCTCGTCATTTCTGGTTTTAAGGTTCAGGTTGGGGCATTGGTGATTTCCTATATTGACTGTGTGATTTTATGTGGGGTTCCTTTGGAAAGCCCTCTTGGTTGTTATTGTTGTTAGCTGTTTCATTTTGCTGCTGCTTTACGATCTCTAATAGTTGTCGGTGATCCCTCAAAGCAATCGGTCTCTTCCTACAATTCCCTCAAGCTGATTACAATCGGCCTCTCACGCCACCCCTTCTCCCTCGGCTTCCTCACGACAAACTCACCCACAAACACGCCCATTCACCCTCATCCGATTTCCCCTTATCCCCAATCCCCTCTAATCGGCGCCCTACCCTCCCCTTCCCTTCAAACCGATTCAACACCCCTCCTTCACTAACTCTCTCAAGCCGATTCCTCTCTTCCCCTTCCCTCATCCCAATCGGCTTCCTCCCTTCCACACCAATTCTATTTGGTTTCTCCCTTTACAAACCGATCTTCAAGCACACCACCAAGCCGATCCTGCTCCTCTTCCCTCACACCGAAGCCTCACGCCTTCCATAAGCCAAACCTCTTCATCTCTCTCCCTTTCCCTCTACAAGCCGAACCCCATTCTACTTCTCTTTCTAAACCCTAAGCCCATTCGGCCTACCTCACAACAAACTGAATGCCCAAACCTTCATAAGCCGAAACCCCCCTTCCATAATCCGATTCCAATCTCTCACCAAAACCACAACAGTGTTCCATTCGGTTTCCCCTACACTACACACGCCGCCCCTCCATCTCTCTTACTCCCTTTTGGTTTGTTGTCTTCTAATCACCAACATCTTTTTTTAAACCTCTCCTTTCCCCACATCACATCCCATCCACCCCATACTCACCAAAGAACCCACCCCCTCACCCCTATTCCTTACACCTATTTTCTTTTTGACTTTTTACTTTCCCAAAACTAACCCTTTTTACCCAACATCTATTTCCCTTCCCCCTTCTCTCTTTTTAAAACCATATATTTCCCTTCTCTTTATTTAAAACCCTCTTAAACCTCTCCTCTCTTCTCACTCTCAAAAATCTCTTCCATCTCTCATCTTCTTCCCAAGATTACTATGTGCTTTTTCAAGTATTATCTCCCATGGCTTCTCAAAGTGGAACTCCCTCCAAAGCTCCAAAGATTAAGAAATTTGTTTCCCTCACTACTGATAATGTTACATTTTCTTCGTGCAATTTTGTCGCATTGTTGGATCACAATGAGAAGTATCCGGATTTCTTCATCATAATCGAATTTCTACGTAAGTGCCCTCTTTTCAAAGCTCTTACTTATTCTCCAAAGATGAGTAAATCTCTGCTACGTGCATTTTGGGCTACATGTATATATGATGATTCTACCAAATCTGTGCATGCCACTATTTTATCTGCCAATGATATATCTTTTAATGCTGATGATTTGAGGAGGGTGTTAGAGCTTCCTACTTATCCCTCTTATGATGAGCTAGTATATGTTGATAATCTGCATGTTGTTGCTTCCACTATGGGCTATGTGCAAGACCCTGCTTTGATAAAACAAAGCACTCTTTATAGGAAGAATATGGGTGGTGTTCAGAACTTTTTCTTTTCACATCTTATTCAATGCTTGAGTTCCAAAACTAGAGGGATGGATCAGTCACCCACTAGTGTTACCCAGCTAGCTCATGCATTGATTTTTCAAAGAAAAATTGATTTTGCTGGTTATTTGTTTGGGGAGTTGGTAAAGAAGATAGGTAGTTGTTGGTCCCGAAAGGGTCTACAAGATAAGACACAGTT
>NC_037540.1:24225591-24226733 GCF_001531365.2 Cynara cardunculus var. scolymus | reverse complement strand
TCGCTAAGTGTCCGTGTAGGACCATAGGCGCTGGTCAAGAGGACCAGAGGCGATGGAAGATAGAATGCTCGATTTCTCGTTAAGTGTCCGTGTAGGACCAGAGGCGCTGGTCAAGAAGACTAGAGGCGATGGAAGATGGAATGCTCGACTTTAGCTAAGTGTCCTTGTTGGACCAGAGGCGCTGGTCAAGAAGACCAGAGGTGCTGGAAAGTAGACTTCTCAATTTTCGCTAAGTGCTATGAAGAACCAGAAGACCGATGGACGGATTACTTAGAATTTCTCTAAGTATAAATAATGCCACAGAAGCTCTGGTCTCGCAACCAGAAGCTCTGGTAGAGGCGAGTAGAGGAACCAAAGGATCGATGGAAGGGACACTTAGAATTTCTGTAAGTATAGATATTGCCACAGAAGCTCTGGTCACGCAACCAGAAGCTCTGGTAAGGGCGAATAGAAGAACCAGAGGATCGATGGAAGAATTTATTAGAATTTCTAAGTATTGATGTTGCAACAGAGGCTCTGGCCTTGCTACCAGAAGCTCTGGTAAGTGCATTAGGTCGATGAAAGTAAGATCTATAAATATTTCTAGTATGAGGAGTAAGTCAGTGGTTGATAGGATGGAGTTCCATTGAGTTGTTAGAAAACCGATGGATAAGAATTCATTCTCTAAGGACTCTAGTGCAACCAGAAGCTCTGGTCTCACGACCAGAAGCTCTGGTAGTATAACCAGAGGTTTGACCAGAGGATATAGTCAGTTTGTCATGACTTACTTTTATTTAGAAGCTTCTATTGAATCACTAAGCTTATGCTAGAGGATGCACCTTAGTAATTAAGATTGTTCATGTCACAGATCTCTGCAATGTCTTCTGATCCGAGTGAATATTCCGTCGATGATTCCGGATATGTAGTTGGTCGCTCTATACGAGCAAGATACGGCATCAAGTGATGCAGCTGCCGCACCTCAAGTGTCTTACCTACCCCCAACGGAGTCAGCACCTGATGATCCGCCACAAACCCATCATGGTCCAAGAGTCAGAGTCACGCCCAGAAAGAGTGTCCCGCTGCCACAGAGGGTGACATTTGAGAACTCACAGAGGGTCGTAGGGGAGTCATCCCGACCCCACGAAGGGAGCAGAATGACTCAG
>NC_037540.1:24222720-24224376 GCF_001531365.2 Cynara cardunculus var. scolymus | reverse complement strand
AAGCAGAAGAGTAACAAGGAATTTTGGAGCTCAAACGCAAGTGGCAGGACCAGACGATGCAGTTAGATGCAATAAGTGCAAATTTCCGCATCGAGGGAATTGCATCATCTGCCAAAGGTGTCATCTAGGGGGTCACACGGCAAAGGACTGCCGGAAGCGGTTATGTTACGACTGTGGAAGTCCAGACCATATAAGGAGTGTTTGCCTAAAAAGGAAAGTAGGGACAAACACGTATCAGACCCGGCAGGTTAGTTCAGGCAACTCTGGAAGTCAGGCTCGAGGCAGAACATTTGAAAAGGAGCCAGGGAAGCCAGGGAAGCCAGGGAGGATCCCAATGTAGTTTCAGGTACGTTTTCTCTGAATAATGAATTTGCATCAATTTTATTTGACTCTAGGGCGGACAGAAGTTTTGTGTCCCTAGACTTTAAGCAGAAAATTAACTTAAAGCCCCAGAAATTGAGAGAGGCCTTTGTAGTTGAGTTTGCCAATGGTCAGGAACTCAAAGCTAGAAATGTAATTTCGAATTGCACTCTGAACCTAGCCAATAAGGACTTTAGTATAGACCTTATACCGATCGAACTAAGAAGTTTTGACATAATTATAGGTATGGATTGGCTATCCAAAAAGCAAGCCGAAATCGTTTGTTTAGAAAAACTTATTCGAATTCCTCAAGAGGGAATGGAGCCAATTGTGGTCCAGGGAGATAAGCTAGATCGAAGGTTTAAGCTGGTATCCTGCATGAAGATGCAGAAGTATAAGAGGAAGAATTACACTGCGTACCTGGCCCATGTGATTGACGGAAGGATCAAGGAGAATAAGGTTGAGGACGTACCGGTAGTTCGAGATTTTCCCGATGTTTTCCCTAAGAAATTACCAGGCCTGCCCCCACAAAGACAAGTCGAGTTCGGTATCGACTTAATTCCTGGAGCTGCCCCAGTAGCAAGGGCGCCATGCCGTTTGGCACCCTCGAAAATGCAAGAGATGTCGACCCAACTCCAGGAGCTGCTAGACAAAGGATTCATCAGACCAAGTTACTCACCATGGGGAGCACCGGTACTATTCGTCAAGAAGAAAGATGGGTTAATGCGAATGTGCATTGATTATCGGGAGCTCAATAAGTTGACCATCAAGAATAGATACCCCCTCCCTAGAATCGATGACCTGTTCGATCAACTTCAAGGAGCAGCCTATTTTTCCAAGATTGACTTGCGATCCGGGTATCACCAGGTGAGGGTTCGGGAAGAGGACATTCCCAAGACAGCCTTCAGGACCCGGTATGGTCATTATGAATTCATGGTTATGCCATTTGGGCTAACCAATGCACCAACTGTCTTCATGGACATGATGAATAGAGTTTGTAGGCTATACCTGGATAAATTCGTAATCATTTTCATAGACGACATATTAATTTATTCAGAAAACCGAGAAGACCATGAACGACATCTGAGAGTAATCTTGGAAGTACTCCGAAATGAGAAGTTGTATGCCAAATTTTCCAAGTGTGAATTCTGGTTACATGAAGTTCAGTTTTTGGGCCATGTAGTTAACAAGAGAGGAATTCAGGTGGATCCTGCCAAAATTGAGGCTATTAGGAATTGGGAAGTCCCGAGAACCCCTACAGAGATCCGCCAGTTTCTTGGGTTAGCAGGCTATTAT
>NC_037540.1:24219190-24221310 GCF_001531365.2 Cynara cardunculus var. scolymus | reverse complement strand
TAAGCACTTCTTATCACCCTCAGACAGATGGACAAACCGAAAGAACAATTCAAACCCTGGAAGACATGTTGTGAGCATGTGTTATAGATTTTGGTGGAAGTTGGGACACACATCTTCCATTAGTGGAATTTGCTTACAATAACAGCTACCATACCAGCATCCAATGTGCGCCTTATGAAGCTTTGTATGGGTGCAAGTGTAGATCTCCATTGTGTTGGTCAGAAATTGGTGATAAACAGTTAACTGGACCCGACGTTATCCAAGAGACCACTAATAAGATTGTAGTAATCAGAAATCAACTCAAGGCTGCAAGGGATCGTCAGAAAAGCTATGCTGACAATTGGAGGAGACCATTAGAGTTCCAGAAAGGCGATAAAGTTTTCCTAAAGGTCTCACCATGGAAAGGAATGATGCATTTTGGAAAGAGAGGCAAGCTGGGCCCTCGTTATATTGGTCCCTTCGAAATAGCAGAAAGGATTGGACCWGTGGCATACAAGCTAAATTTGCCCTCGGAGTTAAGCACTATCCATGATATATTCCATGTATCGAATCTCAAAAGATGCCTAACAGATGAAACTCAAGTGATGCAACTGGAAGATGTGCAAGTTAACGATCAACTGCGTTTTGTTGAAAAACCCATAGAGATCATGGATAGAGAAGTTAAGCAGTTAAAGCGTAACAGAATCCCTATAGTAAAAGTTCATTGGAACTCAAGGCATGGACCGGAGTACACGTGGGAAAGGGAAGACTCCATGAAAAGCAAGTATCCCCACCTGTTCTCAAGCTAATCATGATTTGGATTTTCACGATTAAATTTTGGGACAAAATTTTTCTCGATTGGGGAGACTGTGACAACTCTGCATTGTGGGATTTCAGGTTAGTATTTTATTTCAGGATCCTGATTGAAAACTAAGACTTTTTAGGATTTAGCCTCGATGACCAGATATCGTCTTGTTTAATTAGTCTGATTAGATCATGTTTCGACGGTAGCTAACCAAGTAAGTTCGTGCAACGCCAAATAGTCTTGAAATATATCACATAAAAATAAAGCTGATATTTTAGTCTCGTTCTTTTAAAATTCAAAAATTTCCAAAGTTTCAATTTTCTTTTATTTATTTAGTTGCCTATTATTATTTTGAAAGAGTGGAGTTTTAAAAATCTTTTGTTAAAATTGTTTTGTTTGTTGTATTTATTGGGGCCTTATATTTAATAAATAAAAGCCTTCTTGGGCTTGGACCCTTAGAGTCAACCATTTCTTCTCTTGAAGCCCCATATAAATACCCCCTTCTCTTTTGAAAATTCTTCATTCTTCAAAAGTTCCAGCCATTTCGTTTCTCTCACTCTATCATTCATCACCTTCCAACCGATTCCATCTCCTTGCAAAGCTCGAAGATTTATGCTATTCTTGAGATTTGTTTGTATCATTCGACCAAGAAAATGTATGTTTTAAAAAGCTGTTTATTCTCTTTAGTTGTTCGAAACTCGTTATCCTTTTCCCTACTCGATTCTTTRAGTAAGATTTATGGGATTTAAAGAGGAGAGATTATTCATCAAAGACCTGCATGTGTCTTCGTTGGGATGATAAACTGTGACCCAAGATTCTTTAGTCCCTAGGGAAGAAGAAGAGAGTTCTTGCATATGAGGTCCGATCATATCCTTGGATGATTGAATCTTACATGCATGTTTAAATAGGATTTTCCATCATGTTAGCTTGCTGGAATCAAAATTTTTATTTGTTTTGTTTCCTTTTCTGGAATTTATTTAGAGATATTGATTTTGTGTTAATAATTTAAGTTCTTGAAATTGTTGAGCTCGAGACCCTCCSYACCAATGCTGCCGTTCTTGGGCATGCAACCGGTTTAGGGAGGCGTGTGATTCAAGGTTGTAGATTATTCTTGAAAAGAGTGTTAAACCCACTCAAAATCTCTTGATTTTGACAGTTGACGGCTGTCATCATTGTTTTGGTATGACTTTTAATGATGTCATTATTTGGATTTTGGAAGGTTCCTTTTTAATAAATAATTAAAATCGGCTTTATTTTATAAAAACACTTGATGGTTTTGCATTTAAAACAACTTGAGTCTACCTTAGGCAGGAAACCATTAAGTTAATATAGCGCT
>NC_037540.1:24197295-24218390 GCF_001531365.2 Cynara cardunculus var. scolymus | reverse complement strand
AGTTGACCTCGTTTTTATTTCCATGCTTTTCAGGTTCTAAGTAAGTTGTTTGGATTTTTGGGAGCACACTTGGGCCAAGATCGATTAAGTCAGGATTTTGATGAATTTGTGAAYGTTRTGTAATTTYGTTTTCTCCRTTATGTCGATGAATGGTTTTTATTTTGAACAATTTGAAATAGTGCTATTTATAGCTGTTGCTAAGACTCGCTTGCCTGTTTGCATCCCGTGTTTCCGCTTTAGCGGGGTGTGACAATATACAAAAGAACACAGACAAGGCTCTTAGCAAAAATTAGGCTATGCTCAACCAAATCATGTAGTGAAAAAGTGTCTAAATCGCTCAAAGGTGTGCCTAAGCTCAAGTCTATGCTCAAGACTAAGTCTAAATCACTCAAAGTTAAGTCTTAATCGCTCAAGCCTAAGTCTAAATCGCTCAAGACAACGTAAATCTAAATCGCTCAAGACAATGTTTAAATCGCTCAAGCCTAAGTCTAAATCGCCCAATGAAGTCCCTAAATCGCTCAAAGGTAAGACTAAAACACTCACAACTAAGCCTAAATCGCTCACAACTAAGACTAAATCGCTCACAACTAAGCCTAAATCACTCAAGCCTGATTCTTAATCTCTCAAGGGGTGTGAGATGTAAACACTAACTCGCTCAAGTTATGAGCGAAAACAAACTAAATCGCTCACACTATGAGCGATGTAAGGATACACTAAATCGGTCATCAAGATGAGTAGAGCCAAGCGATTTAAGATAACAAGATCCAATCAAAATGCCATTCAAACTTAGATCAAATCAACAAATAAACACAGAAATTACAAAAACTCATACAAAAATGGATCAAAGTCTATCTTTTTTATGGATTTTAATAAGAACACGAAGAACTTAAAAAATTCATAAAACTAACAAATCTCTTCAAATCTTTACAGTCAATGATCAAATCATGAAATTGTATGAATAACACTGATTCACAACTTAAAAACTTACACAATGATCATCATTTTAACATTCAATCATCCACAAATGAAAGATTTGAGAATTTTTTTGAAGAACATTCAAGAACAGAATATGAATATAAAGAACATAAGATGAATTTCCAGAACAATTGTGCAACTCTTAACAATTTCTTCAGTCAAATTCACTGCAAATCTGCACTGATACCAATTGAAGTTCCCAATATTGATCAATCTTCAAAAACCTTGAAGGATTCCATGCCAGATCTGTGTTTTCTTCAAGAACAATATGAGAGGAGATGAAAGTTTGAGAGAGAATGTCAACAATCCAAATATGGTCATACCTTTATTACGTAAAACGATTTACAAATGAGAATCCATCTCAAAATTACAAGCAACTTACCTTTTATATAGGGTCAAAGTAAACTATAAAGGTCAAAGTCAAACTATCTCTGAAAAGTCAAACACGGTTACTTTAATACAAATATAGACAAAATTAACTTTCAAGACGAATACAATTTTACACTGAATTTCAGTCCTAACAAAACCTTATGTTTAGTGGACTTTTGAATTGCCTGTCGAATCTCGAGCCATTCATAGAAACCATACCGACTGAAAAAGGAAGGATACTTAGTGACATCATCGTTGTTCTCTCGGAAGATGACTATAGAAACTAGAAGACCACTATCTTTCATTTGTCCATTAATTGTGACATTTGAATTTTGTGAGGGCTCATTCTTGTTTTGATCCTTTCTTTGCATAAATTCAGATCCTGATCCTTCAGCTTCAGCACCCTTTGTCTTTTCTATTCAACTTCTTCTAGGAGTAGGGCTTGAGAATTGAGAGGATCATTTTGTGTGAACATCCCTTCTGCATGAGCTTGATTAGCCAAAATCTTGGCTAACTCTAGGCTGCCTTTCAGTTGTTGTTGATATTGCTTCAGCTCTTGTTCAGCTTTTAGGGATTCCTCGCATTTAGCTTTAGAGAGGTAGTCAAACTCACCATATCCAAATGAGGAATTTTTACTTTGGATGGTCAAATTGACTTATAAGTTGAGCCATCCTCAAGTCTTCTTCATCATCTTAGCACACAGTTTGTCTTGACGACTTCCTGGGAATGAGGTTGTAGACTTCATCTTCACCTTCATCACCCTCAAGGGTTTCGAAAGAAGGAAGATGGGTTGAGAGATTGAGGGTAGGTGTTGTAGAGAGATGTAAAGGTAGAGAAAAAGAAGGTTCAACTTCTGAAGTGGAGTGTACAAACGTTGATGGAGTGTTTGCGTCTTCATAATGACCAAGTGCCCCAAGAAGTAGGGCAATGTTATCTTCAACAACTCCTTTCCCTTTGCCAAAGTAGGAGTGCTGGTGTGAGGATCTCTCCCCCTGGGAAGCAGGTTTCCTGAAGGAGATTCCTTTAGCAGGCTGTCTTGGTATGACTTGGACGGAGAAATCATTATCATCGTCATCATCACCACCAAGGTCAGTACTTGCATCTGGGATTTGGGGATCAGGATCCTCATTATCATCATCTTCATCCTCCTAAGCTTCACCAATATTTAGAAATGCAGAGGTGGAAGGAGGAAGGTCTTCATTGTAAGTTGTAACCACGACATCATCGTTCTTGGCCTTCTCCCCCTCTTTGTCATCATCAGCGGAGAGAGGGAGGCGAGAAACTAGGTTATACAATGACTATTCCATGGAGGAAATAGCTTCTGCTTGTTGAAGGTTGAGCTCAATGACCATATCCAGCTGATGACAATTGGCTTCATTGAAGGAGGGTTTAGGGACAGGTGCTGGTTGTTGTAGAAGATGGAAAATCCGTTCAAGTAACTCACCATGCTTGGTAAGCTGAGGCTGAACATCCTCAGCCTTGCTGGAGAGAACAGCGATAGCTTCAGAGTTGTGCTGGATTCCCATATTCATGGACTGCAGCTCGTTTTTGACTTCATGAACCTCAGCTTGGACAACAGAGAGGCCGTGAGCCAAGTCATCTGAAAGTCCACAAATGATCAAACTTCAGATAAACTTCTAAAAATCAATGGCAGATTTGATTTAGCAATAAGAACATGTAAGGAGATTGAGAGAGAAAGTCAAACTAGTCAATGCACTATAAATCTCTCAAATGTATACATACTGTTACAAATGAAATCTCCTACTAAACAATTACACTAAGAAAAGCTTTATATAGGGTCAAACAAAAACCCTCTAGTCAAAGTCAAACATCATAAGGAAAGTCAAACACGATGTCTATACAATTATAGACAATAGTAACTTTCAAGACGAATACAATTTAACACTGAAATTCAGACCCAACATTCTCCTCCTTTGTATTCAGGCTTGAAAGAATTTGCACACTTTGAATCTCATATGAACTTTGTCACTTTAAGCACTTTATGACTTCTTGAAAATCTTCAAAACAATCTTCAGTTTGAGAACTTCAGACGATCTTTTGTTGAAAAAATCTTCTAACATTCTCCCCCATGAATGTAGAACAGAAACAATCTTCTCTTTTGACAATGTAAAACAATATCTGCAAGAATCTTCAGAAATAATCTTCAAAGAATCTTCTTCAGACAAAGAAATTACTAACATTCTCCCCAAAAACGAATTTCTTCAGATAAAATTCACAAGCATTCTCTTCGATGAGAAATCTCTATGAGTAAACTTTTATTAGGATGATCTTCACATTCAAAAACTCTCAGACATTGTAGCACATGAATGATCTTCAGTAATAATTTTCAGTTACACTCCTTTGAGTCTTTTTCCAACCTTTGATGTTACTCTCCCTTGATCTTTATAACATATTCCCCTTATATCATTCAGAATTGAACATTTCATTCATTATAACATACTCCCCCTTATGATGAAATAAGAATCATTAGCGTCATACTTCAGAATGAATGAAATCTTTAGTGAAAGCCGTCAATTCATAAAATTGTAAGTAGATCTTTTCAAATCGACTTTTATAATCTTTTCAGATTAAGAGAATGGGAAAATAACAACCAATTTCAACTTATGAAATTGTTTTCAATCTTAAAAAAATTGGCCTGTGAGTATAACGAATATACTCAGTACAACGGATGTACTTTATATATGAGACTTTATGAGGTTCATCTCACTAGGTCTTCCATTCAATCATCGATATCTTGTTAAAAGTATATCTATTAACGTTTCGGAAAAATAACATATAAATTGCAAAATCTGTGTAGTGTAGAAAAAGAAAGCAACATATGCTTCTGTTTAGGCTCAAAAAGATAAATCGTGCGGACTACACAAATTTATCAGACTCAATTCGTGATAAAAAAGACTTGAAGGGGGGACATATATCCTTCTGATTTCAATATCAACTTTCTCCGAATGAGAAATTGATAGAATGTGAGCTGCGTGCCCCAAGTGTTACTAAAACACTAATCTGTTAAGAGATAAATGAATAGCTGGTGGGGTTATGACAAAAATTAGCTTGGGCTTATCTTTTTCAATATTAGTCTCGAAATAATTGAGAACTAATAGATTTTGTGGTATGCCCGATTTTTAGAAGTTTAGAACAGGATTCTTATGTTCTTTTAATCCTGACACAACTCTCGTCAATTCTTTTGGCTCACAACAACTACACCTCTCTTTTTCATTTTAAACTCAGCACACAAACCCTGGTGTATTTAATGCTCACTCAGATATGGTTATCCTCTTAGGTAGGTTTGTTGGTTTTGACATTCCATAAAGGAAATTTTGTGAAGCACTCAATCCCTCCTAAATTTAGCAGTATGCTTAGTTGATCACAAATAGTTGATCAAAATATTATTTTTGTAAAGCATAATGATCAGATAGAATTGATCAAGAAAAATATATCGTTTAAGCACAAACAAGCAAGGAGTGATACACAAAATCAGATTATTCAGTATATGAGAGAAACAAATGAAGATTTGTAAGAACAAGTTTACAGATTCTGATATTCAAAGAATTATAAAATGTGTATCAGTCAAGGTAAAAAAATATATCAGAAAACCAACCTTTGAATATAAACGAGCGTATAAAATGATTTTTGTTTTAAGAGACGTGATAATAACAATTTGAAGAATAGCTGAAACAGGTATTGGAATTATGTTCGATGAGAAATCACGCAAGGAAAATCACAGGAAATACCTGTTCAGAAAATGTACTCGTTTTCACAAAACCAATCATTTTCCAAAAACTTTTATTAAAATTTCTAGAGACTCCCCCTAGAAAATAGATTTAAGAAATGTTTCAGTTCAGCTCAAAATAAACAAAAATGGAAACATTTTTAGCACGGGTTCTGAACCGAGTATTCAGAAACCACAGTTCATTTAAGCGCGGGTCCTGAACAGATATATTCAGAAGCCTTAAATGGTTTTTGTATACAACTCCCCCTGAATTTGTGCATCATATGTATGAATCTCTGATCAACACTGTAATGATGCACCTACAAATATAAATCAAACAGATTTAAACGAACTTGGGTCCTTCTTTGTTAGCATCAGGTTGTGGGATATTCTAACTTCCAAACCATCTATTTTTATTCGATGTTTTCTTTTTCATACTTTTAATAGGATGATCATATACGCAGTAAGATCCATACCAATTACTATTATCATACCTGTTATTACTTTTCCAGCTGTTCTGATATCTGTTGTCTCCAGTCCACTTGTTGTACCTCCTCCTATTCACAAAATCAGTGGTTTTGCATGTGGAGCACAAGATCCTTCTTTTGCTAAGATTTATCAAATCATTAGTGGATCTTACAAAACAAGGAAGATTATTGTTAGTAACAACAGAGTTACGAGACTAAACAGATTCAGTTTTATTAACCCAAATGCTTTTAACTTTAGAATGAGAATTGGGTGATCCGATAACATACCCTTGATAATACTGATTAGAAGAACGAGAATAGTTCTTAGAAACGATAGATTTAGGGATGCTTGAATAACTATTAGATTTAGAACAGTCACAAAAGCTTGTTTTATAATGTTAAGGAGAACGAGTTGAGCTTTGAGATCCAGAAAAGTCTTTAACTTTCTTTAAAAGCTGGTCTCGTTCATCAGCAACTAAATCTTTGAGTTCAGTTCTCATTTTCAGTTCAGTTTCAAGTTCTATCTTCAGATCAGACAATTTCTTAGAAGTATCCCTGAGTTTACCTTCTAACTCCTTCTTTAGCTTCTCAAATTTCTTTTTCTCATTATCAAACTCTCGTCTCTCTTCATCTAAGCTGGTCTTTTCATTTTCAGAAGCAATGTCGAGCCATTTTTTCTTTTCAAGCTCTTTGGCCATAGCTGCATATTTCTTTGCAGTATTTCGCTTTTCTATAGCAAACAACTTTTTCTCTTCGTCCAAAGCCTTATGCTTTTTAGCAATGCTGACAGATAATTCTTGATTCTGACTCAGACATTCTTCTCTGATCTCTTTCTTTTCTTTATCAATCTTGGCTCATTCCAAGATAATTAGCTGCTCAAAATCAGAGATCTGATTCAATAGCATTTTCGCGTTCAGCTCTAGACAGTTGATCTTATTTTCATAAGATACGCGTTCAGTACCAAATCTTTTCTCTAATTCAATTATTCTCTTCTTCTCTTTCTCAAATTCATTCCTTTCAGTATTCATAATCTTCTCAGCTTCCAATACTTTTTCCTTTTCTAAGTCCAGTAACTTCCTTAACTCAATCAAATCACATTCAGACTTATGAAGTTTCTTAGTGAAGTCCTCTGTCTCTATATTATTCCTTCCAGAAGAGTTTCTCTCAGCATGTAGTTCATTTTGAACTTTTTGGAGTTTATTAAATAAGTCTTTATTTGACTTATTCCACATTTTTAACTCTTCATCACAGTCTTTTCTTACAGAATTCAGAGTGTTCTCAAGCTTTTCAATTGAATGCAAAAATTCTCCTTGAACATTTTCTCTCGTTTGTGTATTCTCTCTTCTTAAGTCTTTAATTAAATCTTCATTAAGAAAATTCTCTCGAAACATATTGACATATTTTTCTTTGGACTCAAACAAACTTTCCTCTAGTTTAGAAATCTTCTCTTTCAATTCCCTGTTCTCCTTTTCAAGATAAACTGCCATTTCAAAAAATCAGATTGATCAAAGAATTTAATGTGGTGAAATCAATAAAAGAAATCAAAATCATGTAAGCTCAAAATCAGAAAAGCTCAAAAACTATTCAGAAAACAGAAAATCAGCGAAAACTGTAAAAAATCAGTAAAAACAGTCAAAAAAAGTTAAACTGATTAAAAACAGTTTACACGCCACAAATCAGTTCTAAAATTCAAAAATAGTTCAAAATAGTTCAAAATTCTTAATAACAGTCCAAAAAATCTCAAAAACAGATAAGCGTGAAATACAGATAAAATTTGAGAAATCCAGATAAAACTGATCAAAAACTGAAAATACGAAATCTGGATAAACTCAGTTTAAAAAAAATAAAGTTTTGTCAAAAAAAAATTCAAAATCGGACACTTAAAAAAAGTAAGTCTTGATGGATCCGAGTATGCCTAAATCGGGTGAGGCTGTATCCAGAAATGCTTGAGGTCGTGCGAGGATGGCAAGCTCGGACACGGTTATGAGCGGGGTTGGCTAAGTCGCGACTAGAGTGTTACTGAGAAAAGGTTATCCGGATGAAGGTATGGTCGAGAATGGGCTAAACCGGACACAGGGATGAACGATGTTAGCTAGCTCGGACACGGGGTTGTCCGAGAAATGAAGATCGCGACCAAGAGTGGACTCGGGAAGCCAAGCTCGGACATGGCAAGCGAGCGATTAAACCATATCCGGATAGGGCGGTGAGCGGATTAGGATGCGAGATAATGAGACCGCGACCAAGTGTTTATGCGAGGAGAGCTAAGCTCGGACACGACAAGCGAGCGATTTAACCAAATTCGGACAGGGCGGTGAGCAGATTAGGATGCGAGATATTGAGATGATTTCAACTAAGTGTTATCCGGGAACACTATCCGGACAAGGTTGATCGATGAATATGCAAGTCCGGACGAGCTTGTGAGCGGGTTTGTCCGAGGAAGCTTGCTCGTGACCAAGTGAATACCGAGAAAGGATGCGAGAACTTGAAATACGGTCAGACTATTGAGCGATTTAGTTTGGACTCCGAATAAAACTCTTCAACCCGGCTAGCTATGTGAGCGATGAATCTTGAGCTCGGACATCATTGTAAGCGATAAACACAAAATCCGGATACACCTATGTCCGGTTTACACTTTGTAAATACGGCTAAGTCTAAATCGTGAAAGTTTTTGATCGATTTGCCTAGAAACCGTCTAATCTTGTGTGCGATATAAACTAAATCCGGCCAAGCTATTGAGAGGATAACCAAAATGAAAAATTTACTGTGAGAAATCCGGGTAAAGCACAAATCGATCGAATATCACCAAAAACACAAAATTATCAACTTTTTCATCTAAAAATAGATCAGAATCTGACTTTTTGGAAAAAAAAATTCAAGAACACGAAACTTTTTAAAACCACAAATTCAATCAAATCTCGAAAACTAACGATCAAAACACAAAAACTTTGTGTATAACAAAGATTCACAACGTGATTACGAACAGTTTGATCATGATTTTAACACAAAAACACAATATTTTTAAAGATCAAACTCCAGAAAAATAAATTAAGAATACGATGAACACCAAGAATTTCAGAAACTTTTCTTAACAAATTCTTCAAAATACGTTGATTTCTTCTTCTGATTTCTTGCATAAACTGATCTGATACGAATTGAAAGTCCATAAATGATCAATCTTTAGATAAACTTCTAAGAATCAATGGCAGATTTGATTTAGCAATAAGAACATGTAAGGAGATTAAGAGAGAAAGTCAAACTAGAATGACAGATTTGATTTAGCAATAAGAACATGTAAGGAGATTGAGAGAGAAAGTCAAACTAGTCATTGCACTATAAATCTCTCAAATGTATACGTACTGTTACAAATGAAATCTCCTACTAAACAATTACACTAAGAAAAGATTTACATAGGGTCAAACAAAAACCCTTTAGTCAAAGTCAAAATCATAAGGAAAGTCAAATATGATGTCAATACAATTATAGACAATAGTAACTTTCAAGATGAATACAATTTTAACACTGAAATTCAGACCCAGCATCATCCTTCAAGGGTATTCCCTGTTGAACTCCGTCCATCTTGTCAAGAATGGTCGCAACAGCAGGTAAAAGCAGCTTGACATCCTCAGCTATATCATAGGCGTCAGTCTCAGTGACTGGGGTTTCAGTCCCCATAGGACCTATAGAAGAGGAGAACATTGAGTGTTGATCCCAGATCTCTCAATAACACTAATAATCAAGTTAAGAATAACCTAATTATACTGTTTGGATGAATAAAATGATGAACACTCAAGAACAATTAATAAACGTTCTAAGAATATACTTGAGTGTCAAAGATTTCACTTTATTCCAATGATGTGAAAAACGTAAAGAGTCAAAGATTACAATAGGCCTAACCACCTATTTATACTAGTAATCTAACTAAGAAGATAACTATCTAGTGAGACTATTTAGCTAATCTTCCACGAATAGATAAAGCTTATCTAGACATGGATAATCATAAAAACTAGATAAACTTTGTAGAATCCAACTGTTGATTGGTCATCTCCAGCTGCCTTCCATGGGGTATGAGTTCAACCTTATCTTCATATCTTCATCGCTTGCCTTTGGTTTAACTAGTGAGGAAAACTCCAAGTGTTGATACCTAGAGGGGTTATGAAGATGGACTTTTCATCACATCTCTGGTCAATTCATCGACCCTCTGGTTGTTCTTCAGACTTAGCCATTTTTCCTTGAAGTCTTCCATCGGCCTTCTGGTTCTTCATCACTTGTTTGTCTTCATTACTTCCATGCATAAGACTTATGGGGTCTAACAATCCCCCCTAAGTAATGAAAGAGCAAACATGAACTATTCTATGAACATTTAAAGTATAAATGAAGAACAGAGGCTATTCTAAATAAAAGCATCATTTGCCAAATTTTCATTCGAACAAAATGATGAATTCTTACAGTGATGGAATGAAAGATATTATAATACAAAGCATAAGTAAAACTACATTCATGGTCTCCTTTGTGATATTTCCCAAAAGCGCATTAACAGTCCTCTGTATTGGATGACTGTAGAGATCTCATGAATTAGTCTCTGTCCCTCTCCCATCGGCACATGAGGTCTGCCTAACCTGTCTCTGATGACTTTCTGAAACCATTCAAGTATTTCACTTGAGTACTTGAAGGCTTCAGTTAGTCTGAAAAACCTTTTAGCTCCAAACTCATTTTTGAAAACCAGACCAAGTTCTGGTTGAGTTAATACAGAGGCAGACCTCTTCTCCTGCAGGCCAGGGAAGTTTTCATCGGGTGGAGTGCATGATAGTCTATCGATGCCAAGCCGAAGAGCAATTTCAAAATCGCTCTTGGCTCTATCCTTCACTAAGGTCTCTATCGTTTGTATGATCGCTCTGTTCGCCATCCCAAATCGTATGCCCTGAACCTGTCGCTGAGTCGTGTATACATAAAGCTCGATCAAGTCATAGGGATTCAGATTGATCAAGTCATTGTCATTGAAGACGCTGACTTGACCATGGGCTTGCTCCAATGTGTACTCGATGTACTTGATGGCTCTGTTGGCGAAGGTCCTCATCTTGATGTCCATGACCAACCTTATTCCATCGTTTGAAAAGACAGCCTATGGTGGTTGGGTAGTCTATCTAACAAACCTATGGCGTAGGAGGTTCATGGATTCTGGAGAAAGTATTGGAGGATTGAGAGTCAAACCTTCATTGCGATCATGATATAGACATTGATGGATGTTTTCCATCATGATTGGTTCCCTCGTTGGCACCTCTGGATGTCTCCTTAGCGACTCCATGTTGGCGATGATTTCATCGACGACCCCTTGAGGAGGGTACCTCGATGAAGAGGGAACATCTAATTGCACCTGGGTTGGTTGGGTTGTGGGTTGTGTTTGGGCTAAGGGTTGAGAGTGGGTTGGTGATGGAATGGTTTGGATTGGCACGGATTGGGGTAGCTCTGGTTCATTGGGCTCAGGTGGGGTTGTTTTAGGTTCATGGGTTTCTGTTTGGGTGGTTTCTGGTTTATTGGGTTGTGTTTGGGTTGGAGGTTGTTGTGGTGATGAAGGTTGGATTATTGTGGGTTCTGGTTGTATAGGTAAGGTGGTGAAGGGTTCTGTGGTGTATGGGGTTGGTGAAGGGGCTAAGGGTAGGTTGGGTGTTGGTGATGGAGTGAAAGGTGGGTTGGTTTTTGTTTGTGGGGTTGATGGTTCTTCATTGGATGATGAGCTCAACTCGATGGGTTCTTAGGAGGTGGTGAAGGGAACATGTACATTGTGTACATCTTCAGAGGGCTGAGCCTCTGGTTCTCTCGCTTGGGTTCCTTGAGTTATCGGTCGTGGTTGGTCTTGTGTTTGAGGTGGTGGTGATGGTGCAGCACATTCCATTTGTTGTGCAGTGGTGGCCTGATTCTCCTCTTCATGAGGACCAAGACCATGATCATCAGGGTCTGGATCCTCATGTCTTCGCCTTTTGAGGGGGCAGCTTGATGAACCGAAGGCTCTGCTCCTGTTTTTCTTCTATAGCCGGATGTGGTCGGCTAGCATGCGCACTCGATCCATGTTGCGCCATTTTTCCATGGAGCAAAGAAGAGAGTTCGTTTGATCTTGCTGTTGTAAGAGACTCTTCTTCGACGCATTTGTTGGCTCAATCGACCTGGCAGCAAACTTTGCACTTATCTAATTGAACGATGAGATAAAAGCCTTTGACAGAGCCCTGAGATCAGCTCTGGTGGCAAACTTTGTGCTCGATGATGAAGTAGGTGGGGGCACGACGGTGGAGGTGGATGTTGATGGAGGAATGGGAAGGTTGGCGAAGATGTCCTTTAATTCTGCAGCGAAGGAGGAGAGGGCATCATCGAAGGATGGTACTTTGGTGGGTGGTGGAGGTGGCAGTGGTTGGGGTATTTGGGCTATTATAGTGGCTGGGAGTTGGGTTAGGGTGGTTTAGATGGTGGCCATTTGGTTGGAGAGGGAGGCTAAGGTTTCATTGATTGATGATGTTGGGGGTGGGGTAGGTTGAGGGATTTGGGAGATTATGGTGGCTGGTAGGGTGTTAAGGGTTTGGGAGATGGTGTTTTTTGGGCGGTGATGGAGGCTATAGTCTCATCGGTCGTAGTTGCCTGGGCCGTGAGGGTGGCAACGGAGTTCATCATAATGTTGGTTTCTTTGGGTGGCAAAGGTGGATGAGGTGTTATTGTGTTGGGTGATGGTTTGTTGTAACATTTGGAGGCGGTTTGTGTTGTCTCTGGTTTGGGTTTTGAGGGTTGCAAGGGACTGTCGAATGGGGGTAAGATCGATGGATGGGGGGTTGTCGACAATCCCATGGATGATGAGTTTTATGTCTTTCAAGGACCGTTGAATCGAGTCTACGAAGGCTTGGAACTCAGCCTTTGTGACTTGATCAGCCACAGGGGTAACCCCTGCAGCAACGGATGCTGCAGGTTAAGCCTCAGCTCCAGAGGCGCCCTCAATGACTTGTGAAAAATGTAGGCATTGAAGGAATTCCACTAAGTCCTCGATAACCCTCTAGTGAGGAGCCATCTCTTGATGTTGCGACATCTTCTTCTGCTTCTTCAGCTTCAGAGGCCGAGGAAGAGAAGTAGATATGTTTCCCCTTCACTAGATCAAGTATCGAAGGGGGATGTGCATGAACGGGAGATCACTCTGAACAATCTTGGGGATGATCAATGCCAGAAGCAACACATGCTTCTGGGTGTGTGAAGGGTGGTGTCGAGCCATGAGGCGAAGTGGCTCTTATTTATTCATCGCCTCTCTGTTGGGAGAGAGGCGATGGATGGTGAGGTTCCTCAGCTATATCATCTCCAGAGGCCTGAAGAGTGGCCTCTGGATGGCTGGCAAGGATAGGGATCGGACTGGGTGTCCTTGTTCAATACCCCTTTGGCCTTGATTGCCAGGGGTAGTGGTGGAGGTTGCCCTTTGGGAAGAGGAGATATGAATTGTATGTGAAGGGCCAGGGGATGCATGAGGAGTGTCATCATCATCATCTTCATCATCCGATGAAGACGACTCCTGTGCTCTCTCGTTGTGTCAGGGGACGGCTCTAAGTGCTCTGGGGTAGCTGCCCTCAGTTCATGGGACAGCAGAGAGCGTTCATACTTTTGCCTTATCTCAGACGTCTCTGGTATGATGCTTTGCATGGTGCGTGAAGTTGTTCTCACCGTGGTGTAGCCTTCCTTGGAGATCGTTGGTCGATGGCCGTTCATCAGGAACCACGGAGTGTACGGTTCATCGGCCGGTAGACCGTGTCTCCTCATCGCGTCCCTTAAGAAGAGAGCGAGTAATCGAGGGAAGAAAACAGAAGTCAAGGGCTTTCCCGCGGCCTTGAGTTTACATTTCTTGACTACTGCTGCATAAATCTCATTGCAGATGAGGAAAGCGTAGTCCAGCATTAGGTTGAAGAAGAGGCCGTACATTATCGTCATGATGTTGATGTTGCCTTGATCTATTGACCCCAGTTTGCAGGTGAGGGCTCTGTTCAATATGGAAAAGAACATATTCCACATTGGTGGCAAGAACTGCCTCTTGAAGTCGGAGGCGTTGCGTAAGTCACGATTGTAACCTAACATTCTGATGAAGCAGAGGATGTCAGAACTTATGGGTGGCTCAGCGTATTGGTCAATGCCGAGTTCTTTTGGCGAGTAGGAATGAAATGAACCTTGGAAACCTTTGCAAAGAACCTTGGAAACCATTTCATTGGAAGCATCTATGTCTCCCATGATTCCACGGTTCTCGGGGGTGAATTCACAAGTTTGCCAATACTGTTGGACGAACTTGAGAGGTACGCCATTGTCGGTTAAGGTTAAGGCGGGTTGGAGGATGCAGTTTTGGAAAAACTCGATCATTATGRCAAACCTGTCTTCAAACAGGTTGGTTCATAGGTCGATTGCGTGATTGTTTGGCTTGATAGGGAGGAGTACCAGTGCACCGCCGTCTGCGCCGGTTGATTGCACATGGTTGTCGTTATTGTTCGATTCATGGGAGGCGGAAGTAGCCATTGCTATTGAAGTTGCAGGTTTTGCTTTGTTCAGTTCGTCTTAAGTGTTTGCAGGTTTAGGAAGCGTAAAGAAGAAATGGTTGGGGAAGATGAGTATATATAGGTGGAGAATGGGGAACGGCGTTGAGAAAAAAAATATTAAAAGGTTAATCATTATAGTGGGAGACGTTTGGCAAAAAGGTGATATGGTGGGGATCGTGTGCCGTCTTGACAGTGTCATGCCTTTAATGTTGGAGGACACGTGTCAATATGGGGAGGGTGGATGAGTAATATGAAGGGGTTTGTGGGGAACAACCTGTTAGAATTGCAGGCGCGTGTATGATGACGTTTGGATTATTTGGAATAATTAAATAATTATTCCAAATAATATTTCTTGAAAATCAATCCAAAAAAAATTTATATTTAAAATTCCATCTAATTGTAAGATAAATACTAATTACAAAGTTTTGGTCTTCCAAAACCCATGTTGTATAGTTTTTAGTCACAAAAGCTGCAATTTTGTATTATCTTTAAAAAAATTTCAATTAAAGATGGGTTTTTGGAGGAAAATGATTTTGTCATGGAACCAGAGGCGCTCTGGTTGGTCATGACTCTTTGGATGGGGAACCAGAGTTTTCTGGTTAAACATGACCTTTTTGGATGAGGAACCAGAGGTCTCTAGTTGAGCATGATGAATAAGTTCATCGATGAAATGTTGGGTTGTATGAATAATGAGCCTTGGATTGACAAACCAGAGGCTGTGGTTAAGCATGGACAACCCATTATGTAGGACCAGAGGGGCTCTGGTTGAATACACATGTTTTATTCATCATTTGTCTAGCATTTTGTTGTGCAAAGGCTTTGGATAGTAGAACCAGAGGCTTTGGGTTGGAAAATGCATAATTATGCAATGAAAATTTATTATGAATGAAAAACTCTCCCTAAAATGATACATGGGAATGAGATTTGAGTTTAAAACTACCCCTAGAAACAAGAAAGGGATTGATTTTGATGACCAAAGGCTCTGGTCTATACAACCAGAGGCTCTGGTTGTGAATTATGATGAAAACTTATATGAAATGTGGCTAAGTGTGTGAATGGATATGGAAATGAATGGGTCTTTGAGACTAGAGGGCTCTGGTTCCAAAGAAAACAAATGCAGAGGCTCTGGTTGCAAAGGCGATGAAAACAAATATGAAATTTTGGTTAAGTGCATGTATGTGTGTGAAGAATGGATGTGCCTTTGAGACCAGAGGACTCTGGTTCCAAAGGCTTTGAATCCAGAGGCTCTGGTTTTTAGAACTAGAGGCTCTGGTTGAAAAAAAAGGTACTTAGTGAAAACGTTCACAAAGTATTGGCTTCGGACCAGAAGTCTCTAGTTCCAAAGGTGATGGAATATGACAAGGTTACATGCAAGAATGACTAAGGAAGTCCAAGTTTGAGACCAAAGAGGCTCTGGTCTCAAAGAATTGGCATCCAGAGGCTCTGGTCTACACAACCAGAGGCTCTGGTTTGGAATGGAGTACTTGGTGAAAATACCAAGTCTTTGCTTTGGACCAGAGGTCTCTGGTTCCAAAAGCGATGAAAATTTTTGAACCAAAATTTAATCAAGTGTTTCTAAATGGCTAGAGGCTCTGGTTGTTAGAACTAGAGGCTCTGGTTTAGAGTACTTGGTGTTTATGGTCATTATAATATTTATCACTTATAGGCACAACCATGAGATATTGAGGATCTCAGGTTTCAAAATAATGATTGCCTCTAAGTGGTGAGATTCAGCATACCCATCTTGCTGACTAGGAATAAAAATATTTTCTCATCAAGAGCTTTTGTGAAAATGTCAATAAGTTGAATCTCAGTGGGAACAAAGTACATCTCTATATTACCTTTTTCAACATTGTCTTTCAGAAAGTGGTATCTTACATCGATGTGCTTGGTCTTGGAATGCTGCATAGGATTTGCAGAGATGGCTATTGCACTCTTGGAGTCACAGAGGATTGGTACTTTTTCATATTGAAAGCCATAGTCCTTAAGCTGAGTCTTCATCCAGAGAACCTGTGAACAACAACTAGTAGCAGCAACATATTCTGCTTCTGCTGTAGAGGTTGAAACACAATTATGTTTTCTGGATGTCCAACTTACCAGTTTGTCCCCCAAGAGTTGACATCTTCCAGACGTACTCATTCTATCAAGCTTGCAACCTGCATGATCTGCATCTGTATAGGCTATTAGATCAAAGCCAGAGTTCTTAGGATACCAGAGACCCAATGAAGGGGTTCCCTTAAGGTATCTAAAAATCCTCTTGACCGTAGAGAGATGAGATTCTTTAGGATTAGTTTGATACCTTTCACAAAGACATGTAGCAAACATAATGTCTGGCCTACTAGCAGTTAGATACAGGAGTGATCCAATCATGCCTCTGTAGGTTGTTACATCGAAAAATTTGCCTGATGGATCAGCAAATAACTTAGCTCTTGTAGCCATAGGTGTTCTCATTGATGATGAATTTGAGAGAGAGTATTTCTTCAGATGGTCAGTCACATACTTGGATTGATTGAAGAAAATCCCTTCTGAAGTTTGTTTTATTTGAAGACCAGGGAAGAAACTAAGTTCTCCCATCATACTCATCTCAAATTTGCTTTTCATCAGCTCTGAGAATTTTTTGCAATGTTTTGCATTTGTAGAGCCAAATATGATGTCCTCCACATATATTATACAAGTAGTATGTCACCTTTATGCTTCTTGAGAAAGAGGGTTGTATCGATTGCATCTTTTTCGAATCCATTGTTGTTGAGAAAGGTAGATAAAGTTTCATACCAGGCCCAAGGTGCTTGCTTCAGCCCATAGAGGGCTTTGTCCAGAAAGTAGACGTACTCTGGATGTTTTGGATCTTCAAACCCAAGGGGCTGCTGTACGTATACTTCTTCTTGAAGTTTGCCATTTAGGAAGGCAGACTTGACATCCATCTGATAGACCTTAAAGCTTTTGTGAGCTACATAGGAATATCCTGATGGCTTCAAGTCTCGCGACGGGAGCAAATGTCTCATCGTAGTCAATCCCTTCTTCCTGGTAGTAACCCTTGGCAACAAGCCTGGCCTTGTTCCTTATGACTATGCCATCTTCGTCCTTCTAATTTCTTAAGACCCATTTGGTTCCTATGGCCTTCTTCCCTTTGGGTAGAGGCATGAAGGACCATACCTTGTTTCTCTCAAACTGGAGTAGTTCTTATTGTATCACGTCTATCCAGTTTGGGTCTTGTAGGGCTTCAGAAAATTTCTTTGGTTCTATCATGCTAATAAAGTTGGCGAAGAGGCATTCATTGGCCGTTGCTGATCTCGTCTTGACACAGATGTTGGATCACCAATGATTTGGTGATGTGGATGGTCTTTTGTCCACTTGGTGCTTAACTGGGGTTCTGGAGCAACAGGATGCAATTCTTCATCGACCGATGGAATTGCTTGCTCCCCCTCGAAGAGATCATYTCTAGAGTGAGACTCTGGTTCTTGTTCTTGATCTGAAGACATGAGTTTTAGTAAGAGTTGTACCTTTAGCATTGTAGACTTCATGTTCTTCATTGGTTCTGGAAGTGGATTTTGCAGTAGGTGCATGTCCAGAGATTACTTCTTCTTCGAAGATGTCTTCAAATAATTGAGCTAACTCTGATTCATTGGGTTTGCCAAGTGATGAGTCAGAGGCTCTCTGTTGAAGTCCGAGTCCTGAATTGTTGTGTCCAGAAGTCATTGGTGTGAAGTCATCAGAGGACACATTTATGTTTTCTATAATTTGATGTAGACTCTGTAGGCCTATGCAGTTTGAGAGTATCCCAGAAAGATCCCTTTATTAGATTTCTTGTTGAACTTGCCAAGATATTCCCTATCATTGAGTACAAAGCATTTGCACCCAAAGACATGGAAATACTTGACATTTGGTCTTCTYTGATTGATGAGCTCATAGGGTGTCTTCTGGTGCCTCTTGTTGATGATGGACCGAGCCCAGAAGGTGATGGGTAACTCCGATGAAGCAAGCATGGTCCTTACTGCTTCCACGAGGGTTCTGTTCCTTCGCTCTACCACTCCATTCTGTTGTGGGGTTCTGGCTGCTGAAAAGTTTTGTGAGATGCCTTCATTGATGAGGTATTTATCGATTCTGGCATTTTTGAATTCAGTTCTATTGTCGCTTCTAACTTTAATGAGTTTTCGTTGTAGAAGGACTTGGAGTCTTTTCATCACCCCAATGAGTAGGTCAGGAACATTTGATTTCTTCTTCACAAACTCAACCCAGGTGTATCTGGAGTATTCATCAACTAGTACCAATATGTACTTCTTTCCTGAGAGGCTTTGTGTAGATATGGGCCCACAGAGATCAATGTGGATCATGTCCAAGGGCTTGGTGCAGGAGGTTTCTGACTTTGTTCTATGAGAGGCCTGTTTTAGCTTTCCCATCTCGCAGGTTGAGCATAAATGATCTTTTTCAAAGTTGAGATCAGGAATCCCTTGACCAGGTTCTGTTTGGCTAGCTTTCTTAAGACATCAAAATTCAGATGTGAGAACTTCTGGTGCCATAGCCAATTTTCATCGCTCTTATGGGATACAAGGCAAAGGGTGTCTTGTCCCTCAGAGGATTGAAAATCCAGAAGATAGAGATTTCCTACTCTCTTAGGCTTGATGATGGTTTGACCGGGCTTTGTTTTTATGATACAGAAACCCTTGCGAAATCTGACTTCAAGACCCTTGTCGCAGAACTGGCTTATGCTTAGTAAATTGTGCTTCAAACCTTCAACATAAGCCACTTTGCTGATGGATATGTTGCCTTTGATGAGAGTTCCGTATCCCTTGATGGTACCTTTGCTGTTGTCTCCAAAAATGACAGAGCCTCCAGATTTGTCGATGAAGGAGGACAACTGACTTTTGTCACCAGTCATGTGCCTGGAGCAACCTGAATCCATGTATCATGGTTGCACATGCTGGTCCTGCAAGACAAATTAAGGGGTTTTAGGTACCCATTTCTTAATGGGTCCATGTTTGTTAGTGGGAGATACCTCTCTCTTTTCATCACCCTTAGCCTTTGCAGGCTTGGGTTTGATTGCATTTCCCTTGCCCTTAGACTTGGGCTTTTTCATGTTTTCATTGGATTTAACTTTATAGCGATAAACGTGTTGGAGAATATGCAGCGATGAGTCAACATGTGGTTCCTCAGGTTTTGTAAAAGGGCTAAACATTGACAATTATGATTCTTTGGATATGAGTGTTTAACGTTCCTTTTATTCGATAAAAATGAAGAAGTAAATGCAGGGGATGTAAATCCTGTCCAAGCATTGGTTGTTTTTATAAACTTCCTATCTAGTTCAGATTTTTTATTCGAGGAGGTCTTGGTCTTTACTTCTTTACTCATGAGGAAGGACTGCTTTTCTTCAGCTAAATGAGAGAAAGAGTGGTGGTTAGATTTCTCAGAGGCAGGCCACTTCTGTTTTTGCTCACGAGTAAACTTAATGAACTTAAAAGATATAATAGGGCCTTGTGAATTATCGTTGGCAGATTTGATATTTCTCAGCTTTCCCTTTCCTTTATCTGAAGATTTCATTGATGGTGGAACATTAGATTTCATTGTGGGTTTGAAGTTTTGAGGCTTCTTATCCTCAATGATCTTTGGTGATTCACAGACTATCTCTTTTTCAGATTCAGAATCAAGAAAGTCTTTCGCTGATTTCTCGAAATCAAAATTATCATGGATGTTTGTGGAGGTGTGGGTTCAGAGGTTGATGCTTCGGAGTGATCTGTTGGGGGTTCCATTGTTTCTAACTTAGACGAACTTCCAATGTTACTTGGAGGGTTCATCGATTCATCAGCTGATGGTTCCTTACTAGGATTCTCCTTTTCATCAACAGTACTTGCTGATGAAGTGGGATTGACAACCAGAGACTCTGATTTAACCATAGGGTTTCCATCGGTCTCTGATTTGGAGGCGTCGTTTCTTTCATCAGAACTCTTACATGTACTGCTCTCGTACACCACGTTTTCAAAATCCTGTCTTAGAACGACAGTTTTTCCATCAACTTTAACTATTTTAAAATTTGTTTTTGGTTTCGAGAAAAAGTCGGGTTTTTGAATGGATCCAAGTTTAAAAGTGAATTCAAGGGTGGATTTTTTTGATTCGATAAAGGAGTTCAATTCATTGAGTTCAATTCATTGAATCCAATCCCTTGAGTGTCCGTTTGACTGTTTAACTTTTCATATACATTTTGGGCATCCCTGTATTTCTTCATCAGAAGTTCATTGGTTTGAAGCTTCTGGTGATGAACCTCCCTTTCTTTTTGAAGGAAATCTTTGAGAGCTACTGAGTTGAGTCTCTCTGCCTCAGATTCTTTTAAGGCCTTACTCTTCTTTTCTAAGTCTTTGGTTACTCGCTTGTTTATTTCCAGAAGTTTTTCTTCCTCTGATTTTTTAAGAGTGGCGATGCGAGTCTTTTCTTTCATGATTTCGGCTTTTTCTTCGGTTAGAAGATCAGTCTCTCTCTTGTAGAAACTGACTTCTTTTTCCGCTTTAAGTCTTTCATATTTTACAAAATTTAAGTTTTCTCTTAATTTCAAGAAGTCCTCTGAAAGTTTTATTACCCTTAACTTTAGCTCAGATGGAGCAGAGTTGGTTTCATCGATAGTAGACTCACATACCTGATCATCAGTGTCAGAGGCAGATTCTGCATTGGTCGTGGCCAACAGACAGATGAGTGCTTTGTCTTCTTCTTCGGATGAAGAATCAGACACCCAGTGTTCTTTCTCAACCATCAGACTTCACTCTCTAGGATTGTACTTGTATTTATTTTTGTAGTAATCAGCATCCTTTACCAATTGTCCTCTGCATTCTTTGGAAAAATGACCGATTTTCCCGCACCTAAAGCAACGAAGGTCATTTTTCCTTCCGTCTCTGTCTTCTTTCTTCTCCTCTCTTCTATCTTCTCTTCTATATTCTCTCTCTTTTCTTCCATCTCTTCTGTCTTCCCTCTGAAGGGAAGGGGTATCTATTCTTGATGGTTAGCTTATTGAGCTCTCTATAGTCTATGCACATT
>NC_037540.1:24190486-24192217 GCF_001531365.2 Cynara cardunculus var. scolymus | reverse complement strand
GGGTATTTATATGAGGCTTTTTGAGAAGAAATGGGCTGGCCTCTAAAGGCCCAAGCCCAAGATATTTTTATTTTTCTAAATAATAAAACCCCACTAATATAACCAAGCAAATTAAATTGACAAAAGATTTTTTTTAAAAAACTCCATCCTTTTAAATTAATTGGCAACTAAATATAAAAAGAATGGAACTTAAATATCDACTTTATTTAAATGAAACATTTCAAGACTATTTGGCATTGCATAAACTAACTTGGTTAGCTACCCACCGAAACGCGGTCTAACAACTAATCTTGGGAATTAAGCAAGATGATCTCTACTCATCGAAGCTAAATCCTAGAAAGACTTAGTTTTCAATAAAGATCCTGAAATAAGGTACTAACCTGAAATCTCAAAATGCAGGATTGCCACAATTGTGAAGACGATAGAGACCTTGGTGAAGCATCGAGCCAAGAGTGATTTTCAGATTGCTCTTCATTTGGGCATCGAAAGACTCTCCTGCACTCCACCTAATGAAGACTTTCCTAGCCTACAGGAGAAGAGATTTGCTTCTGTCTTGACTCAACCCGAGCTTGGACTTGCCTTCAAGAATGAGTTCGGGGTAAAGAAATTTTTTAGACTAACTGAAGCATTCAAGTATTCAACCGATACACTTGAGTGGTTTCAAAAAGTTATCAGAGAGAGAATGTGTAGAACTCACGTGCCAAGAGAAGATGGGAATCAACTCATTCATGATATATCAACAGTCCTCAGTTATCGAAGATTGCTTCTGCGTTTCTGGGAAATATCTCAAGGTAGATCATGAATAGAGTTTTAAATTTTTTTCCTTAAAATGAAATGTCTTTGCTTTCAGTACTGTAAGAATTCATCATCCAATGAAAATTTGGAATTTGATGCTTTTATTTAGATTAGTCTCTGTTCTTCAATAATGTTCATAGATTAGTTTATGTTTGTTCTTTCATTACTTAGGGGGAGATTGTTAGACCCCATAATTAATAAGTGTAAAAGTAATGAAGAACAATAAGTGATGAAGAACCAGAAGACCGATGAAGACATCAAGGCAGAATTAACCAAGTCTGAAGAACAACCAGAGGGTCGATGAACAACCACATATGCGATGGAAAGAGCATCTTCATCACCCTTCTGGTCAACACTTAGAGTTTTCTTCAGTAATTCAACTAGAGGCATATGATGAAAATATGAAGATAAGGTTGAATCATCATCCCATGAAAGACAGCTGGAGACGACAAATCGACAGAACCTGAATCCATATACCATGGTTGCACATGCTGGTTCTGCAAGACAAGTTAAGGGTTTTTAGGTACGCATTTCACAATAGGTCCTCCTTTGTTAGTCGAAGATACGACCTTTTTCTTTTCATCAGCCCTCTTGGGATTTGGCTGATTTCCATTACCCTTGGCCTTTGCAGGCTTGGGCCTTTTCATGTTTTCATTGGTTTAAACGTTGTAGCAATAGACATGTTTGGAAAACATGCAACAATGAGTTAACAAGTGATTCTGTTAGGATTGAGAAATCAGTATTAATTGTATTCGTATTGAAAGTTTATAAATCGTCTATAATTGTAAAAGTCAGCGTGTTTGACTTTTCTTTAGAGGTTTGACTTTGACTTGTCTTTAATTTGTTGACCATATAAATAGTGGTTAGTTCTTTGTAATTAGAAGTAGGAAGAGCTTAATTGTAATAATACGTGCATAATAGAAGGATTGACCATTT
>NC_037540.1:24187444-24189396 GCF_001531365.2 Cynara cardunculus var. scolymus | reverse complement strand
TCTGTGTGGTTTGGTGTCAATTTTCTAATAACAGTAATCTACTCATCATAGTCTGAGTTCATCTAATCAATTTCAGCTTAAATTGTTTGATCATCTTTAATCGGACATTGTCACTACACAGATTTTCCTTGATTACTTGATTGGTATAGCTTGGTTACTTGATTTGTTGATCCGATTTCATCTAAACTGTTGGTTTAAGGTTCCAGTGTTATCATTCTGTTTTGTGTTTGAGTTGTTGCTGTTGATATTTGTTGAAGTTTGACAGGAAAGTTATTCTAAATATCATTTCTTAATATTTGATGTTGATGATTGCTATTGTTGTTTGTTGTTAGCAAGTCTTGAAAGCAGCAGGGTCTGTTTAAACCAACAGCAGGTTTTGTTTGTGTTTGTGGTTTAAGAGAAGATAGAATCATCAGGTTTATATCTGTGTTGGGAGTGTGAGTAAACAGCAGGTTTAGTTTGCAACAAGTCTTGTAAAACAACAACAGCAGCTACACAGTGAACAGACTGCATCTTTTTGTTTAGACTGTGTTGATTCTACATTGCCATTTTGCTTATGTAAATTGCCTTTTCTCAGATAAAAGCTTTTACTGAATGTGGTGTAGACAGGTTGCATATTTTCTTTTGTAATTGATTGCATACATCATATTGATGTCATTTGTGCACTGGAACAGCAGCCCAAGTTAGTGTGTTCATAGAAGGAAACTGTTTTGAGTGTTTTATGTGACTGTTTAGAGATTGTTTTAAGAATGACTTAGTTTGAAGTCTTGATCAATTTAAATCAGATTTATAGCAGCTGTTTGATTTCATTTGTTTAGTTGAAACTGTTTTGTTTTTGCTGTTAGGCTGAGAATTATTAAGCTGTGTTTGAGTATTTCAGGACTGAAACAACAGCTATTTTAAAACAGATTTGGTTAATTTTGAGAGCTTCTTTTAGCTACACAGCAAGGGTTTACACAGATACATTGCAAGATTGATCGYCAAGATTGATGTTTGAAGCAGCAGCAAGAATTGAACAGCTCACAGCAACCATTTAGAAACATCAACTGTTTAACAGCTGTTGGTGTGAACAAGAACAGCAACAGACTGCTGCAAAACATTTTATAACAGACAGCAGATCGATTTGAAATTTTCACTTGGCTGGTTAAGTAACAGCAACAACAGCAACTCAAGGTTTATAACAGCAGTGCTAGTATTAGTGTCAAAAGAAGTCTGTTTTAACAGCAACTGTTTGTGCTGTGTTGGTAGCAGCAGTGTGCAACTTCACAACAGGTTCACAGCAGGTTTTGAGTCTGGAATAGAAGCTATCTTGACTGAGTTTAGTGTGTAGTCTTCAACTGTTTTAAATAGATTTGAAGCAGTATTGAAGCTATATGTTGAGCAGACTATGTTAAAGAAGTTGAAGCTGTATCTTTAAGAGGTTCTGTGCACACACATGTTGTGTATTATTTGCTGTGTATTTGTGGATTAAAGGACTGTCAAGACTAAAACAATAGTCTTGTTCTTAACAGTGTGCAGGACTGAAACAGCAGCTCATAGGTTTAAGTTGAATTTTAGTTGTTTGTTGAGACTTTTTTGATTTGAAGATTGCTGTTTTGTTTAATCTGACTGTTTTGACAGCAACTACACAGTTCTGTGTAGTGCATTAATTTTTGGTTTGCTGTTTTGACTTGTCAAGTTTAGTAATTTGTAACAGTTTATTGTAACAGTTGAGACATAAGACAGTTGTGCTTGACTGTTTCGGTTTTGTTATTTTGACAGTAGCAGGATCTCTTAGTTTTGATTGCAGATTTAAGTTTGAGCGACAACAATAATAGTTGAAAGCAGTTGTTATTTGACACAAGTTGTTATCACAAAAGTGACTGATACGAGGGTGTGAGAAGTGGATCCATACTAGAAGCTTTCAAGTGGATTTCTGGATAGACTTACGAGGGCAGATAGATCATTTTTTT
>NC_037540.1:24184482-24184754 GCF_001531365.2 Cynara cardunculus var. scolymus | reverse complement strand
AATAATATTTTTGATCATTCATTGTGATCATATGTGCATAGTACAATATTTTAGGAGGGACTGAGTGCTTATCAGAAATACCTCTATCGAATGTCAAAACCGACAGACCAACCCAAGAGGACAACCATATCTGAGTGAGCCTAGATACAAAGGGTTTGTGTGCCGAGACTAAAATGAAAAAGAGAGGGGTAGTAGTTTGAGCTAAAAGAATTGACGAGAGTTGTGTCAGGATTAAAAAAATACGAATATCCTGTTCCAAACTTACATAATCC
>NC_037540.1:24175904-24182977 GCF_001531365.2 Cynara cardunculus var. scolymus | reverse complement strand
TGTTTGACTTTTCTTTAGAGGTTTGACTTTGACTTGTCTTTAATTTGTTGACCATATAAATAGTGGTTAGTTCTTTGTAATTAGAAGTAGGAAGAGCTTAATTGTAATAATACGTGCATAATAGAAGGATTGACCATTTGACTTTCTCTCTCAATATTCTTATGTGTTCTTGATGATCTTAATGTCATATCTTGATCTGCCATGATGATTGTGAAGATTATKGAAGATTGATCAGATATTGTGGACACACAGATTCCCCAGGTTTTGTAAAAGAGCTAAACATTGGCAGTTGGGAGTTTTAGGACAATAATGTTTAACTTTCTTTTTATTCGATGAAGATGAAGTAAAAGTAGAGGATGAAAATTCTATCCTAGCATTGGTTGTTTTTACAAACTTCCTATCTAGTGCAGATTTTTTATTTGTAGTGGCAGGCTTGGGCATTACTTCTTTCCTGAGGATGGGCTTCTTTTCTTCAGCTGAAGGAGAAGAAAAATGTTGGTTAGAATGTTCAGAGGCATGCCACTTCTTTTTTTGTTCGCGAGTAAACTTAATGAATTTAGACGAAGTGCTTGGGCCATGTGAAGTATCGTTCGCAGACTTGGCATTACTCAATTTTTCTTTTCCTTTGTCTGAAGCTTTCATAGGTTCTGGAACATCAGCTTTCATTGGGGCCTTGAAAGTTTGAGGTTTCTTATCCTCAATGATCTCTGGTAATTCACAGACTATCTCTTCTTCAGAGTCAGAATCAAGAAAGTCTCTCGCAGATTTCTCGAAATCAAAATTCTCATGGATGTTTATGGGAGCAATGGGTTCAGAGGTTGATGATTCAGAGTGATCTGTTGGGGGTTCCATCGCTTCTGATTTCTTAGATGAACTTCCAATGTCACTTGGATGGTTCATTGATTCATCAAATGATGGTTCCTTACTAAGATTCTCTTTGTCATCGACATCACTTGCTGATGAACTTGTTGGATTGATAACTAGAGGCTCTGGTTTAACCGTAAGGTTTCCATCGGTCTCTAGTGTGGAGGCATCATTCCCTTCATCAGAATTCTTACTTGTGCTGTTCTCATACACCACATTTTCAAAATCCTGTCTCAAGAGAACATTTTTCCATCGACTTTAACCCTTTTGAAGTTTGCTTTTGGTTTCGGAAAAAAGTCGGGTTTTTGAATGCATCCAAGTTTGAAAGTGGATTCAAGGGTGGATTTCTTGGTTTCGATGAAAGAATCTAGATCATTGAATCCAATCCCTTGATAATCCTTTTGACCGTTAAGTTTTTCATAGACGTCTTGGGCATCTTTGTATTTCTTCATCAAGAGTTCAATGGTTTGAAGCTTCTGATGAAGAATCTCCCTTTCTTTTTAGAAGAAATCCTTAAGAGCCATTGAGTTTAGCCTTTTTGCCTCAGATTCCTTTAGGGCCTTTACCTTCTTTTCTAAATTCTTAGTTATTTTCTTGTTAAGATCCAAAAGTTTTTCTTCCTCTGATTTTTTGAGTGATGCGATATGAATCTTTTATTTTTCTAGTTCAGCTTTTTCTTCGGTGAGAAGATCAGTCTCTCTTTTGTAGAAACTGATTTCTTTTTCTGCTTTTATCCTTTCATATTTTTCAAAATTCAGTTTTTCCTTAAGTTTTAGAATATCTTCTGAAAGTTTTATAACCCTTAACTCTAGCTCTGATGGAGCAGAGTTGGTTTCATTGATGGAAGGGTCACATACCTGATCATCTGAGTCAGAGGCGGATTCTGCATTGGACGTGGCCATGAAGCATATGAGTTCCTTGTCTTCTTCATCAGGCGAAGAATCAGACACCTAATTTTCTTTTTCAGCCATCAGGATTTGCTTCTTCGGATTGTACTGGTATCTATTTTTATAGTAGTCAGCATCCTTCACCAAGCATCCTCTGCATTCCTTTGAAAAATGTCCTATCTTCCCGCATCTATAGCAGCGACGATCATTTTTCCTACCGTTTCCTTCTCTTCTCTCTTTTCTTTCTTCTTTTCCCTCTCTGATGGAACTTCATCGACTTCTAATCATATGAGGGTTGGTATTTCTCCCTTCTGGAGTCTCTTCTTTTAAATGGATTATTGACAAACTTCTTCCGGAACTGTTTGGTTATCAAGGCTAGAGACTTGGAGATGTCGGTTCGGCGACATTGATTGATCAATGTGTTGAAATGATCATAGGTCTTTTGAATCGGTTCATCAGCGAGAGCCTTGAAATTAGTGTACTCGTTGAGGCATTGAGCCCTACGATTCTTCTTTGTTTTCGCACCTCCTTCCAGTTGGCTCGTCAGCTCATCCCATATTTCTTTCACTGTGGTGTATGCGTTGAGGGATTGAAAGATGTCATTAGGAATGGCCATTATGATCAGCCTCTTTGCTTTCCTATCTGCCTCTACACGCTCAAGATCATCCTCATCCCAATTCTTTTCATCCTTGTGCATGAAGTAAGCAGCAACTTCTGTATTAGTGCTTGTTTCTGACACTCTTGGAACAAGAGTCTAAGTAATGTAAGGACCCTCCAAGACAGATCTGAGGACATTCCTGTCCATCCCCTCCAGGAAATTCATCATCCTTATCCTCCATTGCGGATACTCTTCTCTTTGAAGAGTTGGAGGTTTGGTGAGGGAACCAACACTATATGCAAAATTATAGTTGGCCATTTGAGATTTTGAAGAAGATATGCTTTTTAGAGAAAAGAATTATGGATTTAAATGAATGGAAAAACGAATTGAGAGATATTGATATGATCGTTTTGATTGAAGAACAATCAATTGGCTCTGATACCAATTGTTAAACCCAGATCTGACAGTAGAACAATTTAACAAGAATATAAAATGAGAGATTCGTAGCAGAAGATGAATATAAATTGGCCGCCGCTTTCTTTATTGAATACAAACTCTCTCAAAAACCCTAATCAACTCTCATGTGATGTGTTTGAATCTATGTGTTACAAAGTGTTGATCATTCATCTCACTTCTATTCTATGCCTATATCACTTCTTATATAGGCGATATTTACATGATAACTGAATCCTGTAAATAAGGGAACTAAATCCTATAAATAAGGAAATAATCATTATTGAAAATGGGATCAGCATCATCCTTCAAGATTCTGAAGATAGTCGTCCAGAGCATAGACCAACCAGAGGACCTCTGGTCCTGAAGGACTTAGAGTCCAGACGCTCTCGTCATCCATAGGGGCTCTGGTCGTTCATAGGGTCTATCGTCGTCCATAGGGACTCTGGTCCTAAAGGACTAAGAGTCCAGAATCTCTGGTCAATACACCTAGAGGCTCTGATCGTCCATAGGGGATCTGGTCATCCATAGGGGCTCTGGTCTTCTTCCAGACTTAGTCGTTTTAGCATAGCAGCATCTTCAGATCTTCCATCCTTGGCCCCGATTGGTTTGATAAAACTTTTAGAATAATTAGGATCAATTTTGGTCCTAACAATCTCCCCCCAAAGTTTTATGAAGCAAGCATCCTTATGAAGCCTTCAGGTCTTCTCCCCTCTACTTTCTTCAATAAAACTTTAGTGTGCTTGGTATGGATGGAATCTTCAAGCTCCCCCCTGAAAGTAGCTCTCTAATCTTCATTTTCAACTCTTAGACCAAATCAGATTGAATGTGAATGCAGCACCATTGATTGCACAGAATGCAGCTTTAATCTGCCTACAACCCAACACATACTTTGAAGCACAAAATAGCCACTCAACCCCAAAAGTAACAAGTTCATCATGTTAGACCCCATAATCCATAATAAAAAAAAAGTAAAGAAAAACAATAAGTGATGAAGAACCAAAAGATCGATGAAGACATCAATGCAGAATTGACCAAGTCTGGAAAACAACCAGAGGGTCGATGAATCGACCAGAGATGCAATGGGCATCTTCATCACCCCTCTGGTCAACAACACTTAGAGTTTTCTTCAGCATTTCAACCAGAGGCATACGATGAAGATATGAAGATAAGGTTGATTCATCATCCCATGAAAGACAGCTGGAGATGACAAGTCGACAACTGGATTTCAAGTTTATCTTAAAATTATAGCTTATCCGTAGTTTAGATAAACATTATCTGTTAATAGAAGATTAGCTAGAAAGTCTCACCAGATAGTTATCTTCTAATTAGCTTACTAGTATAAATAGGTGATTAGGCCTATTGTATTAAATGTCGCTTTTCCGTTTTTCTTATTAATAAAGTGAAACCTTTGATACTCAAGATTGTTCTTTAATGTTCATAATTTATTCTTGAGTGTTCATCACTTTGTTCAGTAAAACACTATAATTTGGTTATTCTTAACTCGATTATTAGTGTTATTGAGAGATCTGGGATCAACAATTGGTATCAAAGCCAATTGATTGGTTTTCCAATCAAACGATCATCCAAAAATCTCTCAATTTTTGTTTTTCCGTCTCTCACCAAAACGCAAAATCTCTCTCTTCCAAAAATTCTAAATGGCCAACTGGAATTCTGCGTATAGTGTTGGCTCCCTCACCAAGCTTCCAACTCTTCAACGAGAAGAATACCCACAATGGAAGATAAGAATGGTGAATTTCTTAGAAGGAATGGACAGGAACCTCCTGCGATCTGTAATGGAGGGTCCTTACATTCCACAAACTCTTGTCCCAAGAGTCCCAGGAACAAACACCACAGCTGAAATTCCTACCTACTACATGCCCAAGGATGAGAAGAATTGGGATGAAGACGATATAGAATGGGTAGAGACCGACAAAAAGGCCAAACGACTGATAATCATGGCCATACCCAATGAAATCTTCCAATCCCTCGATGCATGTTCCACAGCCAAGGAACTATGGGATGAACTGGCAAGCCAACTGGAAGGAGGGGCAAAAACGAAGAAAAATCGTAGAGCACAATGTCTCAATGAATACACAAACTTCAAGGCCCTTCTTGATGAACCGATTCAGAAGACATACGATCGTTTCAACACATTGATTAATCAATGTCGTCGAAACGATATCTCGAGAACTAAGGAAGAAAACAATGTTTTATTCTTAAAAAGTCTTGGCGATGAATGGACTCAGCTGTCTATGTCCCTTCAAGCAAATCAGGACCTAGACGGCTGGTCACTTCATAATCTGTATGGAACGCTTGCAGCACAAGAGAACAACATCATGAAGAAGAAGGTATCCATCGGTGGACCTCTCGCTCTTGCTGCCGATGAAAAGGAAATATCAAGGACCCCCACCAGAGAACATAAGAAGAAAAGAAAGAAAGCACTGATGGTAGAATCAAAATCTGAAGACGAAACTTCTAAATCAGATGATGAAATTAAAGCCTTTGCCAAATCTTTGGCCTTGATTACAAAGCAGTTCCAGAAAAAGTTCATCAAGAAACCTTATGAACGAAAAGAATTCAAGAGGGAAAGGTACCAGTCATCCTATGAAAGGAAGCCATCTATATTTCATCAGAGGAAAGATAGAAGAGATGGAAGAGAAGAGAGAGAAGAAAGAAGAGAAGACATAAGAGACGAGAGGAAAGAGGACAAGGATGGAAGGAAAAATGACCTCCGCTGCTTCAGGTTCGGAGAACTCGGTCATTTTTCCAAAGAATGCAGAGGACGATTGGTAAAGAATGCTGACTATTATAAGAACAAATACAAGTATAATCCTAGAGAACGAAGCCTGATGGCCGAGAAAGAAAACTGGGTGTCTGACTCTTCATCGGATGATGAAGACAAAGCACTCATCTGTCTGATGGCTACGTCCAATGCAGAATCTGCCTCCAACTCTGATGATCAGGTATGTAAGTCTACTTCGAATGAAACCAACTCTGCTCCATCTGAGCTAGAATTAAGGGTGATAAAACTTTCAGAGGATTTCTTTAAATTAAAATAGAAATTAAATTTTTAAAAATCTAAAAGAATAAAAGCGGAAAAAGAAGCAAGTTTCTACAAAAGAGAGACTGACCTTCTAACCGAAGAAAAAGCCGAACTAGCTAAGGAAAAGACTCGCATCAGCACTCTTAAGAAATCAGAGGAAGATAAACTTCTGGAACTAAACAAACGAATAACTAAGGACTTAGAAAAGAAAATTAAGGCCTTAAAAGAATCCGAGGTAGAGAGACTAAACTCAGTTCCTCTTAAAGATTTCTTTCAAAAAGAATGAGAAATTCTTCACCAGAAGCTTCAAACCAATGAACTTCTGATGAAGAAGTACAAAGATGCCCAAGACGTTTATAAAAAATTAAATGATCAAACGGACACTCAAGGGATTGCATTCAATGAATTGGACTCTTTCATCGAATCAAAGAAATCCACCCTTGAATCCACTTTCAAACTTGGATGCATTCAAAAACCCGAATTTATTCCAAAACCAAAAGTAAAGCCAAAGACCTCTTCAAATAAAAAATTTGAACTAGATAGGAAGTTTGTAAAAACAACCGATGCTAAGACAGGTTACACATGCATTTACTTCTTTGTTTCCTTCGAATAAAAAGAACGTTAGACATACAAATCCAAAGCATCCTTACTGTCAATGTTTAATTCTTTTACAAAATCTGAGAAATCATATGTTGACACATGACTGTCCCTTCTCACAACACATTTATCGATACAAAGTTAGAACTAATGAAAACGTGAAAAAGCCCAAACCCAAGGGCAAGGGAAATGCAAATAAACCCAAGCCTGCAAAGGCTAAGGGTGATGAAAAGAGTGTGACATCCCCTACTAACAAACGAGAACCCATTATGAAATGGGTACCTAAATCCCCTTAATTTGTCTTGCAGGACCAGCATGGGCAACCATGGTACATGGACTCCGGTTGCTCCAGGCACATGACTGGTGACAAAAGTCCGCTGTCCTCCTTCACCAAAAAATCTGGAGGCTCTGTGACTTTTGGAGACACCAGCATGGGTACTATCAAGGGATATGGCACTCTCATCAAAGGCAACATCTCCATCAGCAAAGTGGCTTATGTCGAAGGATTGAAGCACAACCTACTAAGCATAAGTCAGTTCTGCGACAAGAGTCTTGAAGTCATGTTTCGCAAAGGTTTCTGTATCATAGAAACGAAGCCCGGTCACACAATCATCAAGACAAAGAGAGA
>NC_037540.1:24171320-24175164 GCF_001531365.2 Cynara cardunculus var. scolymus | reverse complement strand
TGCTTTGTACTCAATAATAGAGAATATCTTGGCAAGTTCGACAAGAAAGCTGATGAAGGAATCTTTCTGGGCTATTCCCAAACCGCCAAAGCCTACAGAGTCTACATCAAAAAGACAAAGATCGTCATCGAAAGCATCAATGTGTGCTTTGATGATTCCACACTGATGACTTATGGACACAACAGTTCAGAACTCGGACTTCAAAGAAGAGCATCTGATTCATCACTTGGCAAACCCAATGMWTCAGAGTTAGCTCAATTATTTGAAGACATCTTCGATGAAGAAGTAATCTCTGGACATGTGCCAACTGTAAAATCTATCTCCAAAATCGATGAAGACCATGTAGCCTCCAATGCTAAAGGTACATCTCTTACTGAAACTCATGTTACTTCACCATCAACCTCCTCTGTGTTTTCAGATCATGATCAAGAACCAAAATCTAACTCTGAAGATGATCTCCTCGAGGGGGAGCAAGCAATTCCATCAATCGATGAAGAGCTGCATCCTGTTGCTTCAGAACCCCAATCAAGCACCAAGTGGACAAAAGATCACCCACACCACCAAATCATTGGTGATCCAACCTCTGGTGTCAAGACGAGATCTGCCACTGCAAATGAATGTCTCTTTGCCAACTTTCTGAGCATGATAGAACCAAAGAAGATTTCAGAAGCCCTACAAGATCCAAACTGGATAGACGCGATGCAAGAAGAATTACTCCAGTTTGAATGAAACAAAGTATGGTCCTTATGCCTCTACCTAAAGGGAAGACGGCCATAGGAACCAAATGGGTCTTCCGAAACAAGAAGGACGAAGATGGCATCGTAATAAGGAACAGAGCCAGGCTTGTTGCCAAACGCTACCGCCAGGAAGAAGGGATTGATTATGATGAGACATTTGCTCTCGTTGCATGACTTGAAGCCATCAGAATGTTCCTAGCCTACGCAACTCACAAAGGCTTTAAGGTCTATTAGATGGATGTCAAGTCTGCCTTCCTCAACGGCAACCTTCAAGAAGAAGTCTACATGCAGCAACCTCCTGGGTTCGAAGATCCAAAACATTCGGACTATGTCTATTTTCTGGATAAAGCCCTCTATGGGCTGAAGCAAGCACCCAGGGCCTGATATGAAACTCTATCTACCTTTCTCATCAATAACGGATTCGACAAAAGTACAATCGATACAACCTTCTTTCTGAAAAAGCACAAAGGCGATATCTTACTTGTTCAAATATATGTGGACGACATCATATTTGGTTCTACAAATGCAAAACATTGCGAAAAATTCTCAGAATTGATGAGAAGCAAATTTGAGATGAGTATGATGGGAGAACTAAGTGTCTTCTTTGGTCTTCAAATAAAACAAACTTCARAAGGAATTTTCATCAATCAGTCCAAATATGTGACTGACCTTCTGAAGAAATACTCTCTCTCAAATTCATCATCGATGAGAACACCTATGGYTACAGGMGCTMAGTTATTTGCWRATCCATCAGGCAAACCTGTGGATGTAACAACCTACAGAGGCATGATTGGATCACTCCTGTATCTAACTGCTAGTAGACTAGACATTATGTTTGCCACATGTCTTTGTGCAAGATATCAATCAAATCCTAAAGAATCGCATCTTTCTGCAGTCAAGAGGATCTTTAGATACCTCAAGGGAACTCCATCATTGGGTCTCTGGTATCCAAATAACTCTGACTTTAATCTAATAGCCTACACAGATGCAAATCGTGCAGGTTGCAAACTTGATAGAAAGAGCACGTCTAGAAGCTGTCAACTCTTGGGGGACAAGCTGGTAAGTTGGACCTCCAGAAAACAAAATTGTGTCTCAACATCCACAGCAGAAGTAGAGTATGTTGCTACTGCTAGTTGTTGTTCACAAGTTCTCTGGATGAAGACTCGACTTAAGGACTATGGATTCCATTATGACAAAGTCCCTATCGTCTGTGACTCCAAGAGTGCCATAGCAATCTCTGCAAACCCAGTGCATCATTCCAAAACCAAGCACATCGATGTAAGGTACCATTTTCTGAAAGACAATATTGAAAAAGGAAATATAGAAATATATTTTGTTCCCACTGAGATTCAACTTGCTGACATTTTCACAAAAGCTCCTGATGAGAAAAGATTTTTATTCCTAGTCAGCAAGATGGGTATGCTGAATCTCACCACTTAAAGGCACTAAATATTTAAATCAGAGATTATCAATATCTCATGGTTATGCCTACAAGTGGTACAAAGAAGTTAGCCATAATCAATAAAGTACTTCAAACCAGCATCTCTGGTTCTAAAGACCAGAGCCTCTGGCCGTGAAGAAATCTTTTGATATGGCTCAAATATTTTCATCACCTTTGGAACCAGAGACCTCTGGTCCAAAGCAAATACTTGGTATTTTTCACCAAGTATTCCCCTCCCAACCAGAGCCTCTGGTTATATAGACCAGAGCCTCTGGACTCCAATTCTTTGAGACCAGATCCTATTTGGTCTCAATCTTGGACTTGGGCATTCATGCATTTAATCACATCACTTTACATCACCCTTTGGACCCAGAAACCTCGGGTCCAAAGCACATACTTAGTGTTCCCTCCCTAAGTATTACTTTCACAACCTAAAGACCCAAAGCCTCTGGATACATACTCTTTGCGACCAGAGCCTCTGTGGACCCAAAGAGTTCCCCCCTTCTCACTTCAAATGGACTTAACCACATTTTCATACTTCATTTCATCGTCTTTGGAACCAGATCCTCTGGTTCAAAAGACCAGAGCATCCGGATCCAAAGTCTTTGGAACCAGAGCACCTCTGGTCTCAAAGGCTCAACCATCATACTCTTTCACATATACTTAACCATTTTCTCATACACCTTTTCCTTGCCTTTACAACCAGARYCTCTGGTTCTAAAGACTAGAGCCTCTGGATTCATTATCTTTGGAACCAGAGCCCTCTGGTCTCAAAGACTCATTTATATGCATCTCCCCTTGCACACTTAGCCACAATTCATAACTTTATTTCATCATCCATCACAACCAAAGCCTCTGGTTGTATAGACCAGAGCCTCTGGTCACCTCAATCATCATTGTTATTTGTTTGAGGGGGAGTTTTTGAAAACCTCAAAACCATTCTTCATGCATCACTTAAAGGGGAGCTACTCTTTCATCTTGAAACTTTATTTTACATATGCATTTTCCATCTAGAGCCTCTGGTTCTACTATCCAAAGTCTCTGGCCACCTAAATGCTAAATATATATTACATCCACAATATGTATTTAACCAGAGCCTCTCTGGTTCTATATAATGGATTGCCCATGCTAATTCAGAAACTCTGGTTTGTCATCCAAGGCTTCTAAATCATGCAATTCAACTTCTCATCGATGAATTCCTTCATCGATGTTCAAACAGAGCTCCTCTGGTTCCTCACCCAATGCGTCATGCTCAACCAGAACACCTCTGGTTCCATGACAAAATATCTTTCATCCATAAAACCCATCTTAATTGAAAAATTCTTTTAAAAGATTATACAAAATTGCAGCTTTTGTGACTAAAAACTATACAACATGGGTTTTTAGAAGACTAAAACTTTGTAATTAGTATTAATCTTACAATTAGATGGGCTTTTAAATTTAAAATTGTTTTTGGATGAAAATTATCGAGATATTATTTGGAATAACTTCTTATTTCAAATAATCTATACGTCATCCTAACACGCGCCTGACACCATATACAGTCTGTTCCCTATACACCCTTTCAAATTTCCCTTCCCTAACCCCGCCTTGACACGTGTCCTCCAACATTAATGACACTACAATCAAGACGGCTCACTACCTCCAAATCAAATCGTCTATTACC
>NC_037540.1:24137405-24171144 GCF_001531365.2 Cynara cardunculus var. scolymus | reverse complement strand
TTTACGCTTACTTAAACCTGCAAATAGCATTTGATGAACGAATATACCTGCAACTTCCTAAGCAATGGCCTCCTCTGCCTCCCCCGAGTCAAACAACAACGACAGACGCGTTCAGTCCACCGACGCCGGTAGCCGAGCAATCGTTTTCCTTCCAATGAAGCCAAACAACCACGCCATTGAACTGAGAAACACCCTATTCGACGATAGGTTTGCCGTCATGATCGAGTTCTTCAAGAACTGCATTCTACAACCAGCACTGACCCTTGCTGACACCAGCGTACCACTAAAGTACGTCCAACAGTACTCGTAAACCTGTGAATTCCACCCCGATAGCCGTGGAATAATGGGGGACATGGATGCTCCAAACGATATGATCTGCTCGCTCAAAATTTCATGGGCTAAAGTATCTCCAGTTTTGTGCATTCCCACTCGTCGAGAGCTTGGCATTGCCGAATATGACGAACCACCCACCACCGATGACATACTACGCTTCATTAAGATGCTAGGTTAAAATCGTGGCCTACGCAACGTCTCCATCGGCATTCCATCGGCATTTGAGATCCGCCGAACCTATGAACGCTCTCTGCTGACCCAGGAACCGAGGGCAGCTACCCCAGAGTGACTAGAGCCATCCCCAGAACCAAGCGAGTGAGCACAAGAGGCATCTTCATCGGATGATGAAGATGATGATGATTATGACACTCATCGTGCCTCCCCCGGCCCTACTCAAACAATTCCTTGACCCACTTCCCAAAGGGCAACCACCACATCTATCCCTGGCGATCAAAGCCAAAAGGCTATTGAACAAGGACGACCCAGTCCAATCCCTACCCAAGCCAGCCATCCAGAGGCCATTCTTCAGACCTCTGGAGATGAATCAGCTGAGGAACCTCACATTCCATCACCCCTCTCCCAACAGAGAGGTGATGAAGAAATAAGATCCCCTTCGCCTCAAGGCTCGACACAACCTATCACACACACAGAAGCATGTGTTGCTTCTGACATTGATACACCCCAAGATCGTTCAGAGTGATCTCCCTTTCCTGTACATCCCCCTTCGATATTTGATCTACCAAAGAGGACACACATTCAGTTCACTTACCCGGTCTCTGAAGCCGAGGAAGAGGAAGCCGATGCAACAACATCACGAGATAGCTCCTCACTTGAGGGCTATCAAGGACATGATGGAAGTCCTTCACGGCCTACATTTTCCCAAGGCCATGAAGCCGCCTCAGGAGTAGAGGCTCAACCTGCAGCATCCATTGCTGTAGGGGTTACCCCCATAGCCGACCTGGTCACAAAGGCCGAGTTCCAAGCCTTTGTTGACTCAGTTCTGCGGTCCTTGGAAGACCTTAAACTCATCATCCAAAGGATTGTTGACAACTAACCATCAACCGATACCTCCACCCTTCAACAATCCCTTGCCATCCTTCAACGACACCTCTCCCAACTTGAAACCCAAACCCGAGACTATACAACACATCTCCAAATTCTCCAGTAAACCATCACCCAACACCACAACACAGCATCCTCCCTTGCCACCCAAAGAAACCAAATCCTCATTCACTTCATCGCCACCCTCATGGCCCAGACAACTGAGGCCGATGAGAAGYTTACCTACATAACCACCCAGCTAAATACCATCCTCCAGAACCTTAACACCCTACCAACCACCATCATCTCCCAATTCCTCAACAAGTCCCACCTCAAACCACTTCATCAATCGATGAATCCCTTGCCTCCCTTACCCACCAAATGGCCACCATACAAACCACCCTAACCATACTCCCTGCCATAATACAAGCCCACATACCCCAGCCTAATCCACCCCCACCTCCCTCTGCAGGCCTGTTAGGATCCAAGCGCTTACCACTACGCCAAAAACAATTGCTGGTGGAGAAGGCGCAACTTATTTCCTTATAGCATAGCAACCAGCGCCACGTTTCGATTTAGGAAGATGCTGGTCCATGACCCAACAATCCCCCCCAACATCTACCAGCACTAACAAGATCTTTCCTAGAAGTCAATGGCTGCACAACATGCCTTTCGCATCATTATGCACACCATGGGATTCGAACCCGTGACCTGCTCTGATACCACATGTTAGGATCCAAACGCTTACCACTACACCAAAAGCAATTGCTGGTAGAGAAGGCGCAACTTATTTCCTTATAGCGTAGTAGCCAGCGCCATGTTTCGATTTAGGAAGATGCTGGTCCATGACCCAACAAGGCCCATCCTTCGATGCAGCCTTCTCCTCATTCACTGCAGAGGTGAGAAATCTCATCACCAACCTTCCCATTCCTCCATCTACATCCCCCACCACCTCCGTGCCACCACAAGCTTCATCATCAAGCACGAAGTTCGCTACTAGAGCTGATCTAAGGGCTCTGTCTAAGGCACTTGTCTCATCCTTCAATGAGATAAGTGCCAAATTCGTCTATCGCGCTATTCAACTGACCAGGGTTTTCTCTCAGAACCTTGCTGATGAACAAAGGCGCACCACCTCTCTCATTCACACGATGGAGGAGAGCCGAAGACAAGCATCCCTAAAGGCGTATCTTGCATCCTTTAGGAAGGAGAAAAAGAAGAAGAGGAGCAGAGCTTCGTGCTCCAGCAGCCACCCACAAAAGAGGCCATGCCATGAGGACCCAGACCCCGATGATCAAGATCTTGGACCTCATGAGGGGGAGAATCAGGCCACGGCTGCCCAGCAAATGGGATCCGCTGCACCATCACCACCACCACAAACACAAGAACAACCACCACCCACAACTGAAGGAACCTAAGCGAGGGAACCAGAGGCTCAGCCCTCTGAAGATGTACAAAATGTACATGTTCCCCTCGTTACTACCCAAGAACCCATCGTGTTGAGTTCCTCAACTGATGAAAATCCAACCACCCCACCTTTTACTCCATCACCAACACCAAACCTACCCTTAATTCCATCACCAACCCCTCGCGAAAAACAACCTTTCATCACCCTATCCAATGAACCCGAACAAACACACATCCAACCTTTACCTCAACATCCTCAACCCCAGACACAACCCGATGAACCTTCACCACCCCAAAAAGAGCCAACCCAAGAAACCATCCCATTGACAACCGAAACACAACCCTTTACCCAAACTCAAACCCCAATCAAACCAACTACGGTGCAAGCGTACATTCCCTCTTCGTCAAGGCATCCTCCGCAGAGCCTAGTCGATGAAATAATCCAGAACATGGAGTCACTGCGGAGACGTCCAGAGCTGCCACCCAGGGAACCCATAATGATGGAAAATATCCATCAATACTTGTATCACGACCGCGATAAAAGTTTGACCCTCAATCCTCTGGTTCTATTGCCAGAATCCATGGACCTCCTACACCATAGGTTTATTAGACAGACCATCCAATCACCACATGCTGTCTACTCAAACGATGGGATAAGGAGGGTTATAGACCTAAAAGTGAGGACCTTCGCCAACATAGCCATAAGATACATCGAGTACACAGTGAAAGAGCACATGGTCAAATCAGCGTGTTCAATGACAATGACCTGATCAACCTCAATCCCTATGACTTGATCGAACTTTATGCAAACACGGCTCAACGATAGGATCATGGCATCAGATTTAGGATGGCAAACAGAGCGATTATGAAGACAATGGAGACCCTGGTAAAGCATCGAGCCAAGAGTGATTTTGAAATTGCTCTTCGCTTAGGCATCGAAAGACTCTCCTGCGCTCCACCAAATGAAGACTTCCCTGGCCTGCAGGAGAAGAGATCTGTCTCAGTCTTAACTCAACCCAAACTTGGACTTGTCTACAAGAATGAGTTCGGGGTAAAGAAATTATTCAAACTAATTGAGGCATTCAAGTATTCAACTGATACACTTGAATGGTTTCAGAAAGTCATCAGAGAAAGACTTGGTAGATCTCATGTGCCAAGAGAAGATGGGAATCAACTCATTCATGAGATATCAACAGTCATCGGCTATCGAAGACTGCTTATGCATTTCTGGGATATATCTCAAGGTAGATCATGATGAGTTGTAAATTTTTGCCTTAATATGATGTCTTTTGCTTCCAGTAATGTAAGAATTCATCATCCAATGAAAATTTGGAATTTGATGTTTTTCTATTAGATTAGTCTTTGTTCTTCAAAATTGTTCCTAGATTAGTTTATGTTTGTTCTTTCATTACTTASGGGGAGATTGTTAGACCCCATAATCCATAATAAAAAAAAAGTAATGAAAAACAATAAGTGATGAAGAACCAGAAGATCGATGAAGACATCAACGCAAAATTGACCAAGTCTGGAGAACAACCAGAGGGTAGATGAATCGACCAGAGATGCGATGGAAAAAGCATCTTCATCACCCCTCTTGTCAACAACACCTAGAGTTTTCTTCAGCAATTCAACTAGAGGCATACGATGAAGATATGAAGATAAGGTTGATTCATCATCCCATGAAAGACAACTGGAGATGACAAGTCAGCAGGTGGATTTCAAGTTTATCTTAAAATTATAGCTTATCCATAGTTTAGATAAACATTATCTGTTAATAGAAGATTCGCTAAAAAGTCTCATTAGATAGTTATCTTCTAATTAGCTTACTAGTATAAATAGGTGATTAGGCCTAATGTATGAAATGTCGCTTTTAGGTTTTTCTTATTAATAAAGTGAAACCTTTGGCACTCAAGATTGTTCTTTAATGTTCATAATTTATTCTTGAGTGTTCATCACTTTGTTCAGTAAAACACTATAATTTGGTTATTCTTAACTCGATTATTAGTGTTATTGAGAGATCTGGGATGAACACATGCAACTAAGGGATAGATAAATGTGTGAATTTCTTGAAAAAATAGTGCAACTAGTCTTATGACAAAGAATCTTTCGTTGAACCGCAAGTTGAGTAGGAATTCAGCTTTAGAGCTTGATCCAACTGGAGATAACTTGAAGAACCAAAGCAAACACCATTGGAATTGAGAACTGGAGAGCAGAATTAACATTAAGCTTTATGGCTTCAAGAAACAGCAAGTCAGTTCAAAGAAAATTGACAGTATTGCTGTTGATGCTTCTAAGGGCAAAACATGAAGCAATATCGCCATATTCATATAGGATTGGTGATTGCAGGTAAATAAATGTAGCTAACGCGTTAAGTATCCCACCTGGGGAATATTTAAGCTCTTACAAATTCAGATTTACAAGAAAAGACGATGAACAAATACTAAAGATATGGGCGATAAGTATAGGTTTGACAAGCAAAACGCCCATTGCCTTAGGCTGTGAGCACCATGAACTTCTACTTAACGCCTACTTGTAGATCTAACAAAATCAAGGTTCAAAAGTTCGATTGACTCCAAGAAACTCCATCAAATAAACCAAATTTTTATGAACAAATAGGTTCGTATTTATCCAAGAATAAATCCCTTAAAAAAGAATTTGATTAAAACATTTAATCATATGATGAATAGATGAATTTTGGGTCCAAACTGCAGTCGAATATGAAGCAGTTGATGAAAGAGTATTGTTCAAGAAAATTGAATCTACTGCAGAAAGATCGAATTGATAGAAGTTAATCTATTTGGCTCTGATACCAATTGTTGATCCCAGATCTCTCAATAACACTAATATTTAAGCTATGAATATCCTAAATATGTCGTGTGGATGGAAAAAGTGAAGAACACTCAAGAAAACAAATATGAATATTTAAGAATATTGTTGAGTGCCGAATGATTCACTTTATTCAAATGATTAGGCGGAAAGCGTAAAGGATTACATGAAAGGTAAAGCCTATTTATACTAGAAAGCAAATTATGGAGATTGCTATCTATGGAAGATATTTAACAAATCTCTTATGAAAAGGAAAGCTATCTAGACTTATGAAAAGTAAATAAAGCAAAGTAAATCTTGAAGAATCCAACTGTCGATTTGTCATCTCCAGCTGTCTTCTATGGGGCGTGCTCAACCATGTCTTGAGATCTTCTTCATCGGGTGCCTCTGGTTGAACTGTCGTGAAAAACGCCAAGTGTTGGTAACCAGAGGGGTAATGAAGATGCACAGTTCATCGCACCTATGGACGTTCATCGCACCTCTGGTTGGATTGGACACTTAGACTTTTTACTTGAAAGTCTTCCATCGGCCTTCTACTCTTTCACACTTGTTTTTTATTACTTTTACAAATATGAGTTATAGGGTCTAACAAATAATCTTGCACATCCTAAAACAAATGGTGATGTTGTTAAACCTGAACCAGCTGAAATCCAGAGTTCTTCAACAGATAACTTTATTAAAACTCTGGATCCAAAATTATTGGATGACTTCAAAGAAACGGTGAGACAGGTTTTCGAGCAAGATTTGCTTGAGGCATTGAATTATCCTTCTAAAGATTTTCTTGAGAGTAATTCCTCGGATACTTTTGAAAGTTTTTCAAATACAAAAGATGGATGAAGGCTCTAGTTCATGCATACGAGAATCTCATGCTCTTAATGATACCTCTGCACTTCGAAATTCACACAAGGATTTTCTTGATTCTGACTCAAAATCAGAGGTGGACTCGAGTAAAGAGCAAGTTGAGGCAGAGATTATAGCAAAAAGACCAGAGGTTGCAAAACTTCCAAATGATAAATCTAATGAATCTGGTTCTGCATTAGGACAAAAGAAAAAGATTTTCGTAGGTTCTGGCCTTGTAAGCATGACAACAAGAGCTAAATTCTCTCCAAAGTTTGAATATAGGGCAAAGAATATTAAATCTGTTACCTCTGCATCAAAGGGCTTTAAACCTAATTCTAAGCCAATTAAGTTCACTCCGAAATAGAAAGGAAAATACGCAGCTGACTCTATTTTTAATTCCTCTATTTCAGAGATGCCTCTAAAGGCCAAAGGAGTAAGAAGGGATAGGAAGAAAACAGAGCAGATTCATTTTAAGAAGTCTAAACGATCGGATCTAGATAGAAAGTTCGTTAGAACCAACAATGATAGGAATGATTGTAATAAAATGTCTTATGAATCAAATAAACCATTCTGTCATAAAAAATGTGTTCATACTTGCAAATGTTTCTCTCTGCTGCAAAAGTTGAAGCAACATTTTTCTAATCCTAACTGCATTCTCTCTGGGTCATCAAGGATAAATTCCAAGAAGACCCAGAAGAGAAAGAAGACTCCTAAAGCCAAATCTGACAAACCAGATCTCAAGTCTGGTAACTCAGGTGCAGAGACAAAACCTCTCCCCCAAGTTAAAAATCGATCTTCTAATCCTAATCATCAAGGGCCCGTTATGAAATGGGTACCTAAATCCCTACAATTTGTTTTGTAGAAGCCGCATGTAGACATTTGGTATCTYGATTCCGGATGCTCAAGACACATGACCGACAATAAGAGGCTACTCTCCTCATACAGAGAGAAAGTTGGAGGTAGAGAAAGTTGGAGGTAGTGTAAGCTTTGGGGATAATATGCAAGGAGAAATAAAGGGATATGGAGATCTTCTTCACGGTAACGTTTCTGTCTTTAAGGTTGCTTATGTCTCTAGGCTTAAACATAATCTTTTGAGCATAAGTCAACTATGTGATTCTGGCTACAATGTCAAGTTTCAAAAGGAAGCTTGTTCGATCATGTCAGGAGTTGCTAAGAGCCAAACGTAAGGGTAATCTATACCTTATAAAGTTCTCACCAAGAGATAATTCAGAGACTTTCTGTCTCGTATCTCGTAAGTGTGAAGAAGCTTGGCTTTGGCATCACAAGCTGTCTCATTTGAATTTCCAAAATATAGAGAAGCTTGTGAAGAACAATCTGGTTAATGGACTTCCTGTCATAAAGTTCAAAAAGAACCATTTTTGTCATGCTTGCGAAATGGGAAATCTTAAAAGAGCATCCCACAAAACAAAGACAGATGTGTCCTACGTCAGACCTTTGCACATGCTTCATGTGGATCTCTATGGTCCAATCTCTATGCAGAGTCTGTCTGGTAGAAAGTATATCCTTGTACTAATTGATGAATTTTCATGATATACTTCGATTGAGTTTGTAAGGAAGAAATCAAAAGTCCCAGAGCTGCTGATTAAGCTAATGACCAAGATTCAAGTTCTTCTATAGTGCAAAATTCAAAAGCTGAGAAATGACAATGGAACTAAGTTTAAGAACACAAAAATTGATGCGTACTTAGACAAGGAGGGCATATCTCAAAACTTCTCTACAGCAAGAACACCACAACAAAATGGTGTAGTAGAAAGAAAGAATCGCACATTGGTTGAGGCTGCAAGAACAATGCTAGCAGACTCTAGTCTTCCAACCCACTTTTAGGCAGAAGCCATTTCAACCACCTACTTTATCCAAAATAGAGCAACAGTGGTAAAGAGGCACATGAAGACGCCTTATGAACTAATTAACCAAAGAAATCCTAATGTTAAATATTTACATGTCTTTGGTTGCAGATACTTCATCCTAAATGACCGTGATCAACTTGGGAAGTTTGATAAGAAGGCTGATGAAGGTAAGTTTCTTGGTTACTCTACACAAGCCAAGGTATATCAAGTCTTCAACCAACGAACCAAGACTGTCATGGAAAACATCAACATCTCGTTCAACGATAAAGAACAAATGACTTCAAAGTACCTTAGCTATGGACTCGAGCTTAACAAATCAACTTTTAATTCTCAAATGAAGTCAAGGGAATTGGAACTCAAGTTTTTATTTGAAGACTTCTTTGGTAATGAGGACATCTCTGTACGTGCACCCAGAGATGAGTCTGCACGTGTAAGTGAAGAACCACAAACTACAAGCACATCTATCTCTGGTCCTTCACATACCTCTGCTTCCTCTGGTGATCATGCAAATCCATAACTAGAGCAGACAAGCTTTGGATCAGAGCCCAGTCCTGTAGAGACAGAGCATAACATCTCTGTTTTTGAACCTGGTTCCTCTATACCATCATTCAAGGGGGAGCAAGCAGAAACCTCTTCACCATCTATGAGCCAAATGCCAAATATATCTATGGAATGTGATCAAATGACCCTGACCTCTGTCTTTGTCCCAATAACAAGATGGACAAAAGATCATCCTCTTCACCAGATCATTGGTGAACCTTCAAGCCGTGTGAAGACAAGAGCTGCCACGGCAAATGAATGTTTATTCATAAACTTTCTAAGTATGATAGAGCCAAAGAAAGTTCATGAAGCCCTACAAGACCCAAGTTGGGTTGATGCCATGCAAGAAGAGCTCCAACAATTTGAAAGGAACAAAGTATGGACTCTTGTGTCTTTAACTAAGGATAAAATTGTTATTGGTTGTAAATGAGTTTTTTCAGGAATAAAAAGGATGAGGATGGGATCGTTTTAAGAAATAAATCCAGGCTTGTTGCAAAATGCTATTGCCAAGAAGAAGGCATAGACTATGACGAGATCTTTGCGCTAGTAGCAATGCTAGAAGCTATACGCTTATTCTTAGCCTTCTGTGCACATAAAGGATTTCGAGTCTATCAAATGGACGTTTAGTCAGCCTTTTTGAATGGTAAGCTGAAGGAGGAAGTCTACGTTCAACAACCTCCGGGGTTTGAAAGCTCTACACATCCAGAGTATGTCGATTTTTTGGACAAAGCTCTGTCTGGACTTAAACAAGCTCCTCGAGCCTAGTATGAACGTCTTTCGTCTTTTCTCTTATCGAATGGTTTTGAAAAAGGTAAAATCGATACTACTTTGTTTATTAAGAGGTATAAAGGTGAGATGCTTCTAGTCCAGATCTATGTGGACGACATTATTTTTGGATCAACAAACCAGAGGCACTATGTTAAGTTGTCTGCTTTGATGAAGAGCGAGTTTGAAATGAGCATGATGGGAGAATTAACATTCTTCCTTGGCTTGCAAGTAAAACAGAGAGAGGATGATATTTTTATTACACAAGCTTATAAGTTGGACTTCAAAGAAGTAGAACTGCGTATCTACCTCAACTGCTGAAGCAGAATATGTAGCCGCAACCAACTGCTGTTCCCAAGTAATCTGGATGAAAACTCAACTGAAAGACTATGGCATTGAGTTTGACAAGATTCCAATTTTGTGTGATTCAGAAAGTTCCATCGTGATCACAGCCAATCCCGTGCAACACTCTAAAACAAAGCACATCGACATACACTACCATTTCATCAACGACCATATAAAGAAAGGTATGATTGAAATGTTTTTTTAAGTACAGATCATCAACTTGCTGATATTTTTACAAAGGCTCTTGATGAAAAGAGATTCAACTTTTTAGTTAGCAAGTTGGGTATACTTAATCTTCACTAACATAGACAGAGCCTCTGCATCCTTACTGAGCATACTTATGTTTTTTTAGTTTTGTTCCATGAGACAGAGCCTCTGCATAGTACATGTAGAGCCTCTTGCTCAAGCCTGTATCGTATTGTTATACAGAGTCTCTGTATGGTACATACATAGCCTCTGTACCTTGTTCACCATGCTTGTGCATTACTTATCATTTGTGATCTAAGCATAGTTCAAGGGGGAGAAAGTAAAGCAAAGAAAAAGTTGAGGGGGAGCATTAGATCATGCATCATACAGAGCCTCTGTATGTACTATACAGAGCCTCTATCTCTAAAAACTTTTATGATTATAAGACAGAGCCTCTATACGTACTATACAGAACTTCTGTCTTTAAACATAACAAGTTTGTTAAACAGAGGACATGTATAGTCCAACCATGAGTCTCTGTATGCGATCCTAGGATATGTTATCTTTCACTCTATTAATACTCTGGTTTCTTTCTCAAATTCTTTTGAATAATCTAAGTATAGTAACTCTGTAGTCAAATACAGAGCTTCTGTCTCATTTTTGTGTGTTTTGCACAAACAAAAGTACGAACGCTCGTCCAATTCTTATTAAGTTTTTTTTTTAAAATATATTATTTTAAAAAGGAAGGCGTACAGTTCTTATTTGTCAATATTTTATATTAGACTGTCACCTACAAAAGCGTCACCGCCTGTAACTTAAATTTTAAAATAAGGGAGGTGCCATTTGCACCCTGGAAGGCCAAGTGGCATCTCCCTACAGGTGAATGAAAAACCGCTTCACTTTTTCTGACGCTTCAGGGGCGCATATCACTCAAGTGCTTACATCTTTTCCTATTTAAACAGATTCAGTTCCCCCAAAAAATTTTACGCCTTAAAAAATTTTCAAGATAGCTCATCGTCTTCAAGCTCTCAAAACTGTTCCGCCATTGATGATCTTCGAAAACCATTCTGAAACTATAATATGTGGTGGAAACGTCCAAGATCTTTTTCCATGTAAGTCCATTAAACCCTTCTCCAGATTTCTTACAGAATCAAGAACTGATTCTTTCAAAACCCTAGTCTTTCAAAACCCTCCATCAAACCTGCAAAATGTCTTCATCTGATTCAGGCAACTCTCAAACTCATACCACAACCCTAAAAACAGTGGAAGAAACCAGCCAAAACATGGTTCCACTTCCACTAAAACCAAACAATCATGTCCTTCATCTCACTTTAGACATTATTGACCCAAAAGTTCACCCTGTCATTGACATTCTTCAACATCATTTCTTGAACCCTGCACTTACAAACTCCGACGACCTTGTTCCTGAGAGTTTCATCCAGGAGTTTTGGCAAACCTGTTCTGTAACCGAATCCCAACGCGGGATTGTTGGAGAATTCTATGTACCCTCCTCCAAGGAGTACTCACTGTCAGGATTTCAAGGTCCCTGTTTTCACGTGTTCTTCAGATTCCAACCAAGACGGATCTTGGTTTAAGTGAGTATGCCCCTGTCCCATATGCGGATGAGTTGGTAGTCTTCTTGAAGTTCTTGGGATACAACAAGGTGATTCAATATCCTTCCCAATACCGACGACAATACCAGCCACCAATGTGGAACACAAAGTTCACATTGGTGAACCGATCCTTGATAGGGAAGATTGGAAGTCTTGACATGTGTTCAACAAATATCCTACAAATCATGTATGGTATTTTCTTTGACCTTTCTTTGGACTACTCCTTGATTTTATACATGGAGTTCAAAGTTGTTGTTGCAAAGAAGTGCCAGGAGGCGGCAAAGGGGAAGGACTTGCCGGCGCTCCTATTTCCTCGTTTTCTGGGTCTTCTTCTAAGACCAATCCTTGACGAAAACGATATTGATGTGGCTAATCTGCCTGTGCACAAGGTGAATGTGCTCACTTCATACAAACCAACTGTCAACAAGGAAGGGTACGCTACAGAGAGGCTCATACCTATGAAACTACTAGCGTACATGAAGACGAGGGAGATAAGGAGAGCATACAGACGTGTATGCAAGAAACTAGAACCAGTGCCTCGAACCCCGGCACACATAGCCACAAACCAGAAGGGTGAGGAAACAGAGGAGGCACAGAGGCCGCAGGCAGAGGATGAGGAAGTGAGCAGGAGAAGGAGAGGGAGAAAAAGAGAAAGAGGGCGGAGGCAAGAAAGAAGAGAGTTGAAAAAGAAAGGATGAGGAAGGAAGAATAGGAGAGAGCAGAGAGAGCAAGATAAGAAGAAATTGCTCGATTGAAGAAAGAAGAGAGAATCAGAGAAGAGGAGGCCAACCGAGGCTTGGAGGTCTTCTCAAGTTTTGAAGTAGAAGATGAACAAGAGCGTCAAGATGCTGCTGGGTCTAATGCAGCAAATGACAAGGAAGACGCTGTTCATGACAATGTGGCTGTAGCTAATGAATTCGAAGAGAATGAAAAGGATGAGGAAGAAGGAGGTGAAGTAGCTGCTCTGCCTCAGGGCGAGCCAGAGCAGCCTAGGACTGTGAATAGGCATATCTATTTTCCTAGCCTAACTCCCAGTGCTACCACATCATCTGACTTTAGTGGTCGAGACACAGAGATCATTGAACAAGAGGTGCACACCTCGATCCCTAACATGCCAAACCAACCAGAGGTCGCATCTGCCTCTAGTCAAATTATCCAAAGGGAAGCCACATCCCAGGGATCACCCTCTCAAAAGGGTGAAAGCATTGAAAACATAAGTGATATGTATCCCCATATCACGCCACTCTCCCAACCAGAGAAATTTGTTTACTCTACACTAGTCATTTCCCCACCTTGTTCAGAGCAAGGATTATGTGCATAAGACATGGAGACTCTCGATCAGTCTCCTAGTCCACTCGTGGAGGGTCCTCTAGCCGGCTCTGAACCTGTCTTGGAACCCCTTCATGACAGAACAACGGTAGTGCCCTCTCCCCCAAGAGAGACACAAGGAACTGCTGGAGATCCTTCCTCGACCAACATCCCACAAGTCGAGAAAGAAAGTGTCCTTGGAACAAGGACTCACTCTGGCCCATATGTTGAGCCAAAGGTTACCCCTACAACATATGTCACAAGGGACGAGTTCCAGTCCTTTGCCGCCTCTATACTGTGCTCATTGGATGAGCTAAAACTCAACATGGCCCATGCAGAGCCATCTCCTTCTACATCTGCTTTGGATAAAGTTCGATCATCCTTAGCAGTATTGAGGGTTGAGTCTACGACAAATGCCACTCACCTTGATCGTTTACAAGAATTGACGGCTAACAATGTAGAGACCCTGTAAAGGGTCCTAGCACACATTTAGAGGGATGGAGCTTCCACTTCATCTCAAGACGCTCAGGCACTCATTCCTATGAATGTCCCAGTTGACTATGTCACCCAGTCAGCAATGAATGCTCTGGGTGACCGTCTCCTCCAAAAGGTGGCCAATTTCACATTCGACTTCAACAGCAAGGCCAAGGAAGCAGCAGCCAAAGTGCACCATTCTTTGGCAGCCTTTGTATACCGTACAAACATGGAAATCATTAAGGCCACAACCACAGCAGAAGAGATTGTTGAGATTTTTGAGGCAAAGATCAAGGCCATGCCACCAGCGGACGTACAGAGGCCAAAAAGAAGGATGGAGCCACCAACTGCATGTGCTGAGGCCTCGAAGAAGAGGAGGCTTCACGACAATGAGAACCCAGACATGTCTGGCTCTCACAGTCATCAAGAGGGGGAGAACCAGCCAGTAGCCGTCACAAGCACCATTTCAAGGGCTGCCCCCTCTGCCTCTGCTCCTCGCCAACAAGCACCAGCATCATCAAGTTAGAGATCAAAAGATGCGCAAGCACATGCAGAGGCGATAAGGAAAGGGAAAATTCCCGCGACATCCACAACAAAGCCAGAAGGGCAAAAGAAAGATGAAGAGGACGTGTTTCAAATCCTATCTGTATACATCTTTTCATCTAAATCAGAGCCCCTTTCATCCTCCACAGAAGATGGCATGGAGACTGCTGCTCCATCTACAAGGAGGCATGAAAAAGAAGTGATGGCAGTCAATATAGCAGATCCAGAGCTACTAACGGCTATTCCAATGGCTGTCCCACTTAAAGAAGTCACAGTTGCTGCTCCACCACCACACCGGACAGCAAAGACCTCTACCAATTCCTTTACAGCCTGCGGGATGAGACACCAGTCATCAAGATCAACCTCCACCCAACGACTCAAGAGAACAGTAGGCATAGATTCTTACAACGATATACACAACTTGTCTCAGCAGTCCACTCAATCGATGGCATCAAACAAATCCTTGACATCAAGAGACAAACTTCGCACATAACCAGATCGTCTTCCATGAATACATGGTGAAAGGACTCATCGACATATTAGCACTTTCAGAGATTGTGATCTCATAAATCTGAATCCATGAGACCTTCTGTCTTTGTACTACTTCACTGATCACAAGAAGGATAAGGGGATAAAGTATGCTCTAGCCAACTCAGCAATCAGGCAGACGATGACGGACCTCCAAGACTTCAGATGCAAATTCGACTTCCAATTGGCTCTGGACATGGGAATAGTTCAGCTGAGGTTTACTGTGCCAAATGAAGATCTTGAAAGCATAAAGAACATTCCCTCGTGGACGGTGCTGGTGGAACCAGAAGTAGGGGTGGTCTTTCGAAATTAGCAAGGAAAGAAAATTTTCTTTCGAGAAGACCAGCGCTTAAAATACTCAAACTCTACTCTATGCTACATCAAATATCATCTACTCAGGAGCAGAGATAACACCCTGAGTGCAAAGGAAAGGTCGAAGATAATTCTAATGTCAATCAATAACTTGTTGGAGTTTCCAGAGCTTCTTAGGAGGTTCTGTAAGCTTCAACGCATCTAGGCCTTTCTTTTTGTTGGGTTAAAGATTTTGCTTAAATGTTGTATTCAAGTTCTCTCATCTTGTAATTGTTTTGTAATAGTTAGATTTACTACTTTCCTAGTATAAATAGCTTTTAGTAGCTTAATTGTAATTAGTTCATGCTAATCACTTTTGTAATTCTCTCTCAAGAAATACACATACATACTTGGTGAAAATCTCTCTCTCTACTCAATTGTGTTCTTGAAGAATTGATCTGATTGTGATTGATTATTGGGATTCACAATTCGTTTCAGAGCACAGAAGCAACAATTTGATAAAAAATTACACACATTTCGAGGAATTTTTGCAAGGATTTTTGGATTTTTTTGACACTGTTCATCACTGAGTTTTTGTGTTCATCGCTGTTCTTGATCATATTTCACAATTTCTACTCTAATCTCATCATTTTTTATTGTTAATTGTTAAAATTTGGACTACTAGATTCGCAATTACATACTGAACATCTTTGATTCACACGGATTTTAGTTTTAATCAAGTTTTGAACCGATTTTGGCTTATTTTTGAGTTTATTAAAAACTTTTTGTTTTTCAAAAGTTCATAATTTTTCAAGTTTTGATCCAAAATTTTGATAAAAGTTGATAAAATTGTGTTTGTGTATGAAGATTAATCGTATAACTTGTTAGACCCCATAAGTCTTATGTATGGAAGTAATGAAGACAAACAAGTGATGAAGAACTAGAAGGCCGATGGAAGACTTCAAGGCAAAATGGCTAAGTGTGAAGAACAACCAGAGGGTCGATGAACTGACCACATATGCGATGGAAAGTGCATCTTCATAACCCCTCTGGGTACCAACGCTTGAAGTTTTCCTCGCTAGTTCAATCAGATGCATGCGATGAAGAGGACGATTGGTAAAGGATGCTGATTACTACAAGAATAAATATAAATACAATCCAAGAGAGCGAAGCCTGATGGCTGAGAAAGAAAATTGGGTGTCTGATTCTTCATCCGATGAAGAAGATAAAGCACTCATCTGTCTGATGGCCACGTCCAATGCAGAATCCGCCTCTGACTCTGAGGATTAGGTATGTGAGTCTACTTTCGATGAAACCAACTCTACTCCATCTGAGCTAGAGTTAAGGGTAATAAAACTTTCAGAGGACTTCATGAAACTAAAAGAAAAATTAAATTTTGAAAATTTTGAAAGACTTAAAGCAGAAAAAGAAGTCAGTTTCTACAAAAGAGAGACTGATCTTCTAACCAAAGAAAAAGCCGAACTCGTCAAGGAAAAGACTTGCATTGCCACTCTCAAAAACTCAGAGGAAGAAAAACTTCTGGAATTAAACAAACGAATAACCAAAGACTTAGAAAAGAAAGCTAAGGCCTTAAAATAATCCAAGGTAGAGAGACTTAATTCAATAGCTCTCAAAGATTTCTTTCCAAAAATAAAGGGAGGTTCTGCACTAGATGCTTCAAACCAACGAACTTCTGATGAAGAAATATAGGGATGCCCAAAATGTATACAAAAAGTTAAACGGTCAAACGGACACTCAAGGGATTGGATTCAATGAATTGGACTCCTTCATCGAATCAAAGAAATCCACCCTTGAATCCACTTTCAAACTTGGATGCATTCAAAAACCCGACTTTTTCCCAAAACCAAAAGCAAATTTTAAAAGAGTTAAAGTCAATGGAAAAATTATCGTTTTAAGACAGGATTTTGAAAACATGGTATATGAGAGCAGTACATGTAAGAATTCTGATGAAAGGAATGACACCTTCAAATCAGAGACCAATGGAAACCCTATGGTTAAATCAGAGTCTCTAGTTGTCAATCCCACTTCATTAGCAAGTACTGTTGATGAAAAGGAGAATCTTAGTAAGGAACCGTCCGCTGATGAATCGATGAACCATCCAAGTAACATTTGAAGTTCGTCTAAGTCTGAAGCATCAACCTCTGAACCCACAGCTCCCACAAACATCCATGATAATTTTGATTTCGAGAAATCAGCGAGAGACTTTCTTGATTCTGAATCTGAAGAAGAGGTAGTCTGTGAATCACCAAAGATCATTGAGAATAAGAAGCCTCAAAACTTCAAACCTGCAATGAAATTTGATGTTCCACCATCAATGAAATCTTCAGACAAAGGAAAGGGAAAGCTGAGAAATATCAAATCTGCTAACGATAACTCACAAGGCCCTTGTACATCATCTAAGTTCATTAAGTTTACTCGTGAGCAAAAACAAAAGTGGCATGCCTCTGAGAAATCTAACCACCACTTTTCCTCTCATTCAGCTGAAGAAAAGCAGTCCTTCCTCAGGAGTAAAGAAGTAAAGACCAAGACCCACACAAATAAAAAATATGAACTAGATAGGAAGTTTGTAACAACAACCGATGCTAGGACAGGATTTTCATCCCCTGCACTTATTTCTTCATTTTTATCGAATAAAAAGAACGTTAAACATTCATATCCAAAGAATCATAATTGTCAATGTTTAGCTCTTTTACAAAACCTGAGGAACCACATGTTGACACAACGCTGTATATTCTCCAAACACGTCTATCGCTATAAAGTTAAAACCAATGAAAACATGAAAAAGCCCAAGTCTAAGGGAAAGGGAAATGCAAACAAACCCAAGCCTGCAAAGGCTAAGGGTGATGAAAATAGAGAGGTATCTCCCACTAACAAACGTGGACCCATTATGAAAAGGATACCTAAAACCCCTTAATTTGTCTTGCCGGACCAGCATGTGCAACCATGGTATATGGATTCAGGTTACTCCAGGCACATGACTGGTTATAAAAGTCAGTTGTCCTCCTTCATCGAGAAATCTGGAGGCTCTGTCACTTTTGGAGACAACAACAAGGGTACCATTAAGGGATACGACACTCTCGTAAAAGGCAACATCTCCATCAACAAAGTGACTTATGTTGAAGGCTTGAAGCACAACTTACTAAACATAAGTCAGTTCTGCGACAAGGGTCTTGAAGTCAGATTCTGCAAAGGTTTCTGCATCATAGAAACACAGCCCGAAGAAACCATCATCAAGGCAAAGAGAGAAGGAAATCTCCATCTTCTGGACTTTCAATCCTTTGTGGGACAAGACACCCTCTACCTTGTATCCCATAAGAGCGATAAAAATTGGCTATGGGATAAAAAGTTCTCACATCTCAACTTTGATGTTCTAAGGAAACTAGCCAAACAAAAGCTGGTCAAGGGGATACCGGACCTCAATTTCGAAAAAGATGTTCAGCCTACAAGATGGGAAAGCTAAAACGGGCCTCTCACAAAACTAAGTCAGAAACCTCCTACACCATGCCCTTTGACATGATCCATGTTTATCTCTATGGGCCAATATCTACACAAAGCCTTTCTGGAAAGAAGTACATATTGGTACTAGTTGATGAATACTCCAAATACACCTAGGTTGAGTTTGTAAAGAAGAAATCAGATGTTTTGACCTACTGATTGAGGTGATGAAATGGCTCCAAGTCCTTCTACAACAAAAAATAATAAAAGTTAAAAGCGACAATGGAACTGAATTTAAAAATTCCAGAATCGATGAATACCTCATCAGTGAAGGCATTTCACAAAACTTTTCAACATCAAAAACTCCACAACAGAATGGAGTGGTGGAGCGAAGGAACATAACCCCCGTGGAAATAGCAAGGACCATGCTTGCTTCATCGGAGTTACCCATCACCTTTTGGGCTGAAGCTATTTCTACTGCATGCTTCACCCAGAATCGGTCTATCATCAACAAGAGGCACCAGAAGACACCCTATGAGCTCATCAATCAAAGAAGACCAAATGTCAAGTATTTCCATGTCTTTGGGTGCAAATGCTTTGTACTCAATGATAGGGAATATCATGGCAAGTTCGACAAGAAAGCAGATGAAGGAATCTTTCTGGGATATTCTCAAACCGCAAAGGCCTACAGAGTCTACATCAAAAGGACACAGATTATTATAGAAAGCATCAATGTGTCTTTTGATGACTCCACACCAATGACTTCTGGACACAAAAGTTCAGTGTTGATCCCAGATCTCTCAATAACACTAATAATTTAGTTAATAATAACCAAATTATAGTGATTTGATGAACAAAGTGATGAACACTCAAGAAGAAATTATGAACATTAAAGAACAATCTTGAGCGTCGAAGATTTCACTTTATTAATGAAAAACATAAAAGCGATATTTAGTACAATAGGCCTAACCACCTATTTATACTAGTAAGCTAATAAGAAGATAACTATCTAATGAGACTTTTTAGCTAATCTTCTATTAACAGATAATGTTTATCTAAACTATGGATAAGCTTTAAAATTTAAGATAAACTCAAAGTCTAGCTGTTGACTTGTCATCTTCAGCTGTCTTTCATGGTATGATGAATCATCCTTATCTTTAAATCTTCATCGTATGCTTCTGGATGATTTGCTGAAGAATTCTCTAAGTATAGTTGACCAGAGGGTCAATGAAGATGCTCTTTCCATCACATCCCTGGTTGTCCATTGGTCCTCTGGTTGTACTTGAGACTTAGCCAATTCTGTCTTGATATCTTTATCGGTCATCTGGTTCTTCATCACTTATTGTTTTTCATTACTTTTTTACTTTATGAATTATGGGGTTTAACAATCTCCCCCTAAGTAATGAAATAACAAATATAGACTAATCTAGAAACAATTGTGAAGAACAAAGACTAACTAATAGAAAAACATCAAATTCCAAATTTTCATTGGATGATGAAATTCTTACAATACTGGAATCAAAAGACATTAAGGCACAAAATTACAAAATTACAACTCATCATGAGCTACCTTGATATATATCTCTGAATCGCATAAGCAGTCTTCGATAGCCGATGACTGTCGATTTTTCTTGGCATGTGGTTTCTACCCAGTCTTTCTCTGATGACTTTTTGAAACCATTCAAGTGTATCCGATGAATACTTGAATGCCTCAGTTAGTCTAAAGAATTTCTTTGCCCCGAACTCATTCTTGTAAACAAGTCCAAGTTCGGGTTGAGTTAGGACTGAGGCAGATCTTTTCTCCTGCAGGCCTTGGAAGTCTTCATTTGGTGGAGCGCAAGAAAGTCTTTCGATGCTTAGCTGAAGAGCATTTTCGAAATCATTCTTGGCTTGATGGTTTACCAGGGTCTCCATTGTTTTTACCACCGCTCTGTTCGCCATTCCAAACCTGATGCCGTGGTCATGCCTTTGAGCCGTGTATGCATATAATTCAATCAAGTCATAGGGATTGAGGTTGATGAGGTCATTTTTGTTGAACATGCTAATTTGCCCATGTACTCTTTCCACTGTGAACTCGATGTATCGAATGGATCTATTGGGAAAGGTCCTTAGTTTTAGATCCATGACACTCCTTATCCCATCATTCGAGAAGACAGCCTGTGGTGCTTGTGTGGTCTGTCTAATGAACCTATGGTGTAAGAGGTCCATAGACTCAGGCGATAAGATCGGAGGATTGATGGTCAAACTTTCATCGCAGTCTTGGTACAGGAACTAATGGATGTTTTCCATCATAATAGGTTCCCGGGGTGGCAACTCTGGACGTCTTCGCAGCGACTCCATGTTCTATATAATCTCAGCAACCAAGCTCTGTGGAGGTTACCTTGACGAATATGGAGTATGGGTTGGTGAGGGTATGGTTTCTTGTTGGGTTGGTTCAACTTGGGTTGGTTGTGGTTCATTGGGTTCGGCTTGGGTGGTTTCTGGTTCATGGGGTTCTGTTTGGGTTTGTGGTTGTTGGGGTGATGAAGGTTGGATTATTGTTGGTTCTTGTTGTATGGATAAGGTGAAGGGTTCTGTGGTGCGAGGGGTTGGTGAAGGGGTTAAGGGTAAGTTTGGTGTGGGTGATGAAGGTTGGTTTATTTTTGTTGGTGTGGTGGTTGGCTCCTCATCGGTTGAGGAACTCAACACGATGGGTTCTGCGGTTGTAGCGAATGGAACATGTACATTTTGTACATCTTCAGAGGGCAGAGCCTCTGGTTCCCTTGCTTGTGTTCCTTCGGTTGAGGGTGGTGGTTGAGTTTGTGGTGATGGTGATGGTGGTGCAGCGGATTCCATTTGTTGTGCTGTCACGACCTCTGTCTCCCCCTCATGAGGTCCAAGACCTTGATCATCGGGGTCTTGGTCCTCATGTCTTCTTCTTTTGAGGGGGCGGCTTGATGAGCAGGAGGCCCTGCTCCGGTTTTTCTTCCATAGCCCGATGTGCTCAGCTAGTGTGCACACTCGATCTCTGTTGCACCTTTGTTCCATTGAGCGAAGAAGAGAGTTTGTTCGATCTTGCTGTTGAAGGAGACTCTTCTTCAACGCGTTGGTAGGCTCAACAGATCTTGCAACGAACTTTGCGTAAAAGGAAGATCGCTCTGAACGATCTTGGGGTTGTTCAAAGTCAGAAGCAACACATGCTTCTGTGTGTGTGATGGGGTGTGTCGAGCCCTAAGGCGAGGGGGCTCTTATATCTTCATCACCTCTCTGTTGGTATAGGGGTGATGGAAAATGGGGTTCCTTGGCTAATACATCTCCAGAGGCCCGAAGAATGGCCTCTGGATGGCTGGCTGGGGTTGGGAGTGGACTGGGTCATCCTTGTTCAATACCCCTGTGGCTTTGATCGCCAGGGGTAGATGATGTGGTTGCCCTTTGGGTAGTGGGGGGAGGAAATGTAGAAGTAGGGTCGGGGGAGGCACGATGATCATCATCATCATCATCATCATCTTCATCATCCGATGATGATGTCTCATGTGCTCCCTCACTTGGTTCGGGGGACGGCTCTGATTGCTCTGGGGTAGCTGCCCTCGGTTCCTAGGATAGCATAGAGCTTTCATAGGTCTGGCGTATCTCAGATGTCGATGGAATGACATTGAGCATAGCCCTGGAGAGTGGACGGTTGATGGTGTAACCCTCATTCGAGAGGGTTGGCCGATGGCCTTGCATCTTGTAGACGGGAGTGAAGGGCTCCTCAGTCGGTAGTCCAAGCTTCCTTATTGCGTCCCCAATGAAGAGGGCAAGGAAGCGAGGGAAGAGAACCGCAGAAAGAGGCTTGCCAGCGGCTTGGAGTTTGCATTTCTTGACCACCGCCGAATGGATCTCATTGTAGATGAGAAAGGCGTAGTCAAGATTCAGGTTGAAGAACAACCCATACATGATCGTCATGATGTTGATGCTCCCTTGGTCTAATGAGCCCAGTTTGCATGTGAGAGCCCTGTTGAGGATGGAGAAGAACATGTTCCACATCGGTGGGAGAAATTGGCGTTTGAAGTCCGATACGTTGCGTGGGTCACGATTGTAACCTAGCGTCTTAACGAAGAGGAGGATGTCGTCGGTGGTGGGTGGTTCATCATATTGTGCAATTCCAAGTTCCCATCGAGTGGGAATGCACAGAACACGACAAACTTTAGCCCATGATATTTTGAGCGAGCATATCATATCATTTGGGGCATCCATGTCCCCCATTATTCCGTGACTCTCTGGGTCAAACTCACATGTTTGCCAATATTGCTGGACGTACTTTAGGGGTACGCCGGTGTCAGGAAGAGTGAGGGCAGGAAGGAGCATGTAGTTATTGAAGAACTCGATCATAACTGCAAATCGTTCGTCGAACAGTGTGTTGTGAAGTTCAATAGCGTGGTTATTTGGCTTCATGGGTAGGAACACAATAGCGCGGCTGTCGGTGCCGATTGATTGGACTCTGTTGTCATTGTTGTTCGATTCATGGGAGGCAGAGGAGGCCATTGTTGAGGAAGTTGCAGGTTTTGTGTTCGTTAAAATATAGTTGCTTGTTTATGTAAGCATAAAGAGAAGATGGAGGAGGAAAAAAGGTATTTATAGGTGGGAATATGGGGAGGGGGTGGGGTGGGGGGAAGGGAAACAGTTTCTTGATTATTAAAATAAGATAATCATGAAAAGTTTTGGCGGTTTGGTTATTGACGATTTGATTTGAAGAACGTGAGCCGTCTTGATTGTACGTGCCATTAATGTTGGAGGACACGTGTCAAGGCGGGGTTAGGGAGGGGGAAAGTTGAAAGGGTGTATGGGGAACATGCTGTATTTGGTGTCAGGCGCGTGTTAGGATGACGTATGGATTATTTGAAATGATATCGTATTTCAAATAATATCTTGAGAAATATGTATCCAATAAAAAAAATTATATTTAAAATCCCATTTAATTGGAAGATTAATACTAATTACGAAGTTTTGATCTTATAAAAACCCATGGTGTATAGTTTTTAGTCACAAAAGCTGCAATTTTGAATAATCTTTTAAAATAATTTTTTCAATTAAGATGGGTTTTGGGATTGAAATATATTTTGCCATGGAACCAGAGGTGTTCTGGTTAAGCATGACACATTGGGTGAGGAACCAGAGGGGATCTCGTTGAACATCGATGAAGGAGTTCATCGATGTAATGTTGGATTGCATGATATAGAAGCCTTGGATTACAAACCAAAGGTTCTAGATAAGCATTGTTAATCTATTATATAGAACCAGAGGAGCTCTAGTTAAATACATATTTAGCATTTAGGAGGCCAAAGGCTCTGGATAGTAGAACCAGAGACTCTGGATGGAAAATGCATAAAAAAATTAAGTGTGAAGATGAAATTGTTGCTCCCCCTCAAATGATGCATGAGTAATCATTTTGAGTTTTCAAAAACTCCCCCTTAAACAAATAATAATGAAGAATTAGGGGACAGAGGCTCTGGTTGTGAAAGAAGATAAATGTATGAAAGGTAGCTAAGTGGAAGTGGAGAAGTGTATAAAAGGGTCTTTGAGACCAGAGGAGCTCTGGTTCCAAAGAGAACAAATCCAGAGGCTCTGGTCTTTAGAACCAGAGGCTCTGGTTGTGAAGCAAAGAAAATGGGTATGAAGAAAAAAAAATATGGTTAAGTCCATGTGTAGGGAGAGGAGGGAAACTCTTTGGGTCCAGAGATTCTCTGGTTGCAAAGAGTATGAATCCAGAGGCTCTGGTCTTTAGAACCAGAGACTCTGGTTTGGCTTACAGATTCTAGGTTTTGATGAAAGAGGGGTGTGGTGTATGCCAAGTTGTAAATGGGAACTTGATAGCACTGGTTTCAAAGGAATTGGAAACTAGAGGCTCTGGTCTTTGGAACCAGAGGCTCTGGTTGTGAAGGTAAGACTTAGTGAAGAAAACTAAGTATATGCTATGGACCAGAGGGGCTCTGGGTCCAAAGGGTGATGAAAAATATGATGATGTAACACCCCGATCCACATATTGCATATAACACACATATTGATACATAGAATACATGTTTTCCCCACATAGGTCCATGATACAAGAGTTTGGAATATAAAATACACAACCCAAAAATTCCAAAAGTACATAATCTTGTATCCTAGCATCAAAGCTTCCAAAACAACTAAGCATATAGGGAAGTAATGCACATAACACGCTTTCCCTTATTATCGTTACCTGCACACATAATTTGAAAACACRAAAATGAGGGTTAGACATGAATGTCTAGTGAGGTTCCCTTTTATGTAATGCAGGGTGAAGATCACCAAAACATTTATTTCAAATCATTCAACATATGAAGCAAAATTAAAAACATACTGCTTCGGTCCATCGGACCTCTGATCTCAAACAACACTTAGAAAATATTTCGACAACCAGGACCAGAGCCCCTCTGGTCTCTCTTTCGGAGCTTCTGGTCTTCACGACCAGAGCCTCTGGTCTTATACCACACTTAGAAAAATATTTCAATATTCTGGACCAGAGCCCCTCTGGTCTCTCTTCCAGAACTTCTGGTCTTCATGACCAGAGCCTCTGGTTGTACTAACCAGCACCTTTGACTCATATAATTTTTTTAAAAACAATCTTTAGATAAACCTTCAATCAATAAGATAGCCTTTTACATAAAACGAGCAATTATAAAAAGTTCCCAATCTTTAGATAAACCTTCAATCAATAAGATAGCCTTTTACATAAAACGAGCAATTATAAAAAGTTCATGTTCGACCAGAGCCTCTGGTTGTACTAACCAGAGCCTCTGGTTGTACTAACCAGAGCTTCTGGTTCCAAAGACATGACCAATCAGAGCCCCTCTGGTTCAACGTGTAAGTCAACCAGAGCTCCTCTGGTCTATTTTTCATAAAAAGATTCTAAGTATAAAAATTATTTCAGAAAATCATTTCAAAACAATGAATCAAATCACTAAGCTTTCTTCTCAAGATATAAAGCTTATTTTTCCAAACCAAAAAATCTTAAAAGATTTTTCATAAATAACCAGCATCCTTTGGTTCCATTTTGAGAGTCAATCAGAGCTTCTCTGGTCCTTGCAAGGTATAACCATAGCTCCTCTGTTCTCTCATAACAATGCTTTTACCCAAAGCATTATTACTCAATCATATTATCTCCAATACCATCACATCATTACCATCATTTCTTCTAAAGACAACATCTCTAAATCCTCAAATCACCAAGAAGTGAGAACTCTAATCTGTTGTAACTCTAATAGTTATCATGGTAAGAGTTAGGCGATGCCGATATCGTCCCACCTTATATCCTTTAGATTATCTCCTTTGCATAATGTTCCACCCTTATATCCTCCTGCTCATTAATATGAAATAGTTCATCCAAAGACAGACCTCAGTCACATGTCAGAGTGAACCTATTCATAATCCTCAAACCAATATCATGGTTCCAACATAGGTTTATACTCAAAACCTCTTATTCTCAAGAACAATCTGTTCTCCTCAAAACAGTTGAAAACTCTATTTTTCCACAAACTCTTTCAAACTATTTTAAAACCCAGATACTGTTTAATTCTTTTCAAAACAGTTCCAAAAACAGATTCAAACAGCAACTTCTCAAGGCTGTTGAAGAACACAACTCTATTTGATATTTATCAAAATCAAATTCCAAGATAACAGCATGATAAAACTGTTAAAAACAGTTTATCATCTTAACTTCAAAACCAATATCAAATTCAACAGTTGATACGCAAATATACGAGGAAACTAGTTCCAAAACCACTCACGGTTTATAATCAACAGTAGTTTAAAACTCATAGTTATACTCAACAGTAATTTAAAACTCACCATATCAAACAGATTTCTTGAAGATAAACACACAGCAAAAGCTTATTCTTAGCACAGATTCTTCAAGAACACTTTTCACCACCACAAGCTTTCTTTCTCTTTTGAACARACTTCAATTTGAAATGATAAGATAAAATCTTATCGTTTTACTTCTTTAAATACTCTCAACAAGGCGGTGAAGATTATTTTAGTTATAAAAACTTAAAGGCGGTGAAAGCTTCCTCCAATAGAAATAATCTTGGGTGGTGGATTTTACATTATAAAATTCATGATTTCTTACCCATGAAGATACAATGATTTCACCCAAATATTTAAACTCAATAAACACCACCTCATGCATGCTTCACACTACATGCATACACGTATGAATTATATATGTCATGCTATCTTTTCACAATATGCATGATATCATGTTCATATTTCTCATAAATGCTTCATGCATTTCTACTTAAATATGCACATTTCACATAATCCACATAATAAACATGTATAATTTACCTCAACCCAGGTTGTCTCAGACCCGGTTATAACATATGAGATGAAATGTATTAATGCCTAAGGCCAAGATTGAGACTAAATAAGATTTGGTCTCACCGAATTAGAATCCAGAGGCTCTGGTCTATACAACCAGACGCTCTGGTGAGTAAGAGAATACTTGGTAAAAATTACTAAGTATTTGCTTTGGACCAGAGGGACTCTGGTTCCACAGGTGATGGAAATTGTTTGCCAAATATTAATCGAAGTGATTCTAAATGGACAGAATCTTTATGACCAGAGGGGATGGTTTAGGATACTTGGAGTTTATGGCTAAAATTTTATATATCACTTATAGGCATAACCATGAGATATTGAAGATCTCTGGTTTCAAGCTAATGAGTGCCTCTAAGTGGTGAGATTCAGCATACCCATCTTGCTGACTAGGAATAAAAATATTTTCTCATCAAGAGCTTTTGTGAAAATGTCAGCAAGTTGAATCTCAGTGGGAACAAAATACATTTCAATGTTTTCTTTTTCAACATTGTCTTTCACAAAATGGTACCTTACATCGATGTGCTTGGTCTTGGAATGCTGCACTGGGTTTGCAGAGATTGCTATGGCACTCTTGGAGTCACAGAGGATAGGGACTTTGTCATAATTGAAACCATAGTCCTTAAGCTAAGTCTTCATCTAGAGAACTCATGAACAAGAACTCGCAGCAGCAACATACTTTGCTTTTGCTGCTGTGGATGTTGAGACACAATTTTGTTTTATGGATGTCCAACTTACTAGCTTGTCCCCCAAGAGTTGACAGCTTCCAGACGTGCTCTTTCTATCAAGTTTGCAACCTGCATGATATGCATCTGTGTAGGCTATTAGATCAAAGCCAGAGTTCTTTGGATGCCAGAGTTGTTTGGATACCAGAGACCCAGTGATGGAGTTCCCTTTAGGTATCGAAAGATCCTCTTGGCTGCAGAGAGATGCGATTCTTTAGGATTTGATTGATATCTTGCACAAAGACATGTGGAAAACATAATATCTGGTCTACTAGCAGTTAGTTACAGGAGTGATCCAATCATGCCTCTGTAGGTTATCACATCCACAGGTTTACCTGATGGATCAGCAAATAACTTAGCGCCTGCAGCCCTAGGTGTTCTCATCGATAATGAATTTGAGAGAGAGTATTTCTTCAGAAGGTCAGTCACATGTTTGGACTGGTTGATGAAAATGCCTTCTCAAGTTTATTTTATTTGAAGACCAAGGAAGAAGCTTAGTTCTCCCATCATACTCATCTCAATTTTTCTTTTCATCAACTCTGAGAATTTTTCGCAATGTTTTGCATTTGTAGAACCAAATATGATGTTGTCTACATATATTTGAACAAGTAAGATATCACCTTTGTGTTTTTTGAAAAAGAGAGTTGTATCGATTGTTCCTTTTTTGAATCCATTGTTGATGGGAAAGGTAGATAAAGTTTCATACCAGGCCCTGGGTGCTTGCTTCAGCCCATAGAGGGCTTTATCCAGAAAATAGACGTAGTCCGGATGTTTTGGATCTTCGAACCCAGGAGGCTACTGCACGTAGACTTCTTCTTGAAGTTTGCCATTGAGGAAGGCAGACTTGACATCCATCTGATAGACTTTAAAGCCTTTGTGAGCGGCATAGGCTAGGAACATTCTGATGGCTTCAAGTCTTGCAACGGGAGCAAATGTCTCATCATAATCAATTCCTTCTTCCTGGCGGTAGCCTTTGGCAACAAGCCTGGCTTTGTTCCTTATTACTATGCCATCTTCGTCCTTCTTGTTTCAGAAGACCCATCTGGAGTAATTCTTCTTGCATTGCATCTTTCCAGTTTGGGTCTTGTAGGGCTCCTGAAATCTTCTTTGGTTCTATCATGTTTAGAAAGTTGGCGAAGAGACATTCATTTGCCGTGGAAGATCTCGTCTTGACACCAGAGGTTGGATCACCAATGATTTGGTGATGTGGGTAATCTTTTGTCCACTTGGTGCTCGATGGAACAACAGGATGCAGGTCTTCATCGACTGATGGAATTGCTTGCTCCCCTTCGATGAGATCATCGCTAGAGTTAGACTCTGGATCCTGATCGTGATCTAAAGACATAGAAGAAGTAGATGGTGAAGTAACATGAGTTTCTGTAAAAGATGTACTTTTAGTATTGGAGACTTCATGGTCTTCATCGATTCTAGAGATAGATTTTGCATTTGGCACATATCCAGAGACCACTTCTTCATCGAAGATGTCTTCAAATAATTGAGCTAACTCTGATTCATTGGGTTTGCCAAGAGATGAATCAATTGCTCTTCTTTGAGTCCGAGTTCTGAACTGTTATGTCCAGGAGTCATATGTGTAGTATCATCAAATGACACATTGATGCTTTCAATGACAATGCTTGTCCATTTGATGTAGACTCTGTAGGCTTTAGCGGTTTGAGAATAGCACAGAAAGATTCCTTCATCAGCTTTCTTGTCAAACTTACCAAGATATTCTCTATCGTTGAATACAAAGCATTTGCACACAAAGACATGAAAATATTTGACATTTGGTCCTCTATGGTTGATGAGCTCATAAGGTGTCTTCTGGTGTCTCTTGTTAATGATTGATCGATTATGGGTGAAGCATGCAGTAGAAATAGCTTCAGCCCAGAATGTGATGGGTAACTCCGATGAAGCAAGCATGGTCCTTGCTGCTTCCACTAGGGTTCGGTTCCTTCGCTCTACCACCCCATTTTGTTGTGGAGTTCTTGCAGATGAGAAGTTTTGTGTAATGCCTTCACTGAAGAGGTAGTCATCAATTTTAGCATTTTTTAATTCAGTTCCATTGTCGCTTCTAACCTTTACTAGTTTTTGTTGTAGAAGGACTTGAAGCCTTTTCATCACTCCAATGAGTAGGTCTGGAACATCTGATTTCTTCCTTACAAATTCAACCCAAGTGTATCTGGAGTATTCATCGACCAATACTAGCATATACTTCTTTCCAGAGAGACTTTGGGTTGATATAGGCCCACAGAGGTCTATATGAATCATGTCCAAGGGCTTGGTGCAGGAGGTTTCCGTCTTGGTTTTATGTGAAACCCGTTTTAGCTTTCCCATCTCACAGGCTGAGCAAAGATGATCTTTTTTGAATTTGAGATCCGAAATTCCCTTGACCAACTTCTGTGTGGCTATTTTTCGTAGTGCATAAAAGTTGAGGTGTGAGAATTTCTAATGCCATAGCCAATTTTCATCGTTCTTATGAGACACAAGACAAAGGGTGTCTTGTCCCATGAAGGACTCAAAATCTAGAAGATAGAGATTTCCTTCTCTTTTTGCCTTGATGATTTTTTGACCAAGCTTTGTTTCTATGTTGCAGAAAACTTTGCGAAACTTGACTTCAAGACCCTTGTCGCAGAACTGGCTTATGCTTAATAGGTTGTGCTTTAATCCTTCAACATAAGCCACTTTGCTGATGGAGATGTTGCCTTTGATGAGAGTGCCATATCCCTTGATAGTACCCTTGCTATTGTCTCCAAAAGTCACAGAGCCTCCAAATTTTTTGATGAAGGAGGACAGTTGACTTTTATCACCAGTCATGTGCCTGGAGCAACCGGAGTCCATGTACCATGGTTGCATATGTTGGTCCTGTAAGATAAATTAAGGGGTTTTAGGTACCTATTTCATAATGGGTCGTCGTTTGTTAGTAGGGGATTTCTGTAATATTCGGGTTTCAAGTTTTGATTAAAGATTTGGAACGAATATATATTTATGTGTATTAGAAATATGTGAAGTGTGTATTAGTGTTGAGGTATATGTATAAAGGATATATATATTTATTTATTTATTTTAAAAAGGGGGGGGGGAGGTCAGCTGGATGTACCGCCCACCACATTCCCTTAAACAATATATATAGACAGTTAAATTAGATGGAAGGTTTTACACACTTTCAATAATAGGAAAGATTTCTTGGTGAATCGTACGGATTGGCAGAAAAAGAAGAAAATAATTTAGAATCAGGATTCTTTGTTTAAGGTGAGTGTATATTGCTTTAAAGTATTGGTTATTACATCTTTTATTGTTAGAATCTGTTATTTATGAACTGTATTTCATAAATATTTAGTTAAGTGTTAAAACGGACAAAGATTGTCCGGAGTTTTCCTTAAACCGGTCAAGAGGTGACCGGATCTCATCTAAATCGGTCAAAGGTTGGACGATGTATCGTCCGGATTGTTTTAAATCGGTCAAAGGTTGGACGATGTATTGTTCGGATTGTTTTAAATCGGTCAAAGGTTGGACGATGTATTGTCCGAATTGTTTTAATTCGGTTAAGTTGTGAGTGGGGTATTGTCCGGACTTGTTATCCGGACAAAGATATTGACTTAATTCTAAGTGTTAACCGGACAAAGCTTATACGAGGTGTTATCCGGATTATTGACCGGAGAAGATGGTTACTCTTGACATTCTAAGTGTGTGTCCGAATTTCATATCTGGACAAGGTTGACCGGACTTCAAATCCGGATAATGTGTTAGAATTTTTGATATATTCTAATGAGAAAGATATAATGGCGGTGTAACCGCGAGAGAGATGTAATGGCGGTGTAACCGCGAGAGAGATGTAATGGTGGTGTAACCGTGAGAGAGTTGTAATGGCGGTGTAACCGCGAGAGAGATGTAATGGCGGTGTAACCGCGAGAGAGATGTAATGGCGGTGTAATCGCGAGAGAGATAAATGAGTATATGTATCTGAACAGGTTCGATTCTGAAGGGATTGTTTAGAAAGTGTGTTATTTGTTTGAGATTTATGCACTCACTAGACCTTTTTGGTCTAACGCTCAGTTGTTGGACTAACCGGTTTTGCAGGTTATCATACCTCGCAGGATAAAGGAAAGAGAAAAGTTTAATGTTGATGACATTTGTTTACTCATAAATGTAGTAAAGAAAGTTTTTGTTAGTCCGTGTTTTGTAACAATACTATTTTTAGTATTATGAGTTTATATATGTGGATTATCTGTATATGGAAATTGGGGGTTGTTACAGTTGGTATCAGAGCCTTAGTTTAAGGGGTCTGGGTATTTGCAAAATACTTAGACTTAAACTAGAGATGCGGAAGTTATGATAATAGGTTTCACTGGGTCTATGAACATGAGAATATATTATAGCTGAACCTATTATGAGAAATATAGATTGTATATGACTGATATAATCTGAGTTATGGATAGACATGAGGATAAATGTGTTATTATGTTATGATTATGAGAATAATCATGTGTGTTTAAATGTGACAGAAAAAGTTATATACTGAGAAATGGCAGATAATCCCAATCAATCAGAAAGAACCTCTACTGGTTATGGAAGAGGTCGGGRAAGAAGAAATGTAACACAAGGAGAGGACCCAGAAAATGTGATGACGATAGAAACGCGAAGCCGCGGCAGGGGTCGAGGAAGAAGTAGAGGTGCTAGACAAGAAACTCATGGGGAAAAGGAATTGCCGGCCCAAGAAAGTTCAATGTCTGGTCATGGTAGAGGAAGAGCAAGGGGTGGACATGATGTTTCTGATCCCGGATTTATTACCCAAGAAATGTTGGCAACAGAGTTGGGAAAGTTCCAAGAAAGTTTGGTGAATTTGTTGGGGCTTACAACCCAAAATAATCCAGAAGTGGTAAGAAATCCTGATTATCAGGAGGAAGTCGGAGCTAGTACACCGGTAACTGGTACATCTGTACCYCTTACTTCRTCYTCARTACAAAAAGGAGGAGATATCAAAATGTTTCTTGCTTGTAAACCTCCCAAGTTTTCTAGTGAGCGTGATCCTGTTAAAGCTATGTGTTGGCTTAAAGAGATAGAGCTGAGTCTGCAAATCAGTAAAAGTGCAGAAGAGGACAAAGTCATGTTTGCTGTATCTCGTTTGAGATCAAGTGCTTTATACTGGGGGGAAGTTCTGTCAAGTTCAGATCCGAATATTCTAAAAACCATGCTGTAGGAAGAATTTGTGGTTAAGTTTAAAATGCAGTATTGTCCTGAAGCTGCAGTAAGAAAGTTGGAAGATGATTTCCTTCGTCTTGAACAAGGAAACATGTTAGTCCGCCAGTATACAGAAGTTTTTATGGAACAATCTAGGTTTGCTGAAGCCTATATTATATCTGAAAACAGTAAAGTGAGAAAGTATATCTGGGGGTTGGAGTCGAATCTTCGAAAATATGTGATATACAGAAATCCGATAACATTTCAAGCGGCAGTTGATGCAGCTGAAATACTAGAACAAGATATTAATCGACAACCACAAGAAAAGGTTGGAGAGAAGAGAAAAGGGGAAGCTACAGTAACTGATTTCCGTAGACCGAGGTTTATGGAAAATTTGAATCTGCCAATCTCAAGATTTGCTGATAGGGCGTGTACCCGATGTCATAAGATACATCAGGGAAATTGTAATACCGAATCTCAAGTATGTTTTAAATGTCAGGAACCAGAACATATAGCTCGAGATTGTCGAATGATGCGGAGGTGTTTTACTTGTAATTCGCCTCAACATGTAAACGCCGATTGTCCGCAAGCAAAGGGTCGAGGGTCTGGTTTTGTTGGAGGAAGGGGATCTGGATATTCTGGAGGCCGAGGACCTGGTTATGTGCCAACTGGTCGTGGACAAATGGATAATGGTGTTAATTCAAGTGGTCGAGGAGAAATAAGATGTGGGGAGTCTACGAAAGGGAGAGCCTTTCAGATGACGAGAGGCGAGGTAGAAGAGCACCCTGAAGTGGTAACAGGTACATTCCTCGTTAATTCAGTATGTGCCAAAGTTTTATTTGATTCGGGTGCAAATCGCTCTTTTGTGTCACCATCATTTGTTAACTGTGCACATTTAGAATCTAAAACATTGAGTGAGGATCCAATTGTGGAAACAGCAAATGATAGTGAAGTTTCGGTTAAGGAAAAGATTGATTAATGCTTTATAAATGTAGAAGGGTGTGAGGTCCCTATACAACTATTTCCTTTGCCTTTAAGGGAATTTGATATAATTATAGGCATGGATTGGTTAGCTAAAAACCAAGCTAACATAGTCTGTGATGAAAAGATGATTCATATA
>NC_037540.1:24122823-24135895 GCF_001531365.2 Cynara cardunculus var. scolymus | reverse complement strand
TAAGTCGACAAGAGAAAAGTGGAACCATCAAAGCTATGGCTTTAAGAGTTGAATTGCTACCTAGTATTCAGGAAGAATTGCGAGAATTTCAACATGAGGCAATGAAGGAAGATAAGATTAAACAAGAAAGAACAGGTGGATTGATATCTGAATTTGTGAAAGATGATAGAGAGTTTTGGAAGTTCCAAAACAGAATTTGGGTACAATGCTATGGTGATCTCAGAAAACGTATTTTGGGTGAGGCTCATAAGTCATGTTTTGCAATTCATCCAGGTACAAATAAAATGTATCAGGATTTGAAGCAACATTATTGGTGGCCAGGTATGAAGAAAGATATTGCTAAACATGTTGAGCAATGCCTGACATGTCTCCAAGTAAAGATTGAACACCAGCGTCCTTATGGTAAGTTACAATCTTTAGAAATTCCGGTGTGGAAGTGGGAACATATCACTATGGATTTCATAACCAAATTACCAAGAACATCAAAAGGGTATGATGCTATATGGGTGATAATAGATCGGTTATCTAAATCTGCACACTTCTTACCTATGAAAGAGTCGTATTTGATGGAGAGATTGGCAAAATTATACATTGATGAGGTAGTGACACGACATGGTGTTCCTCTATCAATTGTTTCTGATAAATATAGTCGGTTCACTTCTATGTTTTGGAAGAGCTTCCAAAGAGAAATGGGTTCACAAATTAAGCTAAGTACAACTTATCATCCTCAGACTGATGGACAGAGTGAACGAACTATCCAAACTTTAGAAGATATGCATAGAGCATGTGTAATTGATTTTGGAGGATCATGGGATAGTCATTTGGCTCTGGCGGAATTTGCATACAACAATAGCTACCATTCAAGTATTCATGCAGCACCATTCGAAGTTCTGTATGGGCGAAAATGTCGAACTCCAAAAACAGTTAGCTGGGCCTAAGTTAGTTCAGCAAACTGCAGATAAAGTTGGAATAATACGGGAACGCATCATAACGGCACAAGATAGACAAAGAAGTTATGCAGATAAACGTCGGAAGCCGATTGAGTTTCAAATGGGTGACAGAGTATTGTTGAAAGTATCACCTTGGAAAGGAATGGTACGTTTTGGAAAAAGAGGGAAGTTAAGTCCAAGATATATTAGACCATTCCCTATTGTGGGAAGAGTTGTGGAAGTAGCCTACAAATTAGAACTTCCTTTGGAATTAAATGGGATTCATGACAGGTTTCATGTGTCACATTTGAGGAAGTGTCTAATAAGTCCAGATGTGGCAATACCATTACCTGAAATTAAGGTAGATGAAAAGTTATGCTATGAAGAAACTCCTGAACGGATTACTAACTACAAGGTGAGGAAATTACGAAATAAAGAAGTTGGGTTAGTAAAGGTTCAGTGGCATTATCACAAGGGACCAGATGCCACCTGGGAATCAGAATCAGAGATGCAGATGAAGTATCCCTACCTTTTTGCTTAAATGGAATTCCGGGACGGAATTCTTTTAAGGAGGGAATGTTGTAATATTYGGGTTTCAAGTTTTGATTTAAGAATTTGGAACGAATATATATTTATGTGTATTAGAAATGTGTGAAGTGTGTGTTAGTGTTGAGGTATATGTATAAAGGATATATATATTTATTTATTTTTAAAAAAAAAGGGGGGGGGGAGGTCGGCTGGATGTGCCGCCCACCACATTCCCTTAAACAATATATATAGAAAGTTGAGTTAGATGAAAGGTTTTACACACTTTCTATAATAGGAAAGATTTCCTGGTGAATCATACGGATTGACAGAAAAAGAAGAAGAGAATTCAGAATCAGGATTCTTTGTTTAAGGTGAGTGTATATTGCTTTAAAGTATTGGTTATTACATCTTTTATTGTTAGAATCTGCTATTTAATAACGGTATTTCATAAATATTTAGTTAGGTGTTAAACCGGACAAAGAGTGTCCGGAGTTTTCCTTAAACCGGTCAAGAGGTGCCGGATCTCATCTAAATCGGTCAAAGGTTGGACGATGTATTGTCTGGATTGTTTTAAAACGGTCAAAGGTTGGACGATGTATTGTTCGGATTGTTTTAAATCGGTTAAGTTGTGAGCGGGGTATTGTCCGGACTTATTATCCGGACAAAGATATTGACTTAATTCTAAGTGTTAACCGGACAAAGCTTATACGAGGTGTTATCCAGATTATTGACCAGAGAAGATGGTTACTCTTGATATTCTAAGTGTGTGTCCGGATTTCATATCCGGACAAGGTTGACTGGACTTCAAATCCGGATAATGTGTTAGAATTTTTGATATATTCTAACGAGAAAGATGTAATGGCGGTGTAACCGCGAGAGAGATGTAATGGCGGTGTAACCGCGAGAGAGATGTAATGGCGGTGTAACCGCGAGAGAGATGTAACGGCGGCGTAACCGCGAGAGAGATGTAATGGCGGTGTAACCGCGAGAGAGATGTAATGGCGGCGTCACCGCGAGAGAGATGTAATGGCGGTGTAACCGCGAGAGAGATAAATGAGTATATGTATCTGAACAGGTTTGATTCTGACGGGATTGTTTAGAAAGTGTGTTATTTGTTTGAGATTTACGCACTCACTAGACCTTTTGGGTCTAACGCTCAGTTGTTGGACTAACCGGTTTTACAGGTCATAATACCTCGCAAGATAAAGGAAAGGGAAAATTTAATGTTGATGACATTTGTTTACTCATAAATGTAGTAAAGAAAGTTTTTGTTAGTCCGTGTTTTGTAATAATACTATTTTTAGTATTATGAGTTTATGTATGTGGATTATCTGTATATGGAAATTGGGGGTTGTTACAATTTCACACTCTTTTCATCGCCCTTAGCATTTGTAGGCTTGGGTTTATTTGCATTTCCCTTGCCCTTGGGTTTGGGCTTTTTGATGTTTTCATTGGTTCTAACTTTGTATCGATAAACGTGTTGTGAAAAGGGATAGTGATGTGTCAACATGTGATTCCTCAGGTTTTGTAAAAGAGTTAAATATTGACAATGATGATGACGCTTTGGATTTGTATGTTGAACGTTCTTTTTATTCGATGGAAACAAAGAAGTAAATCTAGGTGTAAATCCGATCCTAGCATCGGTTGTTTTTACAAACTTCCTATCTAGTTTAAATTTGTTTTATTTGAAGAGGTCTTTGGCTTTCCTTATTTTCTCCTGAGGAAGGTCTGCTTTTCTTCAGCTGGATTTAAAGAAAAGTGGTGGTTAATTTTCTCAGAGGCAGGCCACTTCTGTTTTTGCTCACGAGTAAACTTGATGAACCTGAAGGATGTACTTGGGTCTTGTGAGTTATCTTTGGCAGATTTACTATCTTTCAGTTTTCCCTTTTCTTTGTCTGAAGTTTTCATCGATGAAGGAATACCATATTTCATTGAGGTTTTTAAGTTTTGATGCTTCTTATCCTCAATGATCTTTGGTAATTCACAAATTATCTCTTCTTCAGATTCAAAATCAAGAAAGTCTCTTGCTGATTTCTCAAAATCAAAATTAGCATGGATTGAAGTGGAAGATGTGGGTTCWGAGGTTGATGCTTCAGAGTGATCTGCTTGAGGTTTCATCGACTCTGACTTTGATGAACTTTCAATTTTACTTGAATGGTTCATCRATTCATCAGCTGATGTTTCCTCATTAGAATTCTCTTTTTCATCAACGGTACTTGCTAATGGAGTGGAATTGACAATCAGAAATTGTGGTTTAACTATAGGGTTTCCATCGGTTTCTGATTTAGAGATGTCATTTCTTCCATCAGAATTCTTACTTGTATTGTTCTCGTATACCACATTTTCAAAATCCTGTCTCGAAACGACAGTTTTTCCATCGACTTTAACTCTTTTAAAACTTGCTTTTGGTTTTGGAGTAAAGTCGGGTTTTTGAATGCATCTAAGTTTGAAAGTGGATTCAAGGGTGGATTTCTTTGATTTGATGAAAGAGTCCAATTCATTGAATCCAATCCCTTGAGTGTCCGTTTGACCATTTAATTTTTCATAAACGTCTTGGGCATCTTTGTACTTCTTCATCAGAAGTTCATTGGTTTGAAGCTTCTGGTGAAGAATTCCCCGCTCTTTCTGAAAGAAATCTTTAAGAGCAACTGAGCTTAGTCTCTCTGCCTCTGATTCCTTTAAGACCTTTGTTTTCTTTTCTAGGTCTTTAGTTATTCGTTTGTTTAATTCCAGAAGCTTATCTTCCTCTGATTTCTTAAGAGTGCTGATGCGAGTCTTTTCCCTTGCAAGTTCGGCTTTTTCTTCGGTTAGAAGGTCAGTTTCTCTTTTGTAGAAACTTGCTTCTTTTTCCGCTTTTATTCTTTCAGATTTTTCAAAATTTAATTTTTCTTTTAATTTAAGGAAATCCTCTGAAATTTTTATTACCCTTAACTCTAGCTCTGATGGAGCAGAGTTGGTTTCATTGGAAGTAGACTCGCATACCTGATTATCAGAGTTGGAGGTGGATTCTGCGTTGGACGTGGCCATCAAACAGATGAGTGTTTTGTCTTCGTCATCCGATGAAGAGTCAGACACCCAGTTTTCTTTTTCAGCCATCAGGCTTCGCTCTCTAGGATTATACTTGTATTTTTGTTCTTGTAGTAGTATGCGTCCTTTACCAATCGTTATCTGCATGCTTTGGAAAAATGACCAAGTTTTCCGCACCTGAAGCATCGGAGGTCATTTTTCCTTCCATCATTGTCCTCTTTTCTCTCGTCTCTTCTTTCTTCTCTTTCTTCTTTTCCATCTCTTCTATCTTCCCTCTGATGAAATTTGGATGGCTTCCTTTCATAGGATGACTGGTACCTTTTCCTYTTGAACTCTTTTCGTTCATAGGGTTTCTTGATGAACTTTTTCTGGAACTGCTTTGTAATCAAGGCCAAAGATTTGGCAAAAGCTTTCATTTCATCCATCTGATTCAAAAGTTTCTTCTTCATATTCTGATTCTACCACCAATGCTTTCTTGCCTTTCTTTTTATATTCTTTGGTAGGAGTCCTTGATATTTCTTTATCATCGGTAGCAAGAGCAAAAGGTCCACCGATGGATACCTTTTTCTTCATTATGTCGTTCTCTTGTGCAGCAAGCGTTCCATATAGGTCATGAAGTGACCAGCCATCTAGATCCTGGTTTGCTTGAGGGGACATAGATAGCTTAGTCCATTCATTGCCAAGACTTTTTAGGAATAAAACGTTGTTTTCTTCCTTAGTTCTAGAGATATCGTTTCGACGACATTGATTGATCAATGTGTTGAAACGATCATATGTCTTCTGTATCGATTCATCAGGAACGGTCTTGAAGTTTGTGTATTCGTTGAGACATTGTGTTCTATGATTTTTCTTCGTTTTTGCTCCTCCTTCCAGTTGGCTTGCCAGTTCATCCCATAGTTCCTTGGCTGTGGAACATGCGTCGAGGGATTGAAATATTTCATTGGGTATGGCCATGATTATCAATCGTTTGGCCTTCTTGTCTGTCTCTACCCTTTCTATGTTGTCTTCATCCCAATTCTTCTCATCCTTGGGCATATAGTAGGCAGGAATTTCAGCTGTGGTATTTGTTCCTGGAAATCGTGGGACAAGAGTTTGTGGAATGTAAGGACCCTCCATTACAGATCGCAGGAGGTTCCTGTCCATTCCTTCCAAGAAATTTACCATTCTGATCCATTGTGGGTATTCTTCTCGTTGAAGAGTTGGAGGATAGTGAGGGAGCCAACACTATACACATAATTCCAGTTGGCCATTGAGAATTTTGAAGAGAAAGATTTATGTATTGACGAGAGAGAAAATCAAAAATTTAGAGATTTTTGTATGATCGTTTTGATTGAAAAATCAATCAATTCGCTCTGATACCAATTGTTGATCCCAGATCTCTCAATAACACTAATAATCTAGTTAATAATAACCAAATTATAGTGATTTGATGAACAAAGTGATGAACACTCAAGAAGAAATTATGAACATTAAAGAACAATCTTGAGCGTCGAAGATTTCACTTTATTAATGAAAAACGTAAAAGCGACATTTAGTACAATAGGCCTAACCACCTATTTATATTAGTAAGCTAATAAGAAGATAACTATCTAATGAGACTTTTTAGCTAATCTTCTATTAACAGATAAGGTTTATCTAAACTATGGATAAGCTTTAATATTTAAGATAAACTCGAAGTCTAGCTGTTGAGTTGTCATCTCCAGCTGTCTTTCATGGTATGATGAATCATCCATATCTTTAAATCTTCATCGTATGCTTCTGGATGATTTGCTGAAGAATTCTCTAAGTATAGTTGACCAGAGGGTCGATGAAGATGCTCTTTCCATCACATCCCTGGTTGTCCATCGGTCATCTGGTTGTACTTCTGACTTAGCTAATTCTGCCTTGATGTCTTCATCGGTCTTCTGGTTCTTCATCACTTATTGTTTTTCATTACTTTTTCACTTTATGAATTATGGGGTTTAACATTCAGTACTCGGACTTCAACAGAGAGCCTCTAATTCATCACTTGGCAAAAACCTAATGAATCAGAGTTAGCTCAATTATCTGAAGACATCATCGAAGAAGAAATAATCTCTGGACATGCACCTACTGCAAAATCCACTTCCAGAACAGATGAAGGACATGAAGTCTCCAATGCTAAAGGTACAATTCTTATTGAAACTCATGTTACTTCACCTTCTACTTCTTCTGTGTCTTCAGATCAAGAACAAGAACCAGAGTCTCACTCTGGAGATGATCTCTTCGAGGGGGAGCAAGCAGTTCCATCGGTCGATGAAGAACTGCATCATGTTGCTCCAGAACCCCAGTCGAGCACCAAGTGGACAAAAGACCATCCACATCACCAAATCATTGGTGATCCAACATCTGGTGTCAAGACGAGATCAGCAACAGCCAATGAATGCCTCTTCGCCAACTTTCTTAGCATGATAGAACCAAAGAAAATTTCTGAAGCCCTACAAGACCCAAAGTGGATAGACGCGATGCAAGAAGAACTACTCCAGTTTGAGAGAAACAAGGTGTGGTCCCTCATGCCTCTACCCAAAAGGAAGACGACCATAGGAACCAAATGGGTCTTTAGAAATAAGAAGGACGAAGGTATTGACTACGATGAGACATTTTCTCCCGTCGTAAGACTTGAAGCCATCAGGATATTCCTAGCCTATGCAGCTCACAAAGGCTTTAAGGTCTATCAKATGGATGTCAAGTCTGCCTTCCTCAACGACAAACTTCAAGAAGAAGTATATGTGCAGCAGCCCCCTGGGTTTGAAGGTCCAAAACCTCCAGAGTACGTCTACTTTCTAGATAATGCCCTCTATGTGTTGAAGCAAGCACCCAGGGCCTGGTATGAAACTCTATCCACCTTTCTCATCAACAATGGATTCGAAAAAGGTAAAATCGATACAACTCTCTTTCTCAAGAGGCATAAAGGTGACATACTACTTGTACAAATATATGTGGACGACATCATATTTGGCTCTATAAATGCAAAACATTGCGAAAAATTCTCAGAGCTGATGAAAAGCAAATTTGAGATGAGTATGATGGGAGAACTTAGTTTCTTCCTTGGTCTTCAAATAAAACAAACTTCAGAAGGGATTTTCATCAATCAGTCCAAGTATGTGACTGACCTTCTGAATAAATACTCTCTCTCAAGTTCATCATCGATGAGAACACCTATGGCTACAGGAGCTAAGTTATTTGTTGATCCATCAGGCAAATTTGTGGATGTAACAACCTACAGAGGCATGATTGGATCACTCTTGTATCTAACTGCTAGTAGACCAGATATTATGTTTGCTACATGTCTTTTGCAAGGTATCAATCCAATCCTAAAGAATCTCATCTCCCTGCGGTCAAGAGGATCTTTAGATACCTTAACGGAACCCCTTCATTGGGTCTCTGGTATCCTAAGAACTCTGGCTTTGATCTAATAGCTTATACAGATGCAGATCATGCAGGTTGCAAGCTTGATAGAAAAAGTACGTCTGGAAGCTATCAACTCTTGGGGGATAAGCTGGTAAGTTGGACATCCAGAAAACAAAATTGTGTTTCAACCTCTACAACAGAAGCAGAATATGTTGCTGATGCTAGTTGTTGTTCACAAGTCCTCTGGATGAAGACTCAACTTAAGGACTATGGCTTTCAATATGAAAAAATACCAATCCTCTGTGACTYCAAGAGTGCAATAGCCATCTCTGCAAATCCTGTGCAGCATTCCAAGACCAAACACATCGATGTAAGGTACCACTTTCTGAAAGACAATGTTGAAAAAGGTAATATAGAGATGTACTTTGTTCCCACTGAGATTCAACTTGCTGACATTTTCACAAAAGCTCTTGATGAGAAAAGATTTTTATTTCTAGTCAGCAATATGGGTATGCTGAATCTCACCACTTAGAGGCAATCTATAGTTTGAAACCAGAGATCTTCAATATCTCATGGTTATGCCTATAAGTGATAAATATAATTATGGCCATAAACACCAAGTACTCTAAACCAGAGCCTCTGGCCATTTAGAATCACTTGCTTAAATTTTGGCTAAAAGTTTTTCATCGCCTTTGGAACCAGAGACCTCTGGTCCAAAGCAAATACTTGGCATTTTCACCAAGTACACCCTTCCAAACTAGAGCCTCTAGTTGTATAGACCAGAGCCTCTAGATGCCAATTCTTTGAGACCAGAGCCTCTTTGGTCTCAAACTAGTTTTTCCTCATTCATTCATGCATGTAACCAAGTCATATTCCATCACCTTCGGAACCAAAGACCTTTGGTCCAAAGCCAATACTTTGTGAACTTTTTCACTAAGTACCTTGTTTCTCAACTAGAGCCTCTGGTTCTAAAGACCAGAGCCTCTGGATTCAAAGCCTTTGGAACCAGAGCCCTCTGGTCTCAAAGGCCCATCCATTGTACACACACTTACATGCACGTAACCAAAAATGCATATTTCTTTGCATCGCCTTTGCAACCAGAGCCTCTAGTTCTAAAGACCAGAGCCTCTGGATTTGTTGTCTTTGGAACCAGAGCCCTCTAGTCTCAAAGACCCATTCATTTTCATATCCATTCACATATTTAACCACATTCCATATAAGTTTTCATCATCATTCACAACCAGAGCCTCTGGTTGTATAGACCAGAGCCTCTGGTCATCAAAATCAACCTCCTTATTGTTTCTAGGAAGTGTTTTAAACTCAAAGGCGATGCATCATTTGAGGGGAGTTTTTCTTTCATCGTAAAGAAGTTTCATTGAATAAATATGCATTTTCCATCCCAAAGCCTCTGGTTCTACTATCCACAGCCTCTGGACACAAAAAAATGCTATATAAATGATGAACAAAACTTTTGCATTCAACCAAAGCCCCTCTGGTCCTACGTAAAGGGTTGTCCATGCTTAACCAGAGCCTCTGGTTTGTCTATCCAAGGCTCATTATTCATACAACCCAACATTCCATCGATGAACTTGTTCATCACTCTCAACCAGAGACCTCTGGTTCCCCATYCAAAGAGTCATGACCAACCAGAGCGCCTCTGGTTCCATGACAAAATCATTTTCATCCAAAAACCCATCTTTAATTGAATTTTTTTTAAAGATTATACAAAATTGCAGCTTTTGTGACTAAAAACTATACAACATCGGTTTTTAGAAGATCAAAACTTCGTAATTAGTATTTATCTTACAATTAGATGGAATTTTAAAATATAAATTTTTTTGGATTGATATACAAGAGATATTATTTGGAATAATTATTTAATTATTCCAAAATAATCCAAACGTCATCTTACATGCCCCTGCAATTCCAACAGCCTGTTCCCCACAAACCCCTTCAAATTACCCATCCACCCTCCCCATAATGACATGTGTCCTCCAACATTAATGGCACCGTACCGTCAAGATGACCCACGATCCCCACCAAATCACCTTTTTGCGAAACGTCTCCAACCATAATCATTACCCTTTTTAATATATTATTTCTTCAAAATCGTTTCCTATTCTCCACCTATAAATACCCTTCTTCTCCAACCCTTTCTCCTTTACACTTCCAAAACCTCCAAAGACTAAAGACGAACAACAAAAAGCAAAAGTTGCAAATCTCCTAACAATGGCTTCTTCCGCCACTCATGAATCGAACAACAACGACAGTCACGTGCAGTCAACTAGGGCAGACAGATGTGCACTTGTCTACCTCCCAATCAAGCAAAACAACCACGCAATAGACCTTTGAACCAACCTGTTTGAAGACAGGTTTGCAATAATGATTGAATTTTTCCAAAACTGCATCCTCCAACCCGCCTTGACCTTAACCGACAATGGCGTACCTCTCAAGTACGTCCAACAGTACTGGCAGACGTGTGAATTCATCCCCGAGAACCGTGGAATCATGGGGGACATTGATGCCCCAAATGACATGGTTTGCTCGGTCAAAATCTCTCGCGCAAAGGTCTCCAAAATCTCTCACCTGCAAACTAGGGTCGATGGATCAAAGCAACATAAACATTATGACGATAATGTATGGGCTCTTCTTCAATCTACCGCTGGACTATGCCTTCCTTATCTACAACGAGATCCATGCAGCGGTAATCAAAAAATGCAAACTCAAGGCCGCAGGAAAGCCATTGACTTCTGTTCTCTTCCCTCGATTTCTTGCTCTCTTCGTAAGGGACGCGATGAGGAGACACGGTCTACTGGCCGATGAACCATAGACTCCAGAGTTCCTGATGAACGGCAATCGCCCAACGATCTCCAAGGAAGGCTACATCACAGAGAGAACTGTATGAAGGGCCATGCTCAGCGTCATACCAGAGACGTCTGAGATAAGGCAGAAGTATGAACGCTCTCTGCTGTCCCATGAACCGAGGGCAGCTACCCCAGAGCACTTAGAACCGTCCCTTAACACCAACGAGGGAGCACAGGAGTTGTCTTTATCGGATGATGAAGATGATGATGATGACACTCCTCGTGCATCCCTCGGCCCTTCACATACAACTCCCATCCTCACTTCCCAAAGGGCAACCACCACCACTACCCCTAGCGATCAAGGCCATAGGGGTATTGAACAAGGACGACCCAATCCAATCCCATCCCAGCCAGCCATCCATAGGCCACTCTTGGAGATGGTGTAGCCGAGAAAGCAAACCATCAATCGCCCCTCTCCCAACAGAGAGGCGATGAAGAAATAAGAGCCACTTCGCCTTATGGCTCGCCACCACCCTTCACACACCCAGAAGCATGTGTTGCTTCTGGCATTGATAATCCCTAAGATCGTTCAGAGCGATCTCCTATTCATGCACCCCCCATACGATACTTGATCTAGCGATGGGGAAACACACTTATTTTTCTTATTCGGCCTCTGAAGCCAAAGAAGCAGAAGAAGATGTCGCAACATCAAGAGATAGCGAGGACTTGGTGGAAGTCCTTCAATTCCTACATTTTCACAAGGCATTGAGGGCGCCTCTGGAGCTGAGGCACAACCTGCAGCATCCGTTACTACAGGGGTTACCTATGTGGCTGATCTAGTCACAAAAGTTGAGTTCCAAGCCTTTGTCGACTCGATTCAGCTATCCTTGGAAGACCTAAAACTCATCATCCAAGGGATTGTCGATAACCCCCCATCCATCGACCTAACCCCCATCCGACAATCCCTTGCCACCATTGACACCCAAACAAGAGAAAACACCACCCGAATCCAAATGTTACAACAAACCATAACCTAACACCATAACACCACATCCGCCTTTGCCACCCAACGAAACCAACTCATGATGAATTCCATCGCCACCATCATGGCCCAAACAACTGCAACCGGTGAGACAATAGCCTCCATCACCGCCCAAATAAACACCATCTCCCAAACCCTCAACACCCTCCCAGTCGCCATACTCTCCCAAATCCCTCAACCAACCCCACCCCCAACATCATCAATCGATGAAACCTTTGTAACGCCCCAGCCCACACATTGCATGTAATACATATTTCATACCAAAGAAATACATATTCATATACATTTGGGTCCACTAGTACAAGAATCTATTATGACCAAACATAACGTCCAAAATTTCAAAATACAATCTTGTACTAATCATCAGAGCTAATGCATCAAAAGCAAATCTTCAACCAAAATGCATGTAAGAAAAGCACTAAATCTTTTCCTTTCCTTTACCTTCCACAGTTCCTGCAATACACATTTTAAAATCACAAAACGAGGGTTAGACTGTAAAGTCTAGTGAGATACCCTATTCATGTCATTGCAGTGTGAAAGATCACCAAAACCTTTACAAAATCAAGTATTCATATAAATAACAAATATATGAATCCATAATACCAAAATACCAWGTCATTTCTCAAATTCAAGCTATCACTTAGCTTATTCAATTCTCATACCTTTTGAACCAATCAGGTTCCATACAATGCCATTTTTTAAACCTTTTTCTCAATAACGAGGTTTAACAAAGTTTCAGGCCAAACAGTTCTTTTCTCCACAATAACATCTAATCTATGATTTCCAAATAAGAACCTCGATCCTAAATCCTTAAATCACAAAGAAATAAAGATTCCAGATCTCAGTAATCTCAAAGGATATAATAGAAAGAGTTATATAAAATCACACACGCAGACAATGCCACCCTTATATCCAATGGACACCTCTCCTTGATATGCCACCCTTATAACAAATGGACACCTCTCCTTGATATGCCACCCTTATAACAAATGGACACCTCTCCTTGATATGCCACCCTTATCTCTTCAAAACATTTATAAAATAATTCTAAATAGACCGCAACTATTGGAATAATTTTCAAATCAAAATCATTTATATCAAAACTTCATTTTATGATAAAATAACAATTTTTATCCAATCACAAAGAATTATTTCAAATTCTATCAACAAATCCAGTCAATCAAATCCGGTCAACAATCATCCGGATAACAAGTCCGGTCAATCAAATCCGGTCAACAATCATCCGGATAACAAGTCCGGTCAATAATCCAACCAAGCCTCATCCGTATTAACACTTTGAACAAAATCCATTTTGTTGTCCGGATATCTAATCCGGTCAACACACCACACTTAAAACAATTTCACACTTTGAT
>NC_037540.1:24120976-24122623 GCF_001531365.2 Cynara cardunculus var. scolymus | reverse complement strand
TTTCAAGGCTTGTCCGATTTAAACCCTTATCCGATCAAGCTTTGTCCGGATAACACTTAAAACAAAATAAACATGCTCTCTTCTTTAAATAAGAACAATACAAAGCATGTAATTGAAACCAGTAAAATTTTAATACAAAAAGGTTTAGAAACCACTCACCTTTTAAAGCTTTTGACACCAAAACGCTAGAAATCAATCCTTTTTGAAACTGAATGCTTCAAATCAACTTGAAATCACCCTCTCTTGATAAACCGGACAACTCTTTCTCTAACTCCCTCTCAATTCTCAAAATGGCAAGCAAAACAAATGAAGGGGGAAGTAACCCCTTTTTATACCCACCAAATGGGGAAGGTCGGCCAACCGCCTTCCCCCCCTTTTGCCACATGTTGCATGAATTTATACATGCACACACCTTGCACACACATGCATATCTCCACGTATGCATACTTACACCACATATATATTATTATATACATATATATCATCAAGTAAACACACATATATATACATATATATATATATATATTTACATACACTCCTCATTTCATACAAAATTTACGTTATGCACATAACTTTCATATACCAGCATGATCAAATATTATGCTAGCACGTAATTATTAAATCAGATAATCACGTATTAAATACCTTGGGTAATAACCAGGATCTGGTTATCACATTTTCCACCCCTCAAAAGAATTTCGTCCCGGAATTCCTTTAATCAAAAAGCCACGGGTATTCTAATCTCATTCTTGACTCTAACTCCCAGGTCGCCTCTGGTCCTTTATGAAACTTCCACTGTACTTTAACCAGACTTATCTCTTTGTTTCTCAACACCTTGATCTTTCTGTCTACCACGGCTTCTGGTGTCTCCACAAAATTCAATTTACTTATCACGTATTAAATACCTTGTGGACCCGATTCATTTCTTCTGGCAGCTCTAACTGATATGCTACTGGCCCAATTCGTTTACATATTCTGAATGGCCCAACATACCTTGGACTGAGCTTTCCTTTCTTCCCGAATCTGATAACACCCTTCCATGGCGAAACTTTTAACATTACAAAATCGCCTACATCAAACTTAATGCATTTTCGACGATTATCAGCATAACTTTTCTGGCGATCCTGTGCTGTTTTAATTCTTTCGCGGATCTGTTCAATTTTTTCGGAAGTTTCTTGAACAATTTCAGGACCTGTTAGCTGTTTTTCACCCACTTCATTCTAGCACAACGACGTTCGACATTTACGTCCATACAATAATTCATATGGTGCCGCTTGGATACTGGAATGAAAACTGTTGTTATATGCAAACTCTACTAATGGTAAGTGATCTTCCCATGATCCTCCGAAGTCAATAATACAACTTCTCAACATATCTTCTAGAGTTTGAATAGTTCTTTCACTCTGAACATCAGTCTACGAATGATAAGCTGTACTCAGTCGAATTTCGGACCCTAGAGCTCTTTGTAACCCTTCCCAGAATTTTGAAGTAAATCGGCTATCTCTATCAGAGATAATGGACAAGGGAACACCGTGTCTAGTAATAATTTCTTTAATGTAAATTTGTGGTAGCTTTTCTAAAGAGTATCTCTCTCTTATCGGTAGAAAATGTGCAGATTTAGATAAACGATCCACAATTACCCAAATC
>NC_037540.1:24117245-24118672 GCF_001531365.2 Cynara cardunculus var. scolymus | reverse complement strand
GAAAAGTTTGCACCAGAGTCAAATAACACTTTAGCACGTATTGAATTCAGGAGAAAAGTACCTGTTACTACATCCGGCGATGCTTCAGCCTCATTTTTGGTCATCTGAAAGGATCGTCCCCGCGCCCCTCCTTGTCCTCCTTGACTCCCAGTAGGTCTTCCCCGAGTATTCGGTGTATTACCTCCTATTGTTATCTGAGGATTTCTTAGCAAGGGACAATTCGGTCGAATGTGATCCGGGGAGTTGTAATTAAAACACCTTTTGTTGGTTGGACAATTTCTGGACAAATGACCCGCTTCACCACATTTATAACATTTCCTCGGATCCATCTTATCATTACCTTGTTGAACTTTCGTACTGTTCTTTTGTTCAGACTGGTTATCATATCTCATAGTTTTGGATCCTCTAGAAGACGAAGGTCCTTCCCATTTCCTTTTCTCAACAATCTTTCCTTCTGACTGTCTATTCTTGTTYCTTTCAGTCACCTCTGCCGCTTCTACTGTCAGTGGAAAGGTATTGGGGTTCATTGCAATAACAAATTCCCTGATTGAGGGTTTCAGACCCCAAATAAACCTTTCTATCTTCCTTGACTCGGTTGAAACATAATGWTCAGCAAAACGAGAGTATTCAATAAATTTCTCTGTATACTCCCGTACAGTCTTATTTCCTTGCTCCAACTTTAAGAAATCTTCTTCCATTTGTCTCACAGCTGTTTTGGGACATAACTGGTTCTTAAATCGATCCACAAATTCTATCCATGACATACTTTGTAACACATCCGTTCTGGTAGACGATTCTACTTCCCACCAGAATAAAGCATTTGATTTTAATACTGAAACAGCAAATCGTACCTTATCTGTTTCCGGGCATCGGATAGTGTTAAATACATGATTCCATCTCCTTGATCCAGCACATTGCTTTTACCGGTTCTCTTTCTCCAGAGAAGGTTGGTGGCTTACATGCTAAGAAAGTCTTAATATCTCCTTCTCTATTCTGAGTGATTGGAGCAGATGGATAAACTTCTACTCTTTCTATTTCAACTCTGCCAGGTATCCTCATAATAGATATCAGAGTTTCTCGTAACTTTCCCATTTCCTCTGCTAATACATCTCTGGTTATATACTCCGGGTTTGGTACTGTTCCTCCCTGAACATTCCCAGAGTGTGATTCTTCTTGTTCAGAGTATACTTTAGTCCGTCCTCTTCCTTGTGACTGGCTACTTCCTCTTTCTCGTCCTCTTGGTCTTCCTCGACCTCTATTTCCAGCTGTACTGACTGGAAAATTAACCAAGGATTCCTCTCTTTCTTCAGATTCTGGGTGAGCTATTCTTTCAGATCTTCTTGTTCGGTTAGACATCTGAAGAATTTAATATCAATATTCACGTATTCACATTCCCAAATATAATAAAGTATTCAAGTTCAGATATG
>NC_037540.1:24112550-24116890 GCF_001531365.2 Cynara cardunculus var. scolymus | reverse complement strand
AAATACCAAGTCATTTCTCAAATTCAAGCTATCACTTAGCTTATTCAATTCTCATACCTTTTGAACCAATCAGGTTCCATACAATGCCACTTTTTAAACCTTTTTYTMAWTAACGAGGTTTAACAAAGTTTCAGGCCAAAACAATTCTTTTCTCCACAATAACATCTAATCTATGGTTTCCAAATAAGAACCTCGATCCTAAATCCTTAAATCACAAAGATATAAAGATTCCAGATCTCAGTAATCTTAAAGGATATAATAGAAAGAGTTATATAAAATCACACACACATACAATGCCACCCTTATATCCAATGGACACCTCTCCTTGATATGYCACCCTTRTAACAAATGGACACCTCTCCTTGATATGTCACCCTTATAACAAATGGACACCTCTCCTTGATATGCCACCCTTATAACAAATGGACACCTCTCCTTRATATKMCACCCTTATAACAAATGGACACCTCTCCTTGATATGCCACCCTTATCTCTTCAAAACATTTATAAAATAATTCCTAATAGACCGCAGCTATTGGAATAATTTTCAGATCAAAATCATTTATATCAAAACTTCATTTTATGATAAAATAACAACTTTTATCCAATCACAACGAATTATTTCAAATTCTATAAACAAATCCGGTCAATCAAATCCGGTCAACAATCATTCGGATAACAAGTCCGGTCAATAATCTGACCAAGCCTCATCCATATTAACACTTGGAACAAAATCCATTTTGTTGTCCGGATATCTAATCCGGTCAACACACCACACTTAAAACAATTTCACACTTTGATTGGATATCAAATCCGGTCAATAATTCGTCCAAGACTCGTCCGGTTTAAAACTAAACCTTTAACATTCAACCGGTTTAACCAACTCCGGACAACAAACCGCTCACGGCTTGTCCGGTTTATACTAATCCGGTCACTAAGCCGCTTAAGGCTTGTCCGATTTAAAACTATCCGGACAATAAACCTTTCAAGGCTTGTCCGATTTAAACCCTTATCCGATCAAGCTTTGTCCGGATAACACTTAAAACAAAATAAACATGCTCTCTTCTTTAAATAAGAACAATACAAAGCATGTAATTGAAACCAGTAAAATTTTAATACAAAAAGGTTTAGAAACCACTCACCTTTTAAAGCTTTTGACACCAAAACGCTAGAAATCAATTCCTTTTGAAACTGAATGCTTGAAATCAACTTGAAATCACCCTCTCTTGATAAACCGGACAACTCTTTCTCTAACTCCCTCTCAATTCTCAAAATGGCAAGCAAAACAAATGAAGGGGGAAGTAACCCCCTTTTATACCCACCAAATGGGGAAGGTCGGCCAACCGCCTTCCCCCCCTTTTGCCACCTCTTGTATGAATTTATACATGCACACATGCACACACTTTGCACACACATGCATATCTCCACGTATGCACACTTACACCACATATATATATTATTATATACATATATATCATCAAGTAAACACACATATATATATATACATATATATATATATATTTACATACACTCCTCATTTCATACAAAATTTACGTTATGCACATAACTTTCATATACCAGCGTGATCAAATATTATGCTATCACGTAATTATTAAATCAGATAATCACGTATTAAATACCTTGGGTAATAACCAGGATCTGGTTATCACAACCTTAGCCTCCCTCTCCACCCAAATGGCCAACATCCAAACCACCCTAACCTCACTCCCAACCACTATCGTAGCCCAAATACCCTAACCACCTCTTCCTCTACCTCCCTCTGCAGTACCATCCTTCGATGAAGCTCTCTCTTCCTTCGCTGCAGAGTTGAAGGATATAATAGCCATCCTTTCCATCCCACCACCCACATCCACCTCCATACCTCCTCCTGCTTCTTCATCAACCATGAAGTTTGCCACCAGAGCCGATCTAAGGGCTCTACCAAAGGTGCTTATCTCATCTTTCAATGAGATAAGTGCAAAGTTCATCCATCGAGCCTCACAGCCAACCAAGGCTCTCTCCCAGAGCCTTGTCGAACAACAGGCTCGTCCCAACTCTCTCTTTCACTCAATGGAGGAGAGTCGAAGAAAGAAGGCCCTGAAGGCGTATCTTGCATCCTTCAGGAACAAGAAGAAAAGGAGCAGAGCATCATGCTCCACCAGCCGCCCACAGAAGAGGCCGAGACACAAGGATCCAGAACAGGATGATCATGGTCTTGTTCCTCATGAGGGGGAGAACCAGGCCACGGCTGCTCAACCGATGGAGTTCGCTGCACCACCACCACCACATCAATCACAAAACCCACCACCCTCAACAACCCAAAGAACCCAAGTGAGGGAACTAGAGGCTTAGCCCTTTGAAGATGTACATAATGTAGACGTTCCCTTCGTCACCTCCCAAGAACCCATCGAGCTTAGCTCATCATCTGATGAAGAACAATCCACCCCACAAATAGAAACCAACCTACCCTTCACCCCATCACCAACTCCTAACCTACCCTTAACTCCTTCACCAACACCTCGCACCACAAAACCCTTCACCACCTTACCCATACAACCAGAACCCACAATCATCCAACCTTCCTCACCACAACAACCTCCAACCCAAACACAACCCCATGAACCAGAAACCACCCAAACAGAAACCCATGAACTAGAAACCACCCATCCTGATCCCAATGAACCAGAACTACCCCAATCCGAGCCAACCCAAACCATTTCATCACCAACCCACTCTCAACCCTTAGCCCAAACATAACCCACAACCCAACCAAACCAGATGCAAGCGGACGTTCCCTCTTCATCGAGGCATCCTCCTCAAGGGGTCGTTGATGAAATAATCGCAAATATGGAGTCACTAAGGAGACATCTAGAGGTGCTGCCAAGGGAGCCAATGATGATGGAAAACATCCATCAATATTTATATCATGATCGCGATGAAGGTTTAGCCCTCAATCCTCCCATGCTTTCACTACAATCTATGAACCTCCTATGCCACAGGTTTGATAGACAGACTACCCAACCACCACAAGCTGTCTTTTCAAACGATGGATTAAGGTTGGTCATGGACATCAAGATGAGGACCTTCACTAGCAGAGCCATCAAGTATATCGAGTACACTGTGGAGCGAGCCCATGGTCAAGTCAACATCTTCAATGACAATGACTTGATCAATCTCAATCCATATGACTTGATTGAGCTTTATGCATATACGACTCAGCGATAGGATCAGGGCATACGATTTGGGATGGCACACAAAGCGATCGTACAGACGATGGAGACCTTGGTGAAGCATAGAGCTAAGAGTGATTTTCAAATCGCTTTTCAACTTCGAATCGACAGACATACACTCCACCCGATGAAGACTTCCCTCGCCTGCAAAAGAAGAGGTCTGCCTCTGTACTTACTCAACCAGAATTGGGTCTGGTATACAAAAATGAGTTTGGGACGAAGAAATTCTTTAGACTGACTGAAGCCTTCAAGTACTCAACATCAACACTTGAATGGTTTCAGAAGGTTATCAGAGACAGACTAGGCAGATCTCATGTGCCGATGGGAGAGGGACAAAGACTAATTCATGAGATCTCTACAGTCATTCAATATAGAGGACTGTTAATGCACTTTTGGGAAATATCACAAGGGAGACCATGAATGTAGTTTTACTTATGCTTTGAATTGTAATATCTTTTGTTTCATCACTGTAAGAATTCATCATTTTGTTCGAATGAAAATTTGGCAAAGGATGTTTTTCTTTAGATTAGCCTCTGTTCATCACTTATGATTTAAATGTTCCTAGATTAGTTCATGTTTGTTCTTTCATTACTTAGGGGGAGATTGTTAGACCCCATAAGTCTTATGTACGGAAGTAATGAAGACAAACAAGTGATGAAGAACTAGAAGTCCGATGGAAGACTTCAAGGCAAAATGGCTAAGTTTGAAGAACAACCAGAGGGTCGATGAACTGACTAGAGATGCGATGGAAAGTGCATCTTCATAACCCCTCTGGGTACCAACACTTGAAGTTTTCCTCACTAGTTCAATCAGAGGCATGCGATGAAGATAAGAAGATAAGGTTGAACTAATGCCCCATGGAAGACAGCTGGAGATGACAAATCGACAGCTGGAGATGACAAATCAACAGTTGGATTCTACAAAGTTTATCTTGTATTGATGATTATCCATGTTTAGATATGCTTTATCTTTTCTTAGAAGACTAGCTAAATAGTCTCACTGGATAGTTATCTTCTTAGCTAGATTACTATAACGCCCCAAATACCACATTTGCATAGAACATATTTCATTACATAGAAACATGGATTACATCAAAAGGTCCCACTAGTA
>NC_037540.1:24111373-24112340 GCF_001531365.2 Cynara cardunculus var. scolymus | reverse complement strand
ATCCCCGGACCCAACTATTCCTGCATTGCATAATTTAAAACAGAAAATGAGGGTTAGACCATACGGGTCTAGTGAGGTTCCCTTCTATGAAATGCAGGGTGAAGATCACCAAAACATTTATTTCAAATCATTCATCGCATGAAGCAAAACTGAAAACATACAACTTTGGTCCATCGGGCCTCTAGTTCCAAACCACACTTAAAAATATTTTGACACAGGACCAGAGCCCCTCTGGTATCTCTTCCAGAGCTTCTGCTCTTCACGACCAGAGCCGCTGGTTTCACTAACCAGACTTGAAAAATAATTCGACATTTAGGACCAGAGCCCCTCTGGTCTCTCTTCCAGAGCTTCTGGTCTTCATGACCAGAGCCTCTGGTTCCAAATCATAATTAGAATATTTTTCAACAAAGGACCAGAGCCCCTCTGGTCTCTCTTCCAGAGCTTCTGGTCTTCATGACCAGAGCCTCTGGTTGTACTAACYAGCAYCTCTGACTCATATAAATGATCTTTAGATAAACCTTCAACCAATAAGATAGCCTTTTTCATAAAATGAGCAATTATAAAAAGTTCATGTTCGACCAGAGCCTTTGGTTTTACTAACCAGAGCTTCTGGTTCCAAAGACATGACCAACCAGAGCCGCTCTGGTTCAACGCTTAACCAGAGCTTCTGTTGGACCGTATTACTCAGTTCAGGGTATTGAAAACTTACTTGATTAAATAGATAGACATTGAGTATGCAGCAGACAGTTATAAATAAAGCAGGTAGAAATCAATAAGAACACAATGAAGAACTCTTGAAGAACACAGAGAAAGAAATGCTTCAAATGATTTTCACATGGAAAAGTGTTAACTATTACAATAYTGGAAGCACTCTTAAAATACAAAGGCCTAAAGCTGCTTTTATACAAGCAAATAACCACCAAGACAAACCTAGACGAAATATTTAATCTAAGCCGTCCAAATAAAG
>NC_037540.1:24096317-24111273 GCF_001531365.2 Cynara cardunculus var. scolymus | reverse complement strand
TTAGTATTCTTGTAGACCCTTTGGGACCAACAGAAATATTGCCTAGAATTATTAAATAATTTTGGGTATTTAGGGTGTAAACCATGTAGTACACCTATGGACAAGAACTTAGTTGTCACCGACTCTAGTAACTCAAAAGATACCCCATTAACTGATTGCTCGGGTTATCAAAGATTAATTAGAAGATTGATTTATTTTCCATCTACTTATCCTGACATTGCTTTTGTTGTTCATTGACTTAGTCAGTTTATGTAGGCTCCTAGACGATCACATCTAAACCTTGCTCTTAAAATTCTCAAGTATCTAAAATTTTCACCTGGTAAAGGAGTCAATTTTACAAGGTCAGAAAATTTCTGCTTAAATGTTTATGTAGATGCTGATTGGAGTAAGTGTCTCTCTATTAGACGCTCGTTACTGGATTTTGTTTGTTTCTTGGAAATTCAATGATTTCGTGCAAAAGCAAGAAACAAGCTACTGTTTCTCGCTCTTTTGTTGAATCTGAGTATAGGGCTATGGTTTATGCCTCTTGTGAAGTTGTCTGGGTCCTTATGGTTATGTTAGATCTATATATAAAATATCTTTTTCCTGTAAATCTATACTGTGATAACAGGTCTGCTATCCAAATTGCTAATAATCATATCTTTCATGAATGTATTGAACACAATAAATTGATATTCATCAAGTTCGGGAAAAATCAGTAAGGGTGACTTAAAGGTTGTAAAGATTATTTCTTCTGAGCAGCCTGCAGATATTTTTACAAAAGCCCTTGGTGTTAATCATCATAATTATTTGTGTTCAAAACTAAGAATGATTGACTTGTTCAAAAGTCAAGAATGAGGTTGGGTGTTAAAATATACCAAGTATATCAATCTTGACTATTGTCCTTGTTTTGACAGGAAATTTGTTGATAAGGGTAGAAAGTGTTAAAAGTTAAAGAATCTATTTTGTGCTAGATTATTAGAGGGGCGCGCCTCACTTCTTGGAAGAGTCAAAGGGTAGCGGAACAATGTTTCGTATTCTTCAAGGGGCTTTGTGTAATATCGGGAAAATATATATACCGTTTATTTCCAGTTTTCTTCATAAGATTGCATCTCTTTTTACCAGATTCTCTCAAATCTTCATCTTTCTGTTTTACTTCTTCTCTCTAGTTCTAATTTGTATATAGAATAAATATTGTTCTTCTTGTAGTTTCAATTAGAATAGTGAGGTAGTTCTGGTGATTGTATGTTGTAAACCTTGTCTAAGTTATTATAATGTAAATGTTTTTTCAAATAAAATACTTTTTAACTAATTTAAACACATGAGATTTCATTTTTAATTATGTATATTTATAAAAATTACATATTTGTTGTAGAAGTTAGAGAGGTAAGACCTGAACACTAAACAATGTGGTTGGTGACAAATTTACTCAAAATTGAAAGAGTAGTTTAATAATGTCTCTTTCAAATATGAACTCAGATAGTATTCAGATATGACGCCAATTTCACCTAAGAAAGTATTAGTCAAAATTCATATGAAACATGTGAATTGCAACATTGTCAAAGGTTGACCTTTTATAGTCACTATTATGTTAAATGATGTTATCCAACTTTAATCATGTAGTTTCATCTTATTTGTTGGTAAGTGCATGTTTTTGCTCTTTTCATTACACCTTCTGAGTATGATGTAGATGTTTTTTTAACACAACTGATCTTTCTTTTCTTGTATGCAGATAGAACAATAAAAATATAGTACTAATAAAATAATACTTTTGAACTTATTTAGTTTGATATGTTGAACATGTTCTCATATCAAGACAATAGTTGATAGAGTTGATGAGGCAAACTTGTTGGTTAAGTTTGCACTAAAAAATCAGCTTGTCAAAAACAGTATTTGTCAAACTATTTTCGACTTTATCTTGTGTTGGTCTTTAATCGGCTAGATGACAATCAAATTTGTTTTGGTCACTATTTTGTCTTCGTTTTAACTAGTCTTCGATTTTGTTGAAGACATTGTACTTTTGGACAAATACAGATAATATTAAGACTTTTACAATCAAAATATTATTCTAATTTTTATAAGTTACATTTTAGATTCCATCAATAATATAAATTATTTGGATCCTAAAAAGAACTTTATGATTGGAATCTTGATGCAGACCTAGTTAAAATTTGGATCATCGTTGCTTTCAGATTTTGGACTTGTCTTCAATTCCGCTAAGGATAAATCCGATAAACATTTCCGGATTTGTATCCTTTATATGGATTTTGAATTCATTAGTCCAGATTTTGGAGCATTCCGGATTTATATTGTATCGATAACAAGCAATTGGATTTTAAGGCATAATGCCAAAAATATTTCAAAGTGTTGGATCAAATGTGTTTGTGTTATTATCAAATCAATGATTGAGATCAATAGTCTCTTTCTATTTGTTAATAATACAAAAATATAGATAACATAAAAAACACTCTTAAATAAAACGGTATCAAAATGCATAAGTTAAAATACATTCGGACTCATAAATTAAGTGATTCATTTTGGATTTTTTTCCTTTTTTTGTTCTTTTCTTTTTTTTCACTTGTTTTTGCTTTCTTTTTTGCCAATTGTCTTTGTACGTCATCTTTCCTTTTCCTTTGTTCTTGTTGCCCTCAATTTATTGTGTATGAAACTCCCCTCAGCATTGGCTTATATTTTTTTTCTTTCTCAGAGCTGCTGGAAACACTTCAGCCCGATTTCTCCCCCTTAGCAGCTGCTAATGAAAAAGAAAGTATTTTCCCAAGCTGTGTAGGAATCACACAGAGTGATATATCAATCTGATCCTGATACTCTTCAAGTCAGATCATTCTTACATGATCCTCAAGTGTGAATGAAACATGATGAGATGTTGTTGGATTGTCTTAATATAGCATTTGGACAATGGTAGAGTGAGAGTTGATTTTGGACTAAACTTGTTCTAATAAGGTGGCAAAGTAATGAACAAGAGTAGTTTCCATTTCTTCCTGAAGTTTATAACTTTCTCCAAGAATCTTTTCAGAAGTGTTTTGGGCAGCTAGAAGATCATTTCTTTTGCATTGTTTGAATAAGCTAATCAATGGTACTTGTAGAAATGAAAGATAAGGTATGTGGATGAATAAAAGCATGCAAAAGTGATGAAGTGGGTTGTGCATCCAACCAATGACCTGTCAGATTATTGGTTGTGAAAATAGGAATGTCTCTACTACTAGGATCAAGTAACTTGATATTGAAGGGGCTTGAAAGAATGTTTTTAATTCAGAAGACAGTGGAGGAGTCTGAATTACCACTAATTGCATATAGATATACAGTAGTTATTTGTGGGAGCTGAAACAGTTTTTACGACAATTTTCGATTGAAAGGGCATTGAGGAGTTGGTTAGAGGTTCTAATGCCAGGGGTCCAGAATGGCCTAATTTAATAGCATCATCTGCTAGAAAAGTTCTAATGACCCTTTCACTAGATGATGGCTTTGGTAAAGCTTCTCGTTTGGCCAAGGGAAGATACCAATGATTGGATCAGTATCATAGCCTCAGAAATGGAGATAAAAGTAGACTCCATCAGAAGTGAAGACAGGAAAAGACACTTCTTGAACGTGAGAATCAGTTTCAGAAGTGTTCGATCTTGTCTTAGACTTCTTTATTTCTCAGCTAGAACTTAAATAAAGTGACTTTTAGGAGCGTTTTTCAGTCAAAGATTCAATTTTAGCTCGAAGAAAAAGGCTAGTTTATTCTATGGTTGAAGAATAATTCCACGAAAGACCATGAAAGTAGGCAAAAGTAAAACATACCAGAGGGTTCTCGAGATCCAATGCAAGTACTTCGATTTTCACGGGTTTAAATGATAGAAAATTTAGAGTCATATTAAAAATAGTAGGATCTGAAGGAATTTTGTCTTCCAACTCTTTAGAGATTAGCATTACAAGAAATCTGATGTATGGTAGTTGGGCCTATTTGCTTTCGTTTTCTCCAATGGTCTCTAAGGAACTTTAGGTTTCTCAGATTTCTTTGGATTTAGGTCAACCTTCAATTTCAGAGTTGATCTTTGATTATAGCAAGAGATCTTGTTTCCAGAAGTTGAGTGTTGATTAGATGAAGATTTAGAAGAGGATTTCTTCAACTTTTGACTTTTTCTTGTTTTGGGAGAAATGTCAAAAATGGCTTTATTTTGAACTCTTATGAGTTTTCTCAGTGAGGGGTTTTCATCCAAAAGTAGAATAACGCTGAGCAGAAGAGGTGTCAGGTATGGAAGAGAGAAACGTTCCAAACTTGAGCATAGATTGATCGCAGTTAGGATTAACCTTTTCAGAATTATATCCTAAACATCTTTTTGACTTTTGCTGGTATCTAAGTATCAACGGTTTCAGTTACTTTAACTGAGACTGAGGCTTTGCACCAGCATTCGACAGTGGCTTTCTCATATTTTTGCTTAGTGATAGTTTGTTCTCCTTCAATGTTGACTATTTGGTTTACTATGACTTGATCATAAAATTATTTTCACCTTTAGTCAACTCTTTAATTTTTATATGGCATTTTTCTAGTTGTTCAGTTATATCAACATTAAATTTTCCAGCTTTAGTTTTGCCATTTGAAGCGGTGTACAGATCAAAAGGTCAGATAATCAAGCGTTGAACATCTATCAGCATTAGTTACAGAGGGATCATAAAGATTTGGTACCTAAGATGTACTTGATGATTTTGTTGAAAAAGAAGTTTTGGATGGTTCATTCTTAACTTCTTTGATCGTGGCCATAAGACAGAGATAGGCCATATCTTCTTCACCAGATGAGGGTTCACCAAAAGAGTCCGCCCAGTCATGATCTTCATCAAACCTTTTCCTTTTCGATTGTAGTTTTTCATCTTCTTGTACTTTTTCTTCAGTTTCTGATACTTGTCATCTTTATATCTGAGAGATGAAGAGGGTTTCGAGACTTTCTTGGAACTGCATTCACTAGAAAAATGTCATTTCTTTTCGCAGTTAAAGCATATCGTTGTAGCTTTATCACAGGTGTTGATTTGGACTTATCAGTGATGGAAAGAGTTTTGTTTCTTCGAATGGAAAATCTTCTAAAAAGTACTAGTTACAAGTGCCAGCGATTCGTCAAACTTTGAAAGATCAGCGTTTGTTAAGTCTTCAAAGTTAGAGTGGAAGAAGAACTATTTGAGGGGATAGTATCTGAAGAGATTAAAGCTACAGGTGGGATTTTGGAATCTTTTGAGTCTCTGATGAGATTATTCTTCAGTTGTCGAGACTGCTCATGGTTCAACAATATGCCATATAGAGCATTGAGAGACAAAAGTTTTGGAGATCTTTAGATACTTTAAGACACATTGAATAACTGTCCCAGGTTTCGGCAAACAATCCAAAAACTTTTTCGGAGTCTTAGAATTAGAATCTTCTCGACCTACAGTTCTAGGGTCAATCATAAGCAGTTAAAGCATTGATGTACCTCAAACAAAGATCCATTTTTACCACAAATGAATATTTCCTATTGTCTTACCAGATTTATCTTTCTGGTCTCTTGTACTTCAATAGTATCTCCATATTGAACACAAAGAGTGTCCCACATGGCTTTAGAGGTTTTAAGATTCATTACAGAAGTACATAGCCCATTAGGAAGAGCCATAGCAATGACAGTTCTGAATTTGGTGTCGATAGCCACCTTTTTTTATCGTCATATGTCTTAATGGGCTTGTTTTGTTCCATGTCTTTCAAGTTTTGGCAGCAATAGTAGTAGCGGCAAGAATAACTTCTATGGTTACAAAAGGAACATAGGGTCCATTACTAATGTAGTAAGCGATCTCAGGATCTCACATTCTAGGAGGAGAGACATGATTTTTCTAGAGAGAAAAGTTATCTCTGCTAAATCATGGAGATTTGGCAAGAGATCTATTACCATGATAGTTATTTTTTGTTGTAGGGGGCGAGACAACTCTTTGTAAGGAATTCGGAAAATAGTTCCGTAACTTCAAGATATTTTTATCTCATACGGCTCCTCAAAGGTCACAAATATATAGAGAATATCTAGAAGAGTATGGAAAAGAAATAACTACTCTGATACCATTTGGTGGTCCCAAAAGGGTTACAAGAGTAAACATGTAACACCCTCGTCCTGCGTGGCTAAAGACGGAAGATGTCATTATTGGTTTTAAACAAAAATTACAATATACGCATTATATAAACCAGAGCAGCTAATATAATTTACCAAAATATAATTATATAACCACAAACGGAGATAACAACATGTCTCAAAATACAGTCCAAAATACAAGTATATCTACACTAGTCATCAAAAGTTTAACAAAAGTACGTCATAATGGGTTATATTTAGTATTGTCATCTTCGTAGCTCTCATCCCAAAATTCCTTCTAAATCATGTATCTATCGAGGACAAGAAAATCTCGGTTGAGGTTAATGCTTAGTGAACGGATAATAATAAGTAAACAATGAATATGAGATAAAAAGTTCAAAAGAAATACATAACGTGAAGTGATAATCCAAAAGAAAGTCAAAATGCCTCGAAGGCATGTCAAGGGTCTAAAGACCAAACTGCATCACGAGGACGCATTGTTCCCAAAGAATGATCAATTCGTTCGGGCATAATTGAGGAAAGGGGAGCGAGCACAACACAACAATGCTCTCCGTGGATTTAACCACGAATACAATTTCTTATCCGATAATGGTTCCTAGGATTGATCCATACGCCATCTGTTTGACTAGTGTCTAGTCAATTCCATTTTTAAAGAGTATGTATAAGTAAAATTGCAATGATATTTTTAGCCACCATTGAAGCATTTCAATACCGGTGCCCCCAATATTGAGTATAGTAAAATAGTTCACCATAGACGCAATCTAACAAGTCAAGTGATCAAGGTGATCTATGTTCCAAATAGTGTAGATCATATTTCAAAAGGAAACAAAAGCTCAATAGCATTTGATAAGCACAATGAGAATTTGGAACCGATGTATTCGGAATTTATCATAGGTTATTCAGATTAGGAAGCCTTATACAAATGGCTATCCCCATGTCAAGTGAGGTAGGATATCCTTACCTTATCCGAATTTGATAATTAACACACGATCAAACAAAACTCACGATTAACTTTGACTTGCTTACGTGCCTAATGAATGCATAAACGTGTCATTATTTACAAGACATAAAAACCATAGCATAATTCTTCTAATAAAGTTACTTAGGTCTTAAATAACTTAAACAACATAGACATCAAGAAATCCAGTCGGATACGAATTGAGAACTTAAACCTAACACTTGGCCTTATGCACTTTCGTTCCAACAACTTTTGTCCCTCTTTCTTTTGAGCATTTTCACCCTACTTAGAGGCCAATCTGTAACATACATTCTTTTTTTAAATATGCTTATCAAATGCCCCTAAATGTGTACTAATGTTTATTATGTGTTTAATAAGGTGGATTATGTGATAATACAACGCTCTAATGAGAACTTGTAGCAAAATCCTTAAGAAAAGGGTTACATAGGGTTACAAAGGAAAGCATAACACCTAAGTTATAAATACATAAAACTTCTTTTATTGGGAGATCTTTTCTGGAATATTTTTGTTGAAAGCTATAGATTATCTTGTGACGAACGCGTAGGTGAAAACTTCATCGAAAACAGAGGTCCGAACGAAAAGTTATGAATTTTTAAGTGTATGGTGGTCAAAATGGGTGTTGGGTCAACCCAGTCGGGTCAAACCCAACCCATAATGGGTTTGTGCAATAAAGTGACAAAATTATATCTTTTCACCTAATGTTTTACTTCTACAAGCTTCTGGACCAAAGTGTGTGTGATTTCACACACCTAAAGCTAAATCTTGATGAAATTGAAAAGAAATTTCAAAAAATTTGAAGATTTGAAGGTATAAATGTTGGTATTTTGTTTTTCTTGATGTATTTGGTTGATTTCTTGCAACTAGGGTTTAAGCTATAGAATGAATGATGGAATTATTTTGTAGAAATTTGATGAGACTAATTGTTATTTGGTCAAAAACATGGATTATTTAGAAAGATTAGTTGAAATAATGTTGAATTATGAACACAAATTTGACTTTTCAAAGTCAAGCTATAAAATGATGATTTTGACGAATAAGGCTTGAGCTTTGCTATTTTTATAAAGTTTGTGATATTTTGAGATAGAAATCTAGATTTGGTATCAAATGGGAATGGCTTGGGTACAAGATTGTTAAATATAGCCATTTTGAAACATATAAGTCCATGTTTCTGTCATGTTTTATAAAATTTGTATAAAATCAAAGGAAAATCCAAGGGATATGAGGTCAGTGGCATCTGAAAGATAAAAATAATAACATTTGGGGCACGCAGCTCACAATCTATCAATTTCTCATTCGGAGAAAGTTGATATTGAAAGAGAAGGATATATGTCCCCCCTTCAAGTCTTTTTTATCACTAATTGAGTCTGATAAATTTGTGTACTCCATACGGTTTATCTTTTTGAGACTAAACAGAAGCATTAGTTGTTTTATCTTTCTACACTACATAGATTTTGCAAATTATATGTTATTTTGCCGAAACATTCATATATATGCTATTATTAAGCTATCAATGATTGAATGGAAGACCTGGTGAGATGAGTCTCAAAAAGTCTCATATATACAATACATCCGTGTACTGAGTATATTTGTAATACTCACAGGTCAATCTTTTTATAAGATTAAAAACAATTTCATACGTTGAAATTGGTTGTTATCTTCCCATTCCCTTAATCTGAAAAGGTTAAACAAGTGGATTTGAAAAGATCTACTTACAATTTCATGAATTGACGGCTTTCGCGAAAAATTTCATTTATTCTTATGCATGATGTCATGATTCTCATTTTATCATAAGGGAGAGTATGTAATAATGAATGAAATATCCAATTCCAAACATTATAAGGAGAATTTGTTGTAAAGATCAAGGGGGAGTAACTTCAATGATGGTAAAAGACTCAAAATGAGTGCGACTGAAGATGATTACAAAAGATTATTCCGATGCTACAATGTCTGAGAGTTGTTGAATATGAAGATCAATTTTACAACAGTTTGCTGAAGATCAATTCTGAAGATTGTTATTGTTTTTGATCTATTTTGTCAAAAGAGAAGATCATCGCGGTTCTACATTCGAGGGGGAAAATGTTAGAAGATCTTTCTCAAATAATGATCATCTGAAGTTTCAAGTTGAAGATTATTTTTGAAGAAGTCATAGTGTGCTTAAAGCATCAAAGTTCAAACGAGACTCAAAGCGCGCAAATTCTTTCAAATCTGAATACAAAAGGGGAGAATGTTATGACTGAAATTTAGTGTAAAATTGTATTCGTCTTGAAAGTTAATTTTGTCTATAATTGTATAAAAGTCATCGTGTTTGACTTTGTCTAGGTGTTTGACCCTATATAAAGGGTAATTCCTTTGTAATTTTGGAGAGGAGCTCAATTGAAAATCAGTATACGTATATAAAAGGTTTGACCAAGATTTGAATGTTGACTTTCTCTCTCAACTCTCATATGTTCTTGAATGGTATATCAAGATCTGCCATTGATGAATGTTTGAAGCTTTAATGAAGATTGATTGTTAGGGACAAACAAATTCTGAATTTAAGATGGAGAAAAATGTGTTAGAAAAGGGGGCTGTACAGGGGAATTGGAATGGAATTAGCTAACTAAGGAACGGAATAGAATGAGAAGTTTTATGTATTTATAACCAATACATGTTTATTGTGTACTTATATGTGTATGAAATTTCTGTTTGTATTGGTTGTGTTTCATGTTCTGGTAAGGTGTAACATGAGTGAGTCCCTCTGATTCTGGTTTGTATTCGTATTTCCGCAATGTCGGTCGAGTTCGAATCTACAACTTTTTGTTGGTCTCTTGGTAAACCGTGAATACGGGTACCACCTTGTGTGATACAATGGAAAGTAGTGTATGTCCATGTATCCCAGGGAGATGGAGGTTGGGTGTGACATACCGGTTCATTGTACTAACATATCTCAGGCATTAAGGACGAGTGTGAGTACTATCCTGCATGTACCCAGTAGATGAAGGTGGGAGTGGTGCACTATTCTTGACATTTTATATTTTATTCATAATAAGTTTACATGATACAGTACTTGAGCCATGTGGTAGGTGTTCGTATGACACGAATATCATTTTGTTGTCGAGTTTGTCAGTAAGAACGTATGTTACTATTGAACTTATGATGTATTGATTTTGATATTGGTATGTAATGTTTATTAGATTGGTAGGTCTTTTGGATGTATTCATGGAATTGTCCGAGTTGTTGGTCTTCGATGTTAAAATAGCTTTCGTTTCAAGATTCTTTTTCATTTTTTGGTTTATATATATATATATATATATAATACATTATAACCATGTACTTTTATATAATCTCTCTAAGCATTATAGCTTACATGTTATTGATTAACTTTTTTTTACAGGAAAGAAGATTGTAGACAAAGAAAAAGATAAGAAAACTTAGTTCAGGTGTTGACTCAAGTGTTAGTTTAGCTTTTTTGGGTATATTTGTATTTGCTTTTGGTGTGTTATATATGTATGTATTTCATTGGGTAGATATGTCCCCGGTTGATTGTAGGTAAAATTTTGGATTGTAAATCTTAAACTTTTTGGTTGGTTTATGTTTTAGACCAAAAAAAGAAATGGATAAAACGTAACAATTTAAAGCGGACATTTCAGAGTTTTATTAAAAAATATATCCCGTATATTTTAGTGGTTTAAAATTTGATTATTTTGGAGATTAAACGGTAAAATGGACATTAATGTAACCGCAGTGTTACATAATCCAGATTATATTATCTAAATGAAAGTTATAGTATGGTATCATGTGAGTCTATTAGTTTTGGAATCATCTTATTTGGATCATTAATCTATTTTATATGAATTTTATAAAACAAAAGCTATGATCCCGTGTACACAGTGAACAACCCTAAAAACACAATGCTTCGAGTCACTTAGAGCCGCAATTGGGTTTTAGACCCTCCATAATAGTGGTAGCATATAGTAAGGGTTTTCTACCTGCAAAATATGAACTTATTCTGATTTATGGTTTATGAGTATGCACTATTAAACTACTGGACTTGAAGTTTTCTGTAATTCTGATTTCCATATTTTTTTCCAACTCACTCTTAGTATCCAAACTTCAATAATTTGCAACATTTGAATGCTCCAAACATATCTTAACATACTAAACATTAAAACAAAGTTCAATTGTCATTATTCCAAGCTTAATCATGCAATTTTGTTTCTCTTAGGCATTTAATTGAACACTTACTATGTGGTTTAACTTACACACACCTTAACTATATTGAATCCATAATTTACCATTTTTCTTTCTACATCAATTTTAATTAATTCAATCATTCGAAAACATGTATTTAACCATAAATTGTAAATACCAATGCACATTCTAATTATATACACAATTATAAACCAACCTCAAATATCTTAACATAAACACCCTAATGAGAACAAAAGAAATTTATACCTTTAGGAATGGTTCGAAGAGTGGATTCCGAATATATGATTATTTTTTCAATTTCCTTAGTAAATTGAGAGAATTTTGAGAGAGAGAGAGTATGAAAAAAATGAGGTAGTGATCAATGAAAAGAACACAGGGATGTTGTGACTTATATATATATATACACATACACACAATTATTAAGAATTTAGGAGTTTGGTGGTTTTAACCCCTCAACATTATTGATTTTTATTTGAGTACGGTAGAATTCAGGTAAGCATAGAATACAAACATGTTATGCACAATTCTACCAAAAATTCACTTAACCCAATTTGTACGAGTTAATGGAACATTAGTGTTATAAAACAGTTTGTAGGGGGGGATGAATATAAACACAAATTTTCACTTTTTAAATTCGTTTATTGATTAATAAGAACCAATATGAGAATTTACAAATTGTTGCGGAACTAGATAAATTTGTATTGCACAGAGAGAGAAATAAGAAAGAATAAGATAGATAGAAGACGTAGAAGAGTGATGAAGCGTGGTTGAGATGGAGGGTCTTCTCAACTATTTATACCCACTACATTAAACGCAGCTTAGAAGGTACAATCCACGTGTCAAGGGAGGAGTGAAATGCATGTCCTTGTCCATCAAATATGATAGGTTTTTTGTTGTATATGATTAGTTGCTTTAGGTAGTTCATGAGCACGTTTGGAGACAATAAAGTAACCCGTATTGTACCTTTGTCTAGTAGAAGTAAGGGGTATGTGATTATGTGCAAGAGAATAAAACAAAATAATCTTGATGCACAAGATATTGTCCAACTATGGAGATGAGTCGTTGAGGACTTCTTCAAGTATCGCTAATATATTGGTCATATTTCACACTTAATGTAGATAGTCATGGTATCACTGAATGCCGCTTCAAATCACAAGTAGAGCATCTTTATCTTACGTCGCTGAAGTTTCTTTGATATGAGTTTATCGTCGAGGAAACTAAGTTCTAATACAATTAGAAGAGATGTTCAGCGATCACTGAATAGATTCAGATGCAAGCTGATAGCTGAAGTTATAAACGAAGTAGAACTAAGTATTTCACTAAGTAAAAAATCATCATCAAATTACTGAGAGATTTTGTATCAACAATTGTTCTTTAAACATGGACCTGAGGGAAGTTTTTTAGCAGTACGTTTATGCATTGATGACTTGATTTATTCAGAGAATAACTTTGTTTTATGTGCAAATTCAAACCCTCCATGAATCAAGTTTTTGATATGACATATTTGGGAAGGTTTCACTATTTCTTAGGGGTCAAAGTCCAGCAAACAAAAATCAAGGCCACCATGAAGACATTCATAACAGTGCGATGAATAGTCATCAACTTCGGTAAAACAGTGGCGGGTTCTCTACCCCTGCGAGGATGGAGCGACAAAAGTTTTGAGCATTCAAGAGAAGGTCAACTCTCTTTCTAGATGATACCTCTAGAAGAAGGCGATTCTAACAAATCAAATTCAATTTTTCTCGCTTTATCTTCGTCGTAGGATAAACCACCGCCAAAGTAAGTACATTAATGAAGTGGTGGCAAGTTTCATAATAGAGAACTACAATCCAGTGAACAACCCCATCGTATCTTAAACAAAATTAGCCAAAGAAAATGGAGGAGCTCGAGTTGATCCGTCACTATAAAAACAACTGATAAGCGTAGTCTGATGTACCTAACAAACTATGAGGCCTGATGTGATGTTTAGATCTCTTTAAGCAGATTTATTAACTATCCAAAAGAGGCTCACCTAATGGTTGTTAAATGGGTATTACAATACATCAAATGTAAATTAATGTTTAGGTTGCTTTATGAGAAAGGGAACACCGAAAATCTAAAGAGTTATATAGATAGTGACTTTGTGGAAGATGTTGATGGTGCCATAAGTACATTTGGATACATATTTGTCATGAGTAATGTTGCAGTAGCATGGAGTTCAAAAAATCAACCTATTGTGACTCTCTCAACCATATAGACAGAGTATGTTGCAGCTTCTATGTGTGCTTGCTAGAGTATTTGGATGAATAGGTTTCTAGACAACCTCAATGAAGTGCAGAACAAGGGTACAATAATCCTTTGTGACAATAGCTCTTTAATCAAACTTTTTAAGAACCCAGTGTTCCATGAGAGGATGAAACACATCAAGGTCAAGTTTCATTTTCTTTGTGAACTAGTTAAGGAATGAGAGATTGAGTTGGTTCATTGTGGAACGAAGGAGCAGGTCAATGACATCATGATAAAACTGCTAAAACTGGATACATTTGTCAAACTAAAATGTTCAGAGTTGAAGTCATCAAGGAACAAACTAAGTTTCCCACTGCTAGCTCAGTTTGGGTAAGGATGTTGAGAGAATGGGTCAACTCTGATCTATTCACGTCTAGATTGAGATATGACTGTTTTTTAGGAGTTTAGTTGTTGAATAAATCAGCCTTGCATCAATGGCCTATTCATATGCATATTGCTTTCACTTTTTCAATTGAGATATTTTCCAGCTTCTTTTCTTGTAATTACTCTATTTAAAGAGCCTCGTATCATGAATAAAGTGTTCAAGTTTCTTGACCATATCAACGAGTAGAGTACCAAGTTTTCAATTAAATGAGGAGTATTTTGGTTATTTTATATATTTTGTAATAAAAATTAAAAATTAATCCATACTACATAATATTATAAAATATGAAAGGAAACTAAAACCACCCAATTCCTCCAAACCCAAACACAATCGGAAAACCTACCCCCCTTCTCTATCACGGAAAATGTAAAGCCAACTGAAAAACCAAAAACATAGAGGAATTATCTCAAGCAAACCCCCTCCAGCACCACCCTTGCCAAAATTTAATATGACCTTGTTAATAGATTTAATTAGGGGTGAGCATAGGCGGGTATCCACCCTATTTGATAGGAATTGGAACCGGAACCGACGGTTCTTGAGATATTGGAACCAGAACCGGAACCGGTTAGAGTGGTTCTTGAATTTTTGGAACCGGAACCGCCCGGAACCGGAACCCGTTTCCTAAAATATTAAAATTTTGTTATTTAGAAATAAAAAAATAAAACATTGCCAAAACACTAAATAAATAAACAAGAATACAAATTATACGGAATAATGGTTACAAATATTGTTTAAGGATTACAAACCATAATAGACTAATAGTAAATGTTGAAAGTTTAACGATTACATACTGTAATTGTAAATGTTCAAAGTTTAACGATTACATACTACGAATCCAATTAAACACACAATTTGAAAAAATACGAATAATTTTATCTCAAATTCTGAATTTCGTCTCAACTTCTTGCATACCCATCGCATCCTCAACCTCGTACGATAACTTGTGAATAATTGAGTGTTAAAAAAAACTACACAAACTTGTAAAAAACTTGTGAATAATTGAGTGTTTTTAAAACTACACAAACTTGTAAAAAACTTGTGAATAATTGAGTGTTA
>NC_037540.1:24076984-24096287 GCF_001531365.2 Cynara cardunculus var. scolymus | reverse complement strand
AAAAACTACACAAACTTGTAAAAAACTACACATATTTTTAACAAAAAACTACACAAACTTGTAAAAAACTACACATATTTTTAACAAAAAACTACTCAAATTTTATATAAAAAAAACTGCACAAACTTTGTATAAGAAACTGAACAAAATTATATAAAAAACTACACATATTTTTAACATAAAACTACACAAATTACATAAAAAAACTGTACATATTTTTTTACAAAAAACTACACAAAAAATATTAAAAAAAAGCACAAATTCGTAACTTATGACTTACCTTAATAAAGGAACTAGTTAATCCCGCCGGATACCCGACAGGTAACGGTTCCGAAAAATTGAGAACCGGAACCGGAATCTTTCTCAATCGTTTTAGTAACCGGAACCACTCATATCGGTTCCGGAATCCGATGGTTCGAAGGTAGTTTCGGTTTCGCAAGTGGGTACCCGGTTTTGCTGTTAACCCCTAGATTTCATCATCCATGAGCAAGAAATCATATCGAAATTAGTCCATTCAATCTAGTTTTCCCTTGTATCCAGGCAATGTCTTCAATCACGTGTTTATTTCCCCATATTCATCTTCTTTTTTTGCATTGTAATTTTCATGTGTGTGTTTTTATGTGTTGGTAGGTTGATAAAGTCAAGGGTTTTAACATTGGAATCTCAAAACAACCCAACAAATATGGGTTTACTTCTCGACTTTGACTAAATCCAAAATCTAGAACAATCCTGAATCTATCTTGAAAGAGGGGGTATCGATGTTGGCCGAAGATGGAGAGGGGTATGTCGGGGGAGAAGATATATCAAGAGAGAGGGAAGAAAGGAAGAGAAAAGACAGAGTGAGGAACGAGATCGATATTATATAATGGTGAAAAGGGAAGGTGATATTAGTGGCTGAAGGTGTTGCAGATCGACTCAAGGTGGTAACGAAGATCGACTAAAGGTTGGACGTGTTGCGACGATGGAGATAGGCTGAAGGCGTAGCAAATGGGAGATTTGATGGAAGTGTTTACAGAAGACGTATGGGAGAAGGAGTTTGCTCTTCGATCTCCCCGTGAGTTGGACGGGAAGTGACATAGGGGGTTATCTATGAAGCATTTGAATTGCCCCTTTCWTTTGGAATAGTTGAAAGTCCTCTTCTTAGGGGATTTTCTTTTTTCTTATCAACATAGAGTTGGAACTTAGCCGATGGACGAGTGGACCAGTATGAAGCTTTAGTTTCGTTGCCGRCCAGAGCTCCTAGCCGACGACCGGCTACCCCTTTCGAGCTCAGCTGACCCCTTCTTGATTCCGTTTTTTCCCTATTTGAGATAGATGAATTAATGGAACTTTGATCCCCAGTTCCTGCTTGGTCTAATGTCTAGGTGCGTATGGCAGTACACTGTACACTGAGAGCACCTTTCAAGTCGGCTGAAAAAGAAAGAAAAAAGGCTTTCGTCGTCTTTTTCCCGCTTTGTCTATATACAGTAAGGTGATGTTTGATTCGCAAAATCTTTTTGGTTGAAATAAATCTGTTGAATGAATTAGAATGAAATGTTGTCAGGTTTCATTACCTCTTTGGTTGACAGACATTGAAATGAAATCTGTTAAGGAATTGAAATCTGTTTGTTTGGTTCACATAATATATCTTTGAGATTGAAATGAAATATTGGTAAATGACCAAAATGCCATTTTTTGGAAATTTTATTTTAAAAAATATATAAAAATACTCTAATAAAATAATTATTTAATATGTAAAACAATATAAAATACACAACCAAAATATAACCTAAACCAAACGATGTTACTAAATCGACGGTGGTCCGTAGTGGTTCAGGTGACGATAGTCGGCAATGGTTCAAATTGATGATTGTCCGCGGTGGTTCAGGTGATGGTGGTCAACAATGGTTCAGATCGATGGTGGTCTGCGGTAATTCAGATGGAGGCGGTTAGCGGTGGTTTAAATCGGTTGTGGCCGACGATGGTTCAAATTGGTGGTGGTGGCAGTGGTTCAGGTCGGTCCTGGTGCATGATGGTCCAAATTACGGTGGTCAGAAGTGGTTCATATCGGTGGTGGTCTGTGGTGGTTCAGATGACGTTGGTCTTCAGATCGATAGTGGTTTAAATCGCGATGGTTCATATCAAGGGTGGTTCAGATCGGCGATGGTGGCGGTGGTTCAGATCGGTGGTTGTTCTAATCGTTGGTGGTCAATGGTGGCCGACGATGATTCAGATCGGTGGTAGTCTTCGATGGTCGGCAGTGGTTCAGATCGGTGTTGGTCTATGGTAGTTCAGATGGTGGTGGTCGGAGGTGGTTCAGATCGGCGGTGGTTCAGATGGGGAGTGGTTGGAATCGGCAATGAATCAGATCGGTGGTTGTTGAGATCGGTGATGGTCGACGATAGTTCAGATCGACGTAGCCGCCGGTGATTCAGATCGGTAATAGTTGGCGGTGGTTCAGATCGGTGGTGGTCCGTGGTGGTTCAGATAACAATGGTCGACAGTGGTTCAGATAAGTGGTGGTCCACGATGGTTCAGATGGCGGTGGTTCAGATCGATGGTAGATCAAATCGGTGGTGGTTTAGATCCGCGGTGGCCGACGGTTGTTCAGATCGGTAGTGATCAGCGGTAGTTCAGATCGGTGGTAGTCGACGGTGGTTCAGATCGGTGGTGGTCGGCGGTGGTTCAGATGACAATGGTCGACTTCAAATGATGATGGTTGGCGGTGATTCAGATCGACGGTGGTAAGAGGTGGTCGACGATGGTCATATTGGATTTTATGAGATTAAGATATACTAGGTTAAACGCATATTTATTATTATGAAAATAGATATCAAAATACCATGTGGTTGATAAGGAATATTAAATTTTTATTTATAAAATTTGTAGGATTTTAAAGATTACCAAAGAATGAAACAAACGGTATATAATTAATTCAACTTTCTAGTTCCATTGCAACAAACGACGGAATATAATTAATTCAACTTTCTAATTCCATTGTATTCTTTTAAGAATCCGAAGCCAAACTCCGCTTAAAAATCATTATAGTAGAACGCTATTCTCAATTATTGTTGCAATGGTCTTAATACGAAATCTTTTATAGCAGGCAGGAGGTTTGAGTCGAAAAGATTTTGGGAACAACTCAAGTTAGGTTTTTTTTTTCAAAAAAAAAAAAAAATTCATTGCCAAATTGGTTTCTGTTATCTCCCGGCGACGAAGATTGGAAGGCACCTATCCCAATTTTGAATTTTCATAATTCTTTGTTCGATTGATAGTGGTGGTGAGTATTTGGTTTACGATCTTGTTATATTTTCATCAAATTGTGACTTGAATCAACTTATTTCGAGTAGTGTCGTTCACATTTGAATTCCATGATTTACGGTTTTACTTCCTTTCTAAGTTTCATTTTTGTAGTATATTTAATGATGATGCTCCATTGATTCTACTAAAGTTGAATGTTTCTGCTGTGGTCTCACTCTAGTAGAACCAGTTTCTATAGGGGATCGGATAATTTGCTCATGCGTTAGATTTTTAGTTGAAATGTTTGATGGAACTGTTAACTGACGATGAATTATACGATTTTCTGTCGAATCGTTAGAGCGTTTACTTACCTTCAGGTGACCATTTATTTTTGAAAATATTGGTATACTGTAGTTTGGCTTGATCTTCCTACTTCCATTTGTGGTTTTATTTGGTACCATATCAAGATGTATGTGGATCTGGATGCTTTACGATCAGTTGATAATATGGATACATTTCACAAAACTTATAGCAATAATTGCAGCTAAAGAAATTATTTTGGGTGACTTATTGAGTTCTGTATACCAGCATAAAATTTTAGATGGTTGTCTCAATGATAAAGCACAAGGGAAGATAGTTGTCAATCTCCATGCCCCTTTTATACATTATATAAAACATTGGATTATCTAATGTTTTTTTTTCATAATGATTGTATTTGGTATTTTGTTGCTGAATTGGAAATGCAATGCTTGATTTTTAGAGTTGAAACTTATCTATGATGTTGCATGTTGGTGTAAACGTGTTATATTTGAATTGTGTAACACTCTGTGTGTGTGAGTGTATATATATATATATTTTGATAAGATGCTCCTCGCATTCCTGAAGCCTGTGCCTCACGCCTGCTCCTAGGCCCCATGACCTCTTTGCGCCTAAGTTTTCCTTGAGCCCTTAACAACTTTGCACGCATAGTCCAATTATTCCTGGTCTGCTTAGTATCTTATAAGTTAATTCAATGTTCTTAGTGTTTCTATTTGATATTTACTGCCGAATTCATAAATAACGAGTATGAGCTCATGTCAGTATCAATTTATAATGTTGAACCTATAGATAGTGCTGCATGCCAGGAATAGGTGGCAATTACATGCTAACTACTCAAAAGTCATTGTGAAGAAGGCTACTTGGATGTATTAGTTTCACAAGATATTCATCTTCAAAGGAAACTAACTAGTGTTTTATTTGTCTATTGTCTTGGTTTTTGCTGGTTCTCAAATATTTATCAGGTTTGTTGAAATTGTTGCAAAAATATTACCATTTCCTGCCTTGAAGTTGTTTTTTCCTGACATTGCGCATATATAGAATGCAAGTCACTATTACTCGAATAATTTTGTTCACGCTTTCTGTATGTTTGATGTTCTGCATTTGGCATTGCAAGTTGGTTAAATCTGCACGAACTGGACTTACATTCTGCGTTTTTTGCACAAATTAGAATTAAATTCTGTGTTTTAAGTGAACGTTTTGCACTCACCTGGAGTGCTCTGTTAGGCCGTCCAGCAATCTTTTTGCGCAGTTTTCTGCCTTTTTAAACCTACATAACACAGGCTATAATGTTTAAGCCAACCATGTAGAATAGGTTGCCAAGTATGTAGCATCACCTCTATCTACCACCTCCAGAGCTGAAATTATCTTATCTTGAGCTTAGATATATGATATCATATATCTCATTTTTGACTTTTTGTACCCCATGGTATTTGTTGAAACATCTTGATATTGAAATACTAGGAGTGAAAGACTATATTAGAAGCAATCGCAATGACATGCGTCTATCTAAACATGTTTTGACATGTTGTCAGACTGTTTCTAGACTGACCTAGCTGCTGTCCAACATCTTTGTTTTGCTTATGATTTTCGTGGTTTCAAATTGAAATATCTGTTCTATAATAAATTGCAACTTGATACTGTCATTGTTGCAACTTTCCTTCAACTTATAAAAGAATTGCAAAATTAAAGCATGGAAGTGACTGTTTACGTACTTCACCGAAGCACATCTATATCTTTGGGACCATGCCCACTACCAACCTAATCCACTATTTTCAATGAAGTTACAAGCTAAATTGACTTAATACTTTAGATACAAGAATCCTCCTTATAAAGATGACTACTTTCTTAACCTTTTACTCTTAAGATGATTTGCACATATCCTATCATACGTAAAGTAGACCTCCCCTCTGTTTATAACCACAAGACTTTCTCCCAATTGTTTGACTTCTCTCTAAGCTGGTCTTCTTCACGGTTGATGTCACACTTTGTGTTACAACTTGAGGTTGTATAAAACCAAAACTGAAACTATCTACTATTGTGCTAAACTGATTGATTGATCGCTCAATTCGTGTATCTTCAAATGGTTGATCTCTTCATCTATTTATACTTGACATTGATATTATCCTTCTTCAGATATGCAAACATTTCTTGGAATATTCATTGACTTAATATTTATCCGTTGCTTGGCTTAAAGGAGTTTGTGAGTAACTCAAACTCGAAATTATACTTGATCATTTATATAAATTGTAAATTTGTGTTGATGTCAAATTCTGAATCAATTTGTTTGGTACAAAGACAATTTATTGTGGACTGCTTTTTGAGGTATCATCTATATGTAAGATTTTTTTTTGAAAATGAACTAGATAGCTCTAAGTTTCCTGCCAAAAGGAAACCATGTGATGCATAATGTGTTAGCTAAATTCTAAAATAATAGGTTAAGCAATTGTTTTTATACCTCATCAACATTGGGTCTTGTCCGACTCTCAGAATCAGAATGGCCCCAGCAAAAAAGGGCAAAGCTAAAGCCAAGTCAATGGAGGTAACATCTTCAGCACCTGCTGCTACCAAGTTCCCTGCATGTATGCGCTTCATTCCTCCATCATCTGTTGCTGTCACCATTCATGCCAAGCCTGGTTCAAAAGTTGCCACCATCACAGGTCTTTTATTAATTTGTTATTTTTATATATTTCTAACAAACTGTTATTCTTTTTCTCTGCTACTAATATTTCTCTCCAAGGTCTCCTAAGTATATTCCAAATTTAGGTTTCGACGATGATGCTTTAGGAGTACAAATTGATGCACCAGCAAAGGATGGTGAAGCTAATGCTGCACTCCTCGATTACATAAGCTCGGTGAGTCCTTTGCCACAACTCTGCAGTTAAGATATTGCAGAAATATTATATCTTGTGCAAGTGCTTGTTTGTTATAAAAGAGTAAGCTAAGCCATAAACTTGTTATGGAACTTCTTGAATTTGATGAGCCGAGAAAGTTGCTGCAGCTAATGTTGTTTCACGACTATCAACAAATGAACTTTTAAATTTATAAGCTCAATTTTACGTTGTAGTTTACTTGTGAACTTCAAATGATTGTTCTGGTGATTCAAATTGAAAAAGAATATTATCTTGTGTTTCATTTTGTTTTTAGGTGTTAGCTTGTTACAATTCTGATGTGGAGCTTGTTTCTGGTTGACCTTTGGTTTTAGATGTGCTCTTGAACTTCTTAGGCATCATTTGGCAAAAATAAGCTACCTTATTTTCTGGGTACACCTTGGAGTAGCGTTTTGATAGCTTATCGTCACTTTTGCCAATTATAACCCTCATTAATATTAATTATTATTTATTAGTATTAATTCTAAATAAATATTAATAAAATTTAAGTATTTCTAATATCAATAAATATTAATTAATATAAATTGAAATTAATTATTAATTATTTTTAATTATACATTAATATTATTTGTTAATTATTTACAATAATTATTAATCATATCAATTATGTTCATATTATTATTTAATATATTTAGTTATCAAAATGTAAATATAACGATTTTAATAATGTTTATGTAACATAAAAATTAAAGTTATTACTTATTTTGTTTCATAGATAAGAAAAAAGTGTTAAATAATTTGAATAAAGTATTTAATTTAATTATTAAATATATTTTTTGAAAAGTTATTAATTAATTAGGATATGTGAGGTAGACCATTTTTATTTTTATTCATATCATATGTAATGGTTATTTAAAATCATAAATAATAGATTTTTTCTAAAGTTTGTTTTAACAAATCCAAATTTTATAATAGTATAATGATTAATTTGAAATTTTTTTAATCAATATATCATATTTTTTAATTTTTTTACCATGTTGTTTGTATTAGTTAATATATTATTAGAGATTTGTTTCAATTATATTTTAAAATATTATAAATGATTAATTTTTCAATATGTTCTTTTTGGTCATTTTACATTCATATCAACTAGTTTTTGCCGAACATGATTTGTTCATCAGTTAACTTATCAACTACCAGGCTTATAAGCTAGCTGGCTTATAAGCTAACAACTTGCCTATCAGCCATCAGCTAGTTTATCAGCTAGCTTGTCAAACATAGCCTTAAGATTTTGGTGCTCCAATTTGTTTTTCATATTTTTGATGTGTATATTTTTGGATTGCAAGAACTAAACTTTAAAGACATGTTTTGCAACAAAAGGACTTCATAGTCTTGACTGGGCGAAGTTTATTAGAGTTGTTATAATTTCAGTTAGTTTGTTATCTTAGTTGGTATTTTAGTTAGACTAATTTTGTACACGTATATTGTGTTTTAGTGTATGTATATATTGAGTTGTTACTTCTAAATAACATATACAGAAATTCCCCAATCTCTCTCTACTTTCTCTCTTCTTCCAATTTCTCTCTACTCTCATTCTATCATGGTACCAGAGCGATCGATTTCCCTTCTGAAATTTCGCAATTTTTTGTGATCCAGATTTCATTTCCTTTCTTTCTTTCTTCTTTGATTTGTTTCTCATCGAGAAGATGGCAAAACAGAACAATAACGTGAACAAGAACATGAATGCATCTGCGTATTCAAATCCACTATTTATGAGTCAAAACGACAATCCAGGTACGATTCTTGTCACAAAGATCTTCGATGGCAAGAGTTTTGGGGCTTGGAAGCGTGCGATGTCTCTGGCACTGTCTATCAAAAACAAATTAGGTTTTGTGATCGGTAGAACAAAGAAATCTGCGGAAGATGATCCTACTTATGATGATTGGAAGAGGTGAAATTCCATTGTTATTACTTGGATTCTCCATGCAATGTCTAAAGAAATTTATGAAGGATTGATCTATTATATGACTGCAAGTGCAATCTGGAAACCATTGATCACATGTTTGAATAGTCAAATTTGGTCGTCGTTTTTCAGCTACAGAAAGAATTGAATCAAATAGCTCAAGGAACTAATTCAATTACTACATATCACTCCAGATTTAAACGAATTTGGGATGAGTTTGTTGCAGTTGATGATATACCTGATTGCACATGTACTGTAGGAGAAGCTTGGATAAAGCGAATGGAAAGGCAACAATTGGTGCAATTTCTTTTTGGATTGAATGATAGTTACGTTCAAGTTAGAGGCAATATTCTTCATGAAAATCCTACACCTACTATGGCTGATGCTTATGCAACGTTGATTCAAGAGGAACAACAAAGAGAAGTAATTGCTCCTGTAAAATTGAATACTGAAAGTATGGCGATGTTAGCAAATAAAAATAATTCTACATGAGGAAAGATGTTCATGAACGTTGAGACGAAGAGAAATCTTATTTGTAGCTAATGTAAAAAGAAAGAGCATGTTAAAGAAGAATGTTACAAGTTGCATGGTTTTCCAGAGAATTTCAAGTTTAACAATCCAAGAAGATGATACGTCTCAGCCCGACCAACACTGGGGTCGGATATATCAGCTTCRCAAAAGAGAGGCAGGAAACAAGTAGAGGGGGGCTGTTTGCAATTTACTTATTCTTAATTATCTTAATTAGTTGATTAGGATAGATATTAATTAGTTTATTAGGATAAATATGTTTTCCTATTTTTTAGGATTAGGGTACGGCTTTATTTAAGGGACCGGCCACCCCATTGTTTGCATTCATTCTAGTATTTTGATTCTTGTCGTAGACATTGGAGATTACTGGGTCTGGAATTCCAGGGTTTATTTTAATAAGCATCCGATTAGTGGTACTTTTGGCCGCTAATCTTGATTTTGCCAATTGATACATATCAAATTGGTATCAGAGCATCGATCTTGCGCTTGTGATTTTATCCACGCTACCATGACCAAGATTCAGGATCTTGAAGCTGAGTTGAGCCAACAGAAGGCTGCCGTCGAACAGTTCCGCGCTGAGACGACGGAGCGGTTCGAAAACTTGGAGACCACCGTGGAATCATTGCGCACTGAAATGGAGAAGCGACATGCGGAGATGATGAAGGTCATGTTGCAACAGTTCCAGGCGTTAAAGCCGCCACCACCGCCGACAGCAGCCGTGCCATCGCCTATCTTCACCGATTGCACCACACGGCCCATAATGCAGCAATGGAATCCGATTTTTGATGAGAATGGGGCGCCCCTGCCGCCTTGGCATGCAACCAGCAGTACGGCCAGGGAACTGAATAGGCCCATCGGCACTCAGGAAATTCCTTTTCCGGAGTCAGGTACGTTTGCTTTTTCTGAGACTGAAAGGCCGTTTGGCAACGGGTATGGAAGGGGCTCAGGACCTTCGGGGGAACGGGGGTGGGTGCCGGGGGCGGACTACCGTCTTCGTAAGCTGAAGATGCCATTGTTCGATGGAACTGATGCATATGGGTGGGTGTACCTCGTGGAAAGATTTTTCGACGTTCAGGGATTTGTTACTAGGGGGGAGAAGTTGAAAGCAGCGGTGTTGGGGTTGGAGGGACATGCCCTTGCATGGTACCGATGGAGTGATGATAGGCATCCTTTTCGTAACTGGGAAGGATTAAAAAACCGGTTGTTGGCTCGGTTCCAGTCATATCAGGAAGGGGACCTATACGAACAATTTTTGGCAATTAAACAGGAAGGGTCAGCACGCGAGTATATAGGGAAATTTGAAATAGTATCGGCACAGCTAAGGGGTATTCCTGAGAAGATTATGTAGGGTACATTCCTAAAAGGTTTGAAACCGGAGCTACGAACTTCCATGAGGTTGCTTCAACCAATGGACTTAGACCAGGCGATCCAACTAGCTCTGATGGTGGATGAAAATAAAACTATCAGCAACGGGAACGTGGAAAAAGGGGAAAACAAAAGTCAGCTAGTGCAGACCGGAGTGGGGGGCTCACGGCCGCTGGCCGCCCCACCAACGGGAACCCAACGACCGACAACAGGGGGTAACGAGCAGCCGTTTAAACGGATGACAGACTTGGAACTGGTGGATAAACGGGCTAAGGGCTTATGTTTTCGATGCAATGGGAAGTTCACACCCGGACACCGTTGCCCCGAGAAATCCTTGCAGATCATGTTAATGGATGATGAAGATGACGAGGGGGAAGAGGTAACACCGGAAACTCAGCGCGCTTGGATGCGCTGGAGGTGTCAGTACACTCAGGTGGTGGAGCAGTTCCCTGGCTTTCACCTTGAGGACAAGGTGAATTTTCGAGGCGGGGGTAATGATACGTCTCAGCCCGACCCGCACTGGGGTCGGATATATCAGCTTCGCAAAAGAGAGGCAGGAAACAAGTAGAGGGGGGCTGTTTGCAATTTACTTATTCTTAATTATCTTAATTAGTTGATTAGGATAGATATTAATTAGTTTATTAGGATAAATATGTTTTCCTATTTTTTAGGATTAGGGTACGGCTTTATTTAAGGGACCGGCCACCCCATTGTTTGCATTCATTCTAGTATTTTGATTCTTGTCGTAGACATTGGAGATTACTGGGTCTCGAATTCCAGGGTTTATTTTAATAAGCATCCGATTAGTGGTACTTTTGGCCGCTAATCTTGATTTTGCCAATTGATACATATCAGAAGATCTTCCTCATCTACAAATAATGTTGAAGGAACTGTTGAAATAACTAGTCATGATTATCAACAAATCATGAACTTCATTAACAATTGCAAAATCATAGAATCTAGTCTACCTAATTTTGGACAAAATAACTCAAGCAGTTCGTGTGATCCTGTTACACAGTAAACGAAGGAAGTGGTTTTGCAGCATGTGCAGGTAAAACTTTGACTATTCCTATTTCTAGTTTTTGGATTATTGATTCTGGAGCGTCTGATCATATGTGCAGTCAAATTTTCTATGTTTTCCTCTCTTACAAAACTTCCTAAACCACACAAAGTATCTCTACCAAATGGAAACATGTAGTTTGTTGAATCAGTTGGAGATGTTATTCTGTCAAATTTGTTGACTCTGAGTAATGTGTTGTTTGTTCCTTCTTTTCATTGTAACCTACTCTCTGTATCCAAATTGAGTTCTATGCACATATGTTTCATTCTTTTCTCTGATACACAGTGTTGGATGCAGGACCTTCTCACCAAAAAACTCTCGGTTCTTGGTAAAAGAGTTGGAAATCTTTACGTGTTGAATTCCAGTCAAATCAAGAACACTGTTCTTGATAGTTTTTTTTCATCTAGTACTGTTATGCTAGATAAATGTAACAAGATTGTTTCCTTGTGGCATTTACGTTTTGGTCATCTTCCTTTGTACAAGTTAAAACAAATAAATCTTGCTCCAAATGCTTGTAATAAAGATTTGTTTCATTCATGTGTTGTATGTCATAAAGCAAGACAACACAAGTTACCTTTTCCTGTGAGCCAATCCAGATCTGATTCAATCTTTGATTTGTTACATATCGATGTTTGGGGTCCTTTTCATACTCCAACAAATGATGACAAAGATATTTTCTTACTATGGTGGATGATTATAGTAGATCAACTTGGATTCATTTGTTGAAATACAAAAGTTCAGCTTTTTATGTCATAAAGTCATTTGTTCAAATTGTACAAACTCAATTTCATAAAACAATACAAGTGATTCGGACTGATAATGCCAAAGAATTATGAAGTAGCATTGAAGGAAAAACTTTCTTTTCTTCCAAAGGTATTATTCATCAGCTAGCTTGTCCATATACACCTCAACAAAATGGAAGAGTTGAAAAGAAAACATAAACATCTTCTAGAAACAGCTAGAGCCTTAACGATCCAATCTGGACTACCACTAACTTTTTGGGGGGATAGAATTTTGAAAGCAGCCTATCTTATAAACAAAATGCCTTCAAAAGTGTTGAATCACCTTACTCCTTTTGAACTCTTATTCAAAACCAAGCCACAATATGATCCTTTACTATCTTTTGGATGTTTATGTTTCGTATCCACAAATCCTGTAAACAGACACAAGCTGCAGTCTAGAGCAGAGCCACATGTTTTTCTAGGATATCCTTTTGATATGAAAGCCTACAAGGTTATGCATCTTGTAACCAAGAAATTTCATACTCCCGAAATATTGAGTTATGTGAAACCGAGTTTCTGTTTATCAAACCCTTTCCTCCACTAGATAATACATCTGATTTTCCTTTGCCAATATCAGATATTATACACTCGCCAAATTTACCTCACCAAGAAAGTTCCAGCCCTGTTATTCCTGATATTGTTAACCCTACCAATTATGATTTTACCCATTCTGTTCCGATATCACCTGCTATACCTATATCTTCGGCACCTCAGTCACAAGATCATCAAATTAATGAATCTGAGTTTGTACAATCTAAACAACAGTCTCAAAATCTTGATCATGTTGAGTCAACTTCTACTCCTGTAATACGCAGATTTTCATGAGTTTCTAATCCTCCTTATTTTGATGATTTTGTTTGTAATCATGTTTCTTCGGATGTTTCCACACCGTATATTGAAATATGTCCTCATACTATGACTAATCTATGCATTTTGTCTCAGAATCTGAATCCTATTGCTTTAAATAGTTATAGTCAATCTTTTGTTGCAAATATTGTATTTGTTGTGGATCCTAAATCATATGAGGAAGCTGTTTCTAACCCTTTTTGGCAAGAAGCTATGGCAAAAGAATTTGCAGCCTTAGAAGCAAATGGTACCTAGAAGTTAGTACCCTTACCTGAAGGAAAACATGCTAGCGGATGCAAATGGGTTTATAAAACCAAATTCAATCAAGATGGAACAATTGAGCGACATAAGGCACGGTTGGTGGCACAAGGCTTCACTCAAAAACCAAATGAAGATTATTATGAAACTTTTTCCCTAGCTGTCAAGTTTACCACAATCAGATGTATAGTGACACTTGTTAAACAACATTGGCCCATTCATCAATTAGACATCAACAATGCATTCTTACATGGAGATTTGCGTCAAGAAGTTTACATGAAAAGGCCTAAAGGTATGGTTTGTAAAAAAATTTAACTACGTTTACAAACTTATGAAATCCTTGTATGATTTAAAGCAGGCTTCACGACAGTGGTATTCAAAGTTGTCTGAAGCATTGAGGGCAAAAGGTTTTCATCATTCTCAGAATGATTACTCTCTATTTCTCAAAAAGACAATCGAATCTTTCACTATAGTGGTTGTATATGTTGATGATGTCGTAGTTACCGGTGACGGTCTTCGTGAAATAGAAGAGTTGAAGAAGTTTTTGCATGACACTTTCCAAATCAAGGATTTGGGCCATCTTAATTACTTTTTGGGTTTGGAATTTCTACGAAGTGATAAAAGGAATTTTTCTAACTCAAAACAAATACCTCACCGAGTTGCTAGATGAGTATGGTATTACAACATCTGAAAATATTACTACTACGTTATCTTGTAACTTGAAGCTTATGCTAGACATGCCTAATCCTTTAGCTGATCCTAGTAAATACAGACAACTGGTCGGGAAACTCAATTTTTTGGTACACACTCGGCCTGATTTGGCATTTAGTGTTCAATTTCTCAGTCAATTCAATCAAAATCCTTCCAAAGCTCATTGGGATGCTGCTCTACATGTTCTGAAATATTTGAAGTTGTTTGGTTCTTTTGGATTATTTTTCAATGATAAGTCTGATTTCTCACTCTGCATATTGTGAATCGGGTTGGGCATCTTGTCCATTTTCCAGAAGATCAATTAGTGGTTACTTTGTTTCTTTTGGGGGGAGTCCTATATCATGGAAGTCAAAGAAACAATTGACTGTGTCATCATCTTCAGCTGAGGCAGAATTGAGATCTATGAGAAGAATCACTACTGAACGTACGTGGTTGAGTAGATTGTTGGCGGATTTAAGGGTAGATAGCATTACACCAATTGCTCTAAAGTGTGATAATCTAGCAAGTATACATATAGCAAACAATCCGGTTTTTCACGAAAGGACAAAGCATATCGAACTTAGATTGCTATTATGTAAGAGGACAGTTGCAGGCTGGAGTTATTGCAGTTGAATTTACACCAACAAAGTCACAACTTGCAGATGTGTTTACTAAGTCTTTGTCAGGGCCTAAACATTCTGATATAACAAGCAAATTGGGATTAGTTGATCAACCACCAGCTTGAGGGGGGGGGGGGTATTAGAGTTGTTATAATTTCAGTTAGTTTGTTATCTTAGTTGGTATTTTAGTTAGACTAATTTTGGACACGTATATTGTGTTTTAGTCTCTGTATATATTGAGTTGTTACTTCTAAATAACATATACAAAAATTCCCCAATCTCTCTCTACTTTCTCTCTTCTTCCAATTTCTCTCTACTCTCATTCTATCAAAGTTCATGATTGCAAATTCGATTTGTAAGAAATTGATACATAATAGTTGCGCTTCACTAACTAAACGATGGACTTCCCTAGCTTCTTACGGTGTTACTGACAATGACTTATAATCAATTGTGCTATTTAAGCCTCAATAATAGAACTTAGATCGATATGGAGAACGAGTGATGGAACTCTCTGTAGTTTATTTTTTCTTTTAGAACTTGATTCTCACGCTTTTCATGAATGGGTTATATAGACAAGGGAGACTCCCCTTTTATAGGGGGCTTCACCCCTCTTAGGAACCATCTAGACCAAGAAAGTTCTAGGCCCTTTAACATGTCTAGTTAGAGCTGGGCATCTGGACCAGGCCTGCTGTTATTTAGACCAATTTTATTAAGGCAGAACAGATAAAGACCTGGACCGAATAAAGACCGCTTTGGTTTATTAATTTATTTCTTTTTTAAATCTATTAATTTTATCTTTTACTTTCTTTTTCTAAACAAGACCAAAAGCTTAGAACATACTTCTTTTGGATCAGACAAGACCATACCAGATATTGTTCTTACTTAACCTGACCGGTCCTGGACTTGGCCAGTATTACTTATAGGGAATGCATATGATAAGCCCATAGTTCGTTTTACCTATTCGAGGAGGAACCGGAAATAGTTTATTATGTAGAGGGTACTTTGGGTAATTGGGGAGTGTGAGTGGGGAGTCTTTTTTGTTAGCAAGTCTGTCAGGAAGTTTCTACCAGGGGGGACAAGGGAGGGTCTGGGTATTAAACAGATGCGGAGGGTAGGAGGGGGATGTCGCTTTTGTATTCCTTTTTGTGCCGCAAAGCTTGGAGACCCCAACTTCTCAAATTGTGGGTTTACCTTCAATAATTCGATTTATACTACGTAATTCAATCATTCCAACGGTTCACTAGTGCTTTGTGTGACCAATTATACCAATTGGTATCAATGCATTAAACTTGGACCATGCCTTGCTCTTCAGCTTTGCGAGTTGAGGTAAAGTATATGCTTCGAACCTTCATGCTGAGAGGAATTTTACTTTGAACCATCTAAGTAGGGAGAAACAAATAGAAGTCATGATTATAGCATTTTGAGGTCATGTGTTGAAATGGTTCCAATGTTGACATAAGCGTAGACCGATTACAGGGTGGGAAGAGCTCAATAAGTGATGCTTCTGATACATATCCAATTAACAGCGAGAAGGCACCCTATGTGAACTACTTTTAGCCCTGAAACAAATTGGTTCCACAAGTGATTACTGCAAACGATTTGTATCACTTGATGCACCTTTGAATGGGATAAGCAAAAAAGTCTTCCTCCACTCTCCAGTCAACTCATCAATCGTTTAGACCCCTTAATACTTGTAGTTACTGTAACCCCACAAGCTCATCTGACCCCAATGTTTTCGAGTGGAGTTGAGGCTGTTATCACATGGAAGTTTGGGAGAGTCAATGGAGCTGTTGGTTATCATCAAATACCGATGAAAGACGATGATGTGCATAAAATGGCGTTTAGAACTCATGAGGGGCACTATGAGTTCTTGGTAACGCCTTTCTTGTTGGCTAACACACCCTCAACTTTCCAGAGCTTCATGAATGAAGTGTTTAAAGATCATTTGTAGAAATTTGTTTTAGTTTTCTTTGACGACATATTTGCATACAATCAAAGTATGAAGGAACACACAAGCATTTGGAGCAAGTGCTCAAAATACTCCTAGAGCATCAACTCTACGCAAATTTGAAGAAATATGAATTTGGCCGAGTAGGCTCGTGTATTTCAGGTAACACACCATTTCAAAGGAAGGAGTGGATATGGACCCAGCAATGGTTCAAGCTATGTTGGAATGGCCAAGTCCAAAAAATATGACTAAGCTGCGTGGATTTTTGGCCAAGTCCATTTGCCAGGAGTTGATGGAACCGGAGTACCAAAAATGGGTCAACAAGCTACTTAATTATGAGTTTGAAATAATCGATCGTGCAGGGAAAGTAATATGGACACGCACGGGAAAGGTATTATGACATGTTCTATCTTGGACGGGATTCTACCAACTAGACCATAGCCGTATGCAATTACATCAATGACCAATGAACGGAAATAGGAACTTGAAAACAAAATACCTGGACTAATACAATTTAATAACATGCTCATACCTTAAAAATTCTTTTTTGGTAACAGTGGGTGTCTGGGTTAACTTATGTGCACCTCGACTAATCCTATGAGGCTCTAAAGATATCAACCAAGAAAATCCGTGGTAGCCTTGAGATTGAGCTGACGACATATAGGGAGGAGCCCAAGGCCTTGAATTTATTTGCTAGTGGCCCTCAAGGTTTTAAAAGTTTAAATTAAGATTGAATAGTTTTAGTTGTAAAGAATGAACATGAGCATTAATGATTGCATAGAATTACCAAAAGATGCTACTGCTCTTTGTTTCTAACCTTCAATCAGTTTTCTGGTCTGTTTCGCTTCTCATAATATCTGGGCTTGGTTTATTATGTACATGTGAATTAGGCTTGGTTTATTATGCATATGTGAATGCCGTTTTCTTCTCATTGTGAATATTTCTTGTATCGGAACGTATATAAACTTGCCACTACTTGATATGCTAAATCTTAATAGAATTTTAGTCTTTATCCCTTAATGCTCAGTTTTCTTGTTTTATTCCCATATATAGGTTATTGGTGTCAAAAAACGACAGGTTTCGTTGGGTGCTGGCTCAAAATCAAGGGACAAAGTTCTTATAGTTGAAGGGGTATCACTAGAGACGGTATACGATGCTCTCAATAGAGGATTAGATAATTCCTGATGCATAAAAGTCGAACGTACGTTTCCAATTTTCATATACTAGCTAACTTTCTTAGATATGATCGTCATAACAGTTAATGTCGTGTCTAAAGATGTGCTAACCGGTCGCCTGGTGCCTTAAACTAGTCCTTCCATAATGGATTGAAGTCAGGACCAGTTTCCAGGGTTAGGATTGAGAGTTCATTGTGTACTATAGAATTATTTCTAGAATTTTTACGTTTGGGTATGTTCGTATTGTTTTTTTTTTGTTAAGCGTGAGTGTTCGGGTCAGCTTGATGTGCATCTTGATTAATCTCTCGAGGTCCTCAACATAACAACCAACAAAATCCGAGCCATTTACAAAACACTTATCTGGTAAGCTCTTATTAAGTCACATTACCTTATCGGTAAAAGTGAAGGTAAGGACCGAGTCTTACCTGGTAAGTAAGGACGATAACTCTCACCATGGTTAGCACTTATCAGGTAAATTGTTGCACACGATGTTGTATTGATGTATTAAAATCTTACCTGAGAAGTAACTGCTAAAAATGTTTGTTGGTAGAGCCTTAATTTCTGAGAGTGGAATATGGGCTTGGTTGAATCGAGATTTTAACAAAGCTTGAATACTCGAAATATATTTTCAAATAACTGAATCTTAAAAGTGTTTTTATGAAATGACAATTGAGTAAAAATATACTCCTTGTTTGCTCTGATATTTTGCCTATGAATTTTATGACGAAACTGGATATGATTTTTAAAAGGATTTAAATATTATAAAATAGAAATAATTATGAAATTTGGAGTAAATTTCATTTTTGCTTCTCATGCTTATTTGTTTTCTCTAGTTTAAAAGCTACAACTTAACCAGCAAAGACGCTCAGAATTGGTCCTTCCTAATAATGCTCAACTTTTATTTGTAAAGCGATTCTGTCATTTTAGGTTTTTGTCTCGTTTTCTATTAAAAATTAAAAATCCTTTTAGATATATCCACTAAAATCATGCCACGTGTAACCCACCCTTTACCCAAGAACTCCTAGGCTGATGAAAGTCTTTTCCTGCGAGTCCCTTTACAACTTCATTTTCTTCGGTGAGAAATTTATCAAGAACAAAAACCCTATCCTTATACTCCATTGCCACTTCAATGTTTTTTAAACATTTAAGAAAATCTAGATCTCTGAACTCTTGATTTTACGCGTCCATTTTTAATAGTAATTTGTGTACTTTCCTACTCTACCTTTAATTATGTGATGGGGAATCTTATTCTATTATTAAGGGTAAAACTGTTATTTAATTATATAATAATTGTAATAAAAGGCAATACTCCTGGAAATTAATTGTGTGTCATTTTCATTGTGAAAATTTACTTTGGAACGAACGAAGTAATATTTTGTACACATTTTTAGGTCCAATCAGGTGACATCCAAATTCAGAGTTGAAGAAGACCTTTGTGTTCCTTTGACCCCTGCCGTTGTTTGATCTTATTGGTCTTGAAGGTGCATATTATTGTGTGTATATATATATATATATATGGGCAGGTTCAAATGCAAACCATCCAATTCTAAAAAACCGTGTAAACCAATTTCGACCAATAAGAAAATTCCATTTGTTTTTAATTAAATTTAATTGATAAGGGTATTTATGTCATTTTACACAATTTTTTGATAATTAAGGAAGTTATTAATACATTTTATTTAAGGCAATTTAATAAAAGAAAG
>NC_037540.1:24071766-24074344 GCF_001531365.2 Cynara cardunculus var. scolymus | reverse complement strand
GGGAGGAGGTTTCAATTTGCTTTAGACCCTAAATCTTTGAGCATATGTGTTGAGATCAACGAGAAGAAAGAAGGTGGTGCATGACAACTAGGAAGAAAGGGAGAATGGGAGAGAAGTCGGAGAAAGCAAGTGGCTATCAACGAACGGCAGAAGGAGGTGAATCTGTAGGTCTTTGTTGGTGTTGGGTTCGAGAAAATGGGGGAAGGGAAGGGTTTGTCTATCTGAGAGAAATTACAACTAAAGCTTCAAAGAGTTGATCTACTCAAAGTGTTCACAGTGAACGATTTTACAGTGAAAAACTATATCTAAAACAAGACATGAAGATTATACTTATAGGTACTAAAGGTTCAAGTCAAAGCACCATCGAATCGAATGAGAAGCCTCCACGAGTAAAGGTGCACAACAAATTTTAGGGTTGTAGCTCAGATCTTCAAGCCTTGATTAAAAAGATAAGTGTTGAACTTTGGAGGAAGACTTCAGAGATAGATAGGTTCTCTATAAAGGAAATTTAGAACTTTGAGGTATCTCTGGTGAGACTAATCATAGACTCGAACACTTGGAAACATTTCATGAATTTCTTTTACAATACTTGTACATGAAAAAAAAGTCTAACAATCTCTCCCTAAGTATTGAAAAAGAAATAAAGAACTAAGATGATATCCACAAAGGTCATATCTCTGACATACGATTGTTAATAACTATGAGAGTTGATTATCTAACTACTAAATATGTTATGTGCTAATAGTCATTCAAGATGGCCTCTTAACATTTCACGAACACCTGTTACATGTCCTAAAACTTGACCCCTTTACATGGCTAATGAAGACCACATAAAAAACTAAACACCTCACGTATAGTAATCAATCCTTATAAATGGAGCGATTACAACATTTAAATAGTAACAATCAGTGTTCATAAAAATTGATAATTATGACATTAAATATCATAATTATCACAATTATAACTTCTAATATCATAAATATGATGATTGTAACTCTTGCAAGTTTCTGGGCATAAATATGAAGATTAAATCAACTCAAAAGACCTCCCAAACAATTCATGCGCTTAAATGCTCTCAAAGACACCTTTGTTGCTAGAATTTATATTCACTTTATTATCCACGAGTTTAGGATCGTTCCTTGGGGAGGGCAGGGCGGCCATATGCCCAAGGCCCTCAAGAAGTAGGGACCCAAATGTTTTTAGTATATATTGTAGTAGCTCAAAAAAATTTGTAAATAAAAAAGACACAAACTTTTTAGTACCTAATAGGACCCGAAAAGAATTTAGTATTATGTTACGGGCCCACACATGTATTAATTAGTTATATTGGGGAAGAGAATATGTAAAAAGTTAATTAATCGTTCATTTTATAGTATTGTTTATTATTTCTTTAAATTTTTACCTAGTACCAAAGTCTAAAACTAGCTTTGCCCAGAAAATCTCGTTATATTCTTCATCATTCATCTCTAGTTGACTTTTTTGATTATTTCATGTGCATGTATTTTTTCTTTGTATTAGAATGTACTAGATTTCTTGTTATTAAATAAGAAAAAAATCTATCTTTTAAAAAAATTACCTATTTCATGAGACAATCCAACTTATATCTATATTTAGAATTTCAAAATTACCATTGTCTTTACATACATTATTGACTTTTTATTACATAATATTGAGTGTATGAATCTTAAGTGTTATCCTATCTCCAAAACAAGAATAAGATATCAAGCTATAATCAACATGCGCTTTTGATTCTAAGATTGATACTTCAAAAAAGTTTGTTTTGACATTAAAAGTTTAAAACAGTGATGAAAAACATTAACATGAAGTGAAATGAAAACCAAACTAATATATATTGATTTACATAGAGTGTTATACCGAATAGTCAACATTGTAATCCTAAATAAAGTCAATATATATATATATATATATTAAAAGTATATTATAGGATGTCTTTGACGGAAAAAAAAATTAACGATATTATGTAAAAATGATATGATAAATAATATTAATTTTGAAATAATTATTGATTAAGTTTGCGTTTACGAGTACTTGAAAAAACGATTTTATATAAATTATTAGTATTTCTTGAATCTACTGTTATTTTTATGCTAAAAACAATATATTGAATTTTTTTAGTATTTATCTACAACCCTTTTTTACATCTTCCCTAAGCCCTATAAAATGTTAGGAACGGGTCTGCACGACTTACATATTAACTACGTTCTGTAATAGCGACAACATTTGTTAGTGACGACGTCCCATATTGACACTCAATATTGCATTGATGATAACTATATTGCTCGCGGTTTTCATCATCTATTGGGTTTTCTGCTTCACAAAATTCTCTTGTTCTTTATTATTTATTTGTTCAAAGTTACAAACTTTAGTCATTATCCAAATGTCCCGATCTTAGACCATTTTGTACGACATAGACTAGAGTTATCTGCAACACCTGAAATTTTTCCTTCTCCGTCTCGTTTGCATGGTAAGCATTATATATATATATATATATATATATATATATATTATGATAGGAGTTTAGACCCTATTACCTTATTAAACCTTTCAAAAAAGAAAG
>NC_037540.1:24064279-24070581 GCF_001531365.2 Cynara cardunculus var. scolymus | reverse complement strand
TATATATATATATATATATATATATGCTATTGAAATGAAGTACCTAGCTTATCCTATGCCTTAATTTACTGCACATACTCACTTAGGTGAAATGGATAGTTTGGGTCAAAAGGATGAACGTGGGCAATCTCATTATTAAAGAAAAGTCGAGTTTGGACAAATGACTTTGATCAATTGGTAGGATGCTCCTTTCAAAGTGTTATTGGCTTTTGAACTCTAAAAGCTTCATGCCCGTAGTTCGGGGTTCTTCTTTGGTAAGCGAAGAATATTCTTGCTTGAGTTAGGACGCACGTGAAACCTCATTGATTAATAATTACTCTTACGCTCATGGTACCCTATTCATGCATTTTTCTAGAATGTAACGAGTCTTAAGGCATGAAGAGTCGTTTCATTGTAGTTGCGAGAAGGATGGTGTAAGTTGGACTTAGACATTGTGATTATTATGTAAATTCCAAATCATCTTTTCTCACTCCCACTCGGAAATAGGCATTGTGATTATTATGTAATTTCCGAGGTAAAGAGCTTAAGATCACGATTGACTTCATGACTGGTTAGGTTGTTGTCAATGGTATTAAACCTGCAAGTGATGCTTTGTAATGCTGAACTATGACTTACTTTGTGATCGGTCATAATCAGTGGCAAATCGGGTCTCCCCCATCATCTACGGATGTTTAACTCCACCCTGAGTTATTAGATTTACATACTCCTTTTTGTACCGTTTGAAATTTCGTCATGTATTTATATAGATATTCTTTTGCATATCCGTTCATTGGCCCTCTTGTTTTCCCTATTTGGACTCACTAGACGTAAGGCTAACCCTATTTATTTAATTGATTTGTTTGTCAGGTTTCTTTAGCGGCGAGACTCTAAAGGGTTGAGGGGAGCGTTTTCCCGTATGAAAAGGGGCTTTGTGTAGATAAAGTGTTTTTTTTTTTGTGTTTGGAGCGTTGCAATATTTGATGATACAGTATTTTGTTGGAGGAGGTAGAAACACCCGTTCTTAATCTAGGCATAGAATTGTTTAGATTGATAGGTTGTTAATTATCGTCTCGCTAGATGTTTTGTAAACGCTTCACTACCTCCCCTTGATGGGTAAATCCTTGTTAAACTCTAGTTCCCGCTATGTATTTTCGATTCATATTATCTCCTACCTTATTATTATTATATATATAATCTTTTGGGGTGTTATAAGTTGGTATCAGAGCACTAGTTTAAGCGAACTATGTAAGGAACTAAGAAACCTAGACTTAAACTGAGACTGTAAGTGTTAATTGTGAGACATGAATAGAAACTTTTAAGATAGGAGAGCCTTGGAGTCAACTGAGTTACATAATTCATGAATTGCGACGTCGGTGTTGAGGATCCTTATATATCACCTATTCGAAATTTCACTTAGCTAATGCAATTTTGAGTATGTTGTTACATAAGCGTGCTCGAACTTACTGTTATTGGAAGGATTTATGAATGTGTCGGTACGTATTACATTAGTTTCGTATCTCCCAATCTTAACTCTTTTTCACTCTCTTGTATGGCAGACTAAAATGGTGAATACTCGGAGTAGACGGGATACCTCACCGGAAGGTCATGCGGTGACAGAATCTAGCGCGGATCAACCGCCACGAATCACCATTGCAAGGGTTTATCCTAGAAAAAAACATATTGGGCAGTGGATTTGACCATGTTCCCCAAGTCGACCTTGCCACCTCTAACCCCGTAATGGAAGAAGGAACCCCGGAATCAAGGATGATGGGCACAATGATGAACGCCATGAACAGAGCCATGGCCCAACAGCAAGAGTTCTTTATGAAGTTGTTGGAGGATAGAGATGCTAACAACTGTAAGCATGAGGCAGTTGTCGAGAATATAACTATTGGAGGATCTGGGGGTACCAGAAATGGAATCCCAACCCAGGAGTTATTGACGATTGAGGCGAGACAAATGAGTAGAGTTTGCTCTTACAAGACCTTTCTATGTTGCAAACCACCGAAATTTGTAGGGTCGGATGATCCTGTGGCATGCATGAATTGGCTTCGAGAGATCGAACAAGCCTTCCGGGCTTGTGACTGTGATGAGGGGCAAAAAGTGAAGTTTGGTTCTCAGATGCTAAGGGGTGCAGCCCTTACCTGGTGGAATATTGTCATCTCAACCATGGGAGTTACAAAATTGGCCAAGATGAGTTGGGCCACGTTCAGATAGAAGGTGATGGAAGAATATTGTAATGAACAAGAGATGGACCGCATTGATGAAGAGTTCCGAACCTTAAAGAAGGAAAATTTGTCGGTATGGGACTACACTCGACTCTTTATGGAAAAGTTAAATTTAGTGGGGCATGTGGCCCCAACGGAGAAGGAAAGGATGAAAGCCTACCTCAAGGGGTTGCCTGCAGACATGATGGTGATGGTCAGGAACTCCAGAGCCTCCACCTTTAGGGAGACTATCGAAGAGGCAAAGGTTATAGAATCAGTTTTTGCTAAAGGGAAAGAAGAGAAGACGTCAAGTAGTGAGAAGAGGAAGTGGGAAGGTCAATATGCACATTCCAAGAGGCCAATCCATTCCAACAACAATAATCTCGGAACTTATCCTAGACATGAAACTAGGTGGTCTCCTAAGTGCCACAGTAAACATCACGGCCTGTGCATCACCAACCCTATTCCCGTAAAATGCTTTAAGTGCGGGAAGGCAGGTCACACACGAAATGAGTGTCCAATCAAGGGACCCATCTGTTTCGGCTGCGGAGAGCCGAGTCACTTCAAGAATGATTGCCAGAAGTTAAAACCGGGAGGGAGTCAAGGAAGGAAAGAGAGTACCCCGAAAGCCATCGGACGAGCATTTCAGATGTCGAGAGAAGAAGCTAAGGCATCGACAAATGTAGTGTCGGGTACGTTCCTTATTAACTCCGTACCTGCACACGTACTTTTTGATTCGGGTGCTTCATGTTCTTTTATGTCTACTACATTCCATCAATATTTGCATACGCCCCCTAGTGCACTAGAAGATGCACTGATCATAGAGATAGCAAATGGTAGTCAAGTTTTGGTGCGTGAGATTGTTAGAAGTTACGTGTTGGGAATTGAGGGAAAGGAATTTCGGGTAGATCTCATACCCATGGCTATAGGCGGATTCAATGTCATAATTGGGATGGACTGGTTGGTAGAGAACCAAGCGGAGATCTTATGCTCTAAAAAGGTGATCCGAATCCCTTTGCCAGACAGGGACGCAGTGCTAGTTTACAGAGAAGGAAGGAAAGGGGATGTATTACTCTTATCCACAGCAAGGGCGCTTAAGTGTCTAGATAAGGGATGCTCCTTGTTCATTGCATGCGTGTTGGATACCAAACTAGAGAAAATAAGAATCGAAGATGTGAAAGTGGTTAATGAATTTCTCGACGTATTTCCTGAAGACCTACCCGGTTTACCACCCGATAGGCAAGTGGAATTCCAAATCGACCTTATCCCAGGAACCGCTCCAATTACTAGAGCCCCTTACCGTTTGGCGCCATCCGAGATGCAAGAGTTGATGTCTTAATTGCAAGACCTTCTTGAGAAAGGATTTATTAGACCAAGTTCGTCACCGTGGGGAGCTCCAGTCTTATTTGTAAAGAAAAAGGACGGCAACATGAGAATGTGTATTGACTACAGAGAACTCAATAAGGCAACCGTGAAGAACAAATATCCTCTTCCTAGGATAGACGACCTTTTTGACCAACTTCAGGGAGCATGTTGCTTCTCAAAGATTGAACTTCGTTCGGGGTATCACTAGGTGCGAGTGGAAGAGGATGATGTGACGAAGACAACTTTTAGAACTCGTTACGGGCACTATGAATTCTTGGTCATGCCTTTCGGTTTGACGAATGCACCGACAATATTCATGGACTTGATGAACCGAGTGTGCCGACCATTCCTTGATAAGTCAATGATAGTGTTCATTGACGACATACTCATCTATTCCAAGGACGAGTCAGACCATGAACAACACCTTTGAGAAGTTCTCAAAGTGTTAAGAAAAGAAAAGTTGTATGCAAAATTCTTTAAGTGCGACTTTTGGTTAAAAGAGGTCCAATTCTTGGGTCACGTTGTCACTCGAGAGGGAGTGAAGGTAGACCCATCCAAGATCGAGGCGATGATGAATTAGGAACCGCCGAAGAATCAGTCAGAGATTCGAAGTTTTTTGGGTCTGGCGGGTTATTACAGGAGATTTATCCAAGACTTCTCCAAGGTCGCTTCTTCATTGACGGTGTTGATTAGGAAGAATGTGAAGTTTATCTGGACAGAGAAGCAAGAAATGCTTATAGAACTCTCCAAAGAAAATTATGTGAAACCCCGATTCTCTCCTTGCCAAAAGGATCCGAAGATTTTGTAGTTTTCAGCGACGCCTCGAAAATGGGGTTGGGTTGCGTCTTAATGCAAAGAGGAAAGGTGATAGCATACGCATCGAGACGACTCAAGGATCACGAGAAGAATTATCCCACCCACGATTTGGAGCTAGCAGCGGTGGTGTTCGCCTTAAAGCTTTGGCGGCATTACCTCTATGGTACCAAGTGCACGCCTTTCACTGATCACAAAAGTTTGAAGTACATTTTCGATCAAAAAGAACTAAACATGAGACAACGACGTTGGCTCGAGCTGCTCAAAGACTACGATTGTGAATTGCTATACCACCTGGGTAAGGCGAATGTAGTGGCAGATGCTTTGAGCCGAAAGGAGTACGGTAGTGGGACGAAAGTCGTGCTTACCAGGATTGATGTAATGTCCAGTCTGATCGATCGGATCAAAATGGCACACTCTGAAGCACTTTTGGAAGAAAACCTCAAGAGTGAAGTAATGATGAAACAACACTTGCTTCTTACGGAGGATGGTCGTGGCTTAAAGTTGTTTCAAGGACGTATATAGGTACCCAAGGTTGGGGGAAATCGTGAAATGTTGCTAGAAGATGCTCACAAGTCTAAATACTCCATTCGACCGGGTAGCACCAAGATGTATCGGGACTTGAAATTGGCATATTGGTGGCCGGTTATGAAACTGGACGTGGCTCGTTACGTAGAGAGGTGCATGACTTGTTTGCAGGTTAAAGCAGAACACCAACGACCTTATGGTAGCCTTCAATCCTTGGAGATTCCCGAGTGGAAGTGGGAGCATATTACGATGGATTTCATGACCAAACTGCCGAAGACCTTAAGAGGTCATGATACGATATGGGTAGTGGTTGATCGACTGACAAAGAGCGCTCACTTCTTGGCAAGCGCGAATTGTTGCCAATGGAGAAGCTTGCCAGGTTATACATCAACGAAGTAGTCTCAAGGCACGGTATACCATTGTCAATAGTATCCGACCGAGATAGTCGATTCGCCTCCCATTTCTGGAGCGGCTTACAGAAAGAGTTGGGAATGAGGGTGAAGTTAAGTACATCTTACCATCCTCAAGCCGATGGTCAGAGCGAGCGAACCATTCAAACCCTTAAAGGCATGCTTAGATCATGTGTTATCGACTTTGGCGGGAATAGGGATTCTCACTTACCCCTGGTGGAGTTCGCCAACAACAATAGTTATCATTCCAGTATCGAGATGGCACATTTTGAGGCGTTGTATGGACGAAAATGTAGAACTCCAGTGTGTTGGCTAGAAGCGGGAGAGAAACAGTTTGCTGGTCCTGAGATCGTTCAGGAAACGGCCGACAAGGTGAAGTGTATTTAGGAACACTTAAAGGCGGCTCAAGATCGACAAAAGAGTTACGCAGACAAGAGGAGCCGACCTATGGAATTCCAAGTGGGCGACCGTGTAATGCTAAAGGTGTCCCCTTGGAAACGCATTATCCGTTTCGGAAAGCGCGAGAAGTTAAGTCCCTGTTTCCTTGGACCGTTTAAAGTGCTGGCTAGGGTAGGGCTTCAACCTTACAAATTAGAACTACCCCCTGAAATGGCTGGAATCCACAACACATTTCATGTGTGTTACCTACGTAAGTGTTTAGCGGAAGAAGAAAGTGTAATACCACTTTCGAAAATTCATGTGGATAAGGACAACCGATGTATTGAAGAATCGGAAGCCATCTTGGAAAGAAAAATCAAAGTATTGAGGCACAAAGAAATTGTAATGGTTAAAGTTCAATGGAAACATCACCGAGGGTCAAACATAACTAGGGAAGCTGAAGAGGACTTGAAGAGGCGTTACCCTCATCTTTTCGAATGACAAAAGAAAAAAAATTTGAGGACGAAATTTAATCATAGGTGAGGAGGATTGTAACACCTGAAATTTTTCCTTCTCCGTCTCGTTTGCGTGGTAAGCATTATATATATATATATATATATAT
>NC_037540.1:24057295-24063189 GCF_001531365.2 Cynara cardunculus var. scolymus | reverse complement strand
GAGAGATTGAGATTTCTCCAAAATCGTACAAGGTGAGTTCATCTTAACCCTATATATATATATATATATATATATGCTATTGAAATGAAGTACCTTGCTTATCCTATGCCTTAATTTACTACACATACTCACTTAGGTGAAATGGATAGTTTGGGTCAAAAGGATGAACTTGGGCAATCTCATTATTAAAAAAAAGTCGAGTTTGGACAAATGACTTTGATCAATTGGTAGGATGCTCCTTTCAAAGTGTTATTGGCTTTTGAACTCTAAAAGGTTCATGCCCGTAGTTCGGGGTTCTTCTTTGGCAAGCGAAGAATATTCTTACTTGAGTTAGGACGCACATGAAACCTCATTGATAAATAATTACTCTTACGCTCATGGTACCCTATTCATGCATTTTTCTAGAATGTAACGAGTCTTAAGGCATGAAGAGTCGTTTCATTGTAGTTGTGGAAGGATGGTGTAAGTTGGACTTAGATATTGTGATTATTATGTAAATTCCAAATCATCTTTTCTCACTCCCACTCGGAAATAGGCATGGTGATTATTATGTAATTTCCGAGGTAAAGAGCTTAAGATCACGATCGACTTCATGACTGGTTAGGTTGTTGTCAATGGTATTAAACCTGCAAGTGATGCTCTGTAACGTTGAACTATGACTTATTTTGTGTTCCGTCATAATCAGTGGCAAATCAGGTCTCCCCCGTCATCTACGGATGTTTAACTCCACCCTGAGTTACGATCGTAGGTAAATAATCCTCGATCAAGGGTCGAAGGTTTTACGGCCATAGAATACCACAATTATAGGTAGAGAGATCGTCAGTCATCGGAAATCCTGGTTAGGGATGTCATCGAACCAACCTACCATGCCTAACAAAATTATTATCACTAAAAAGTTCATATTATTGATTACAAATGTCTTATATCATATATAAGAAAATAATCCAACTTCGATTCAATATTCTAACAATTAAATAGGTTGGGCTAATAATACTATTCCAATACTAATGAGTCTAACATTTTTCCTTTTTAACTGTAGAAAACATGAAGAAACTCAAGGATAAGGCAACATCGGAATCCAAGAAGTTAAGGATAATTTATGATAAATGACAAATTATTAATTTTTCGTTGGACCAAAAAGGGAATAAGAGAAAGTGTAAGAGGAGTAGTTGACAAATACTTCAAGTGAGAAGTCAAGACCTGTAATATAACTAGTCAAAGGTAGAGGGTCCTGTTTGACCAATTTGGCAAAGCTTTGAATTTCTAAGCAATTAAAAACATCATTTCAAAATCATAAGGGTGGTTCCTGATTGGTTTGAACTTGGCTTTAAAGGTCAAAAGTATCAGGAGGTCTCAGGTTCAAATCCAATGAGGAATAAAAATCCTCTTGTGGCTATGGAGGTTCAAATGCGGTGACTCCGGGGTATCTGCAAAGAAGGTGGTTTTTAGTCGGCTCGCATAGCGGGTTGGATATCCAGGTTAATAAAAAAAATCATTTTAATGGAACAATTAATGACATTCAATTATGAACATTTTAACGAAGGAGAATTTTGGCTATCCAATACGGACCGTTTTGCTTGGGAAATTTGAGTATAAGTACGTTGGAGTGTGAGGCACAAAACCCCTTGCACTAATCGAGTTTTGGACAAGAGAGTAGCAAGAAATCGGTCGTTGAAGCAAAGCTAGGCGTTCGGTGGTTGGCAATGATTTGAGGTAATTTCTCGACCCATTCTTGTGATTTGTAGTAGCATATGGTTTTGTTATATGTAGTATACTTACGATAATAGTTTGGAACCGACTGGATGGCAGAAAGCCGTCAATTTGACGAATAAGTTTTAGTTCATGTTTTTATAAATAAATAAAAAAACTAGTATTTTAAACTCAAAATCAAGAGGCCATAATGCATGAAAATCCATGATTCTGTTTTATGGGGTTGAGAAATATTATGAAGGTTTTATTTTATAAAAAGACTCATAGAATTAAGAAATGAAGGAAAAACGGAAGAAAACGTGAAAATAGTCAAAAATTCCCGTTTTTCGCGCCACCGGCATTCGCATGTGGTCTCGAATGTATTATGGGCCTCATGCCTAGGCCTCATGTTGGTTTGTTGTTTAGTTGGTTGTTTTTTTTTTTTTTTTGGTAAGGGTGTCCGGACCAAAGCCCGACTAATCCCCGACAAATTTGGAGGCTAAACATGGCCCCACTTAAATGTCGCCAACACTCCACTCCCAGGGCCCGAACTCGGGTTCATGACTATGTCATGCCCAAGCCTTTAGTTGGTTGTTGTTGGGCATTAACAATATAATATTAGAAGCGCAAATCTTATCAATTTTGGGTTCTAAGTAATTATTTCCTTAGAGAGACTATTAAGTTATTTAGTTTATATTAAATGATTAAATAATAATACTCAGTGTCGTAATTAGATTACGAATCATTTAGGATGTTATAAGTTGGAACGATAAATTTGTCTAACTATAAAGATTAAATAGACTTTATGGGATATTATAGACCTTAATACTTTGAGGTTGATCAAGAGTGACCATAAATTGACTTTTAGTTGAACTTTGGGAGTTTATACCACTTATAAATGTTATGGTATGAAATTGTAGGTTATTGGTCGGGTGTTGACTTTAGTCGATTTACACGCATCGGTGAATCTTCATGAGACGTTTACTAGGATGCATGCTTATGTAAATTGTATTTGAACATGAGAATTATTTGGGACAGATATGTGGTGCATAATACTATTTTCATATATATGTTTATGGGCTTTAATACACGTATGCAATTTATTATCTGGATTGCATGCTATTTGTTTACTATTTTAAAACATTATTTAGCACGCTATAACGGGGGCTATTTTTTAAATCATTGATGGGATTGGATCGATATGTCATAAGAGAAGACAATTCCTTTGGATGAATGATTAGACAAAGGAGATCTAGCCATATAACCTGACAAATGTCGATGATAATATGACCTTTACCCATTGAGACAATATATGATATCTCGTAATTATTTAAAGGGGTCTTGAAACAAATATGCATACTATTTTATTTGGGTGTTTGTTTTATTTCCGTATGATAGGTCATGTATGTTATATACAAGATAATTATGATATTATTGAGCTTTATAAAGCTGACTATTAGTATGCATCTCAGGAGTAAGAGATTCAATGGTGGACAAAGACAAAGGTCATGCTTAGTGAGTTATATTTTTTATTCATTAAGTATAAGATTTTGTGATGTTTAGACTTGATGTTTGAACTTATTTTGTAACGTAGCCCGAGATGGGATGTGTTAGCGTTGGGCGATTATTTGCATTTACATATTTTAAGAGTTTCGTTGTAACAAGACTTTATAAGCAGTTATTCACAGGTTATTTATTATTATTTAATCAGAATGATGTGGCACAACTCATGTTGAAAATGAGGGTGCTACAAGTTGGTATCAGAGGTTTAGCTTAAGAGAATTAGTTATGATGATAGCGTAATGATAGCTATGAGTCGTATGTGTTCACACAGTGAGCACAAAGTCCCCACAGTGGGGGTGCAAGTGTTAGCCGACACTATAATCGCTATAAGTAGTAAAGTGGTATAGTACAAAGATTGTTTCCACAGGGAATGCACTATTGAGAATCAGAGAATTCCATGAACTTCTTGAGCACGTTTCGGTTGTGAATAAAATCCAATTTTTTGTTGGTTGAAATGCTTGAAAGACGAAATAAACTTATGATTAGAAGATAGGTATGGGTGTAAGCTTTTCTTAAAGCAACCGTAATAACAAAATGGTCAGATACTTTGTGTATCACATAAATGTCTATAAAGATCCTGATCTCACGAAAGTGAACCTATATAGATTATGCCCACAAAATGTCCACCTTTGTTGATTCGTAACCTTGTCGATTTAACTAAGTTTGATATGAAAAAATCAAGTTCAATTAGTATAAAGGTTTATATGTAATCTCTTTGTAATATAAAACTCGACTAAAGTTTGAACCTTAGTAAATCATACAAAATCTGTATCTCTACGTCATTATCAAAGACTTTCTTAAATCTTTGTGCATCACTTAAACCGTATCTCGAACCCGCACATCTCTAGGTCTAAGGTCTAATATTAACACTTCAAAGTGATTGGCTTATACGTGTTGAGTTTAAGTCCCTACTTAAGTGACCAAGCTTAAGAATTAGCAGCGATGACAACAGCCAAGTGTTGCCTACTAGCCTTAAGTTTGACTCACACTCGCGCCCAATGAGGTAATTAGCTCATAGTAGAAATGAAAAACATGGTAAACAAATACGTGAAAAATGCTTACATTAAAATAAGATTGACAGCCTGGTTAGAGAGCAAGCTATGGACAACAAATTACATAACAAAAAATAGAAATACAAAAATTAAATGCTGAAAATTAAATTCTACACTAAATCTTCAAATACCAGATGATAGCTCTTAGTTGAAGATGAGATGATCCTTCAATGCTTGCATCATGCTTCTTTATACATGAAAAGTTAAGGTCTTTATCCAATGGATGAAGCATTTTTTAGTTATTTTAGTACAAAAGGTGTTTACTATTTCTCCCATCTTTTAGAGATCTTCAAATCACTTCAAATCTTCAAAATACTATACTGATAGACCATATAAAAGCAAGGCATTTTTTTATCCAAAAGTAGCACCGAACATGCCCACAATGAGCAAATAACGCCCACGTCAGTGTCCTTTTTAGCATAAAAATTAATCCGTGGTAGTTCATCACTTCTTAAGAACAATTTAGACAAAATGAGTGAAATAGAAGCAAAATGGGTAAATAAAGCGCTACAAAAGCCTAGAAAAGAGTAACAAATAACTCTAAAAAATGAGAGTTATCACCTACGGTTAAACTGGGAGAGTATTAACGGATGCAAATTGGGTAAGCTAGGTTATTATTATCCTAGACTTGAACTCCGTGAATGGGTCAAAGGGTATGGAAGATTGGTTCTTATTTAAGATTAAGAAAGTGGTTTGAGCAAGTTACGGTAAGTTACAACCTAAGTTTAAATAAGGGGATTAAGAATATGAATGTGATATAAGATTCAAGTAGGGGAATTATAATAAATTATGATCAGGTTGTATCGGTGATGAATTGTATTTCCATTTTAGGAAATGGGGAACTAATAAATGTTTCATGTAAGGTATGTTCGTATGAACAATATCCCAGTGGTTAATGAATTAATCTCATAGATCTAATTATCATAGTTTAACTAATAAATACCCTTTAATTAATTAATCATATATATCTAATTAATTCTCTCATTTTATTTTAACTTTTGTCATTATTCAAAGTCACTTAGCCAAATAATTTTGAAATAAACCTGTACTCATTTTGATTAAATATATGTAATTAGTAATATAAAGTCTTGTTCCTTGCACACAATCCAACAGAGGGTGCTGAATGTAAGACTTCTGTTAGTTTAAGGACCTGTTCTATCAAAAAAACAAATATATTTAATTTTCATATTTTCAAAACGACTATTCTCTTGAAGTCTTATTATTGCTTCTATTTGTCAACTAATAAGACACAAAAAAATTACAGATAAATGAAGGGAATCGTTTAGGGCAGGGGCGAATGCATGAAGAGTTGGTTGGGGTCCTGGGCCCCCAACAAAATATATTTTTTCAAAGCCCAATTTTTTTTTACTTTTAGTTTTTAATTTAAAACAATTGGGCCCCCAACAAGAGACCTTGAAGGCCCCACTCCACTTCCATTTCCTTCTTTATCAGTCTTCAATCTTCATCATGCACGCCTTCACCCCACTGCTTTTGCGCTTCTTCTTCACAACGCGGTCACGCCATCGCTGCTTCAGTGCTTCTTCTTCACAACGCGGTCACGCCATCGCTGCTTCAGTGCTTCTTCTTCAC
>NC_037540.1:24050730-24057175 GCF_001531365.2 Cynara cardunculus var. scolymus | reverse complement strand
TTTTTCATAAATCATCGGCTCATCGCTGTTGCCTATTGCATGCTTCTTCCTTCCGGCTTCCAATAATTTGGGTAAAAATTATAATATCCAAATTCCAGTCTTTAATGTTTAATTACTTTAATTTTGTTGTTTTCTTCACAATTGGTGATTTGGTAAATGCTTTATGTTAGGTTAATTTTGCAATTATATAGACGAATGGAAATGTTAGGTTAATTTTGCAATTTTATAGACAAATGGAAATGTTAGGTTAATTTTGCAATTTTGTAGGCAAATCAAATGGAAATGTTAAGGTTAATTTTGTAGGCAAATGGAAAATGGAAATGTTAGACAAATGGAAATGTTAGGTTAATTTTGAAATTTTGTGTTGAACAGCAGTATGCAAGACAATTAAAGATCCAAGTGTTATTTGTGAATTATATGATGAGGCAGAAGGAATAATTCCTAATTGGTAGGTCTCCTTGGGTGCTCATCTTAAGAAGAGTACTAAAAGATTAAAACATAAGCCTTAGAAGTCACTCTCCACCACATGCATTTCAGTAAGCAGGATACTTAGTACCACACATGAAATGGTAAATATACAAGTCATATTCACTCAACAAATATAAATTGTAGGGTCAATGCCTAGCTTATTTCAAACGCATCAGTTATCTTTATTCGGTTCGGACGAATTGTTCGGTTTCAAAAAGAATTCGACCCTCCTAAGTGTGCCCCCAACCATAATAGTTTCTAGATCCGCCACTGGTTTAGGGAACACCTTGGTTAAAGAAAACGGAGATTTGGTCAAGTTGTGAGAGAGAAATCGGGACAAAAGTTTGAAGTCAAAATTCCGGTTTATCAACGATTGAGGTATACTCAACCAAATTTCGAGTTTTTTTGTATGCTTAGCTTCGTTTTTCAATCTTTTATCAAAGTTTAATAGCCTTATGTCTTATAGTAAGGTTTGATTTTAAGTTCTTTTTGTTAAATTTGAGTTATATTAAATCCGAAACTTTAAATTAGAAAATGAGACTCAATGCTTGATGGTTTTCATTGGTTATTATGGTTGCAGAAAATGATTTTCTAGTTTTTGCAAAAATAATCATAAAAAACAGTCGAAAAACGGGTGAGAATTGCAACAAAAAAAAGCCAATTGGCATTGTTGGACATTGCTAGGTCGTGGTCGGTGCCAAGACACGGCACAACCGGTGCCAAGACCCGACATGGATGGCGTTGAGGCACGGATGGCCGATGAGAACGGCTTGGATGTGCTAGGCTGCCGTGTTGGGCCGAACTCCTGTTGTGCTTTTCCTTAATTAGTGTTTGGGTTAATATCATATTAGTTAAATGTGGTGCAATAGAAATTATTTTAAGTCCAATAATTTATATTAGGTATTTAATTTATCTTGGGCTTAAGTTGATGAAGGTATAATTACCTGGATAGTAAATTACAAATTTTGTCCCTATGGTTATATGAAAATTTGGATTGAGTCCTTCAAACGAAACAATTACATGTATGGTCATTAAAGTTTCACTTTTGTTATGAATTGGTCCCTTCTCCTAATGTCGTTAACCTATTTATGGTCATTTTACTAATTTTCCTTATTATCATTATAAAAGAGAAAATTGCATCAAAATGAAACAAACTGAGTTAATTACTATTTTGAAGAACTAACTTTCAAAAATATCATTTTGGGGTCTAGAGCAAATTATTTAGGGTTCTCGTTTACTTACTGACATCATGTGTGGAAAAATAATAATTAAAAATAGCTTACGTGGAAGTTAAAACATAACATGCCATTAACTCATTATTAATTGAAAAAATAAAATAAAACTAACACAAACTTAAAAAATCAAAACTCAAACCAAAAGTTGGCTTCAAGAACAACAACAATTGTGGTGATGGTGATTATCGTAACAGAAGAACACCAGGCTGGCGGTGTCAGGTGATGGTGGTGGTATATTGCAGGGGTGGTTCATATATGAAGAAGGTTATATGATATTCCATGATTTTCAAATCTCAAACACAAGGATGAACATTGCTCCATGAGAAGATATGATGGAGTATTATTTGAAAATGGGGTATCAAACATAGAGCAGTTTATCCAATCTTTCAAGAAATCCTCATGTCCCCATATATATGGGATCGAAACCCTACTTGCCATCTCCATCTAATTCCTCTTTAGCTTCTCTCTTCCACTCTCATCCACCACCATCTTTTCTGCTGCTGCTGATGCTAGTCATGGTGGTGGTGGTGGTGATTTCTCCATGTCCGCCGACCGCCAGTGGAGAACAAGAAATAGAAGATTTCTTGATGATGAACCCTTCATCTTCATTGATCTTCTTTGGAACACTTGAAAAATGTCGCGAAGAAGAAAAAGATGGTGATGGGAGAACATGTCGTTGTTGGGAAACCTAAACATCTATGGGTTCATTTCTTCTCTCAGGAACCTAAAACTTTAAAGATTTTCATTGCTTCTCTTGGTGTTAGTCACCAATTTAATTTGAAGAAGATATCCACATTCTTACATTTCAGCAACACATATGTTTGATTAGCTAGGGCTTTTGGAAACTTCTAGACTAAGTTACATTTGTTATAAACCTTAACAAAAACTATTCATTTTTTTGTATGATGGATTTTATAAAAAGAAAATTCATGCTTCGATTTATGATTGATGATTACAGTTTGATTTAGGTAAGTTTTAGGGTTTGTTCATGTTCTTGGTGATTAGAGAAGATGAAGAATCATGAGAAGAAAATAAATTTGAAGTATTGAAGTTCAGAAAATACGCCATGTCATAATTATTGGCACCATGTCGTCATTTAAGACTTAATTTTTTTAATTTGAAATACGACGTGGAATCTTAGTTGGTATTTACATGTTTCATGTCATGTCATTATTAATAGGTCATTAGGTAAAAGAAACCCTTAAATATACAAGAAGTTTGCACCATACCCCAAAATGATAATTTTATATAAGTTTGTTCCCCTGAAAACGTGTGACTAGATCGTCCTGAAGACGGATGCGACGGGAAGAAGTTTGCACCATACCACTGGCGGGTTTCAAGTTTATAGTGATGCTTCAAAGAAAGGTCTCGGTTGTGTTCTTATGCAACACAGAAAAATGATCGCATATGCTTCTCGTTAATTAAAGCCTTATGAGGTCAATTATCTGACTCATGATCTCGAATTGGCTGCAGTGATCTTCGCACTCAAGATCTGGCGTCACTATTTGTGCGGTGAGACCTGTGAAGTTTTTACTGGCCACAAAAGCCTCAAATACATCTTTACTCAAAAAGAGTTATATATGCGTCAACGAAGGTGGCTCGAACTTCTGAAAGTTTACGATGATTGTATACAGTATCATCCGGGCAAAGCTAATGTACTCGCCGACGCTTTAAGCCGTAAAGCTGTGGAACAAGTTTCTTCTTTAATTGTTTCTGCAGAGCTGGCTTTGGAAATCAAACGGTTCGGATTAGAAATCTATCTGAGTTCGCAAACAGAAATTCTAACAAATCTAATGGTAGAACCAACTCTAATCTCTCGGATCAAAGAATCCCAGCAAGATGATAGTGAATTATGGGAAATTTTCCAGCAGGCACAAGAGAATTCTAGTTCAGAGTTCAGAATCGATGATGATCACATGTTGTGGTTTCGGGATCGTCTTTGTGTTCCGAATAACTCGGAGCTTAGAGATCTAATTCTAATCGAAGCTCATAACTCTATGTTTTCGGTTCATCCTGGCACAACAAAAATGTTACGTGATTTGAGAAACCATTTCTGCTGGATTGGAATGAAGCGAGATATCGCTGACTTTGTAGCTCGTTGTCTCACTTGTCAACAAGTTAAAATTGAACATCAACGTCCAGGTGGTGTTCTCCAATCGTTGAACATTCCAGTATGGAAATGGGAGCACATAACTATGGATTTCGTAGTCGGATTACCTCGTACGATCTTGAAACACGATGCAATCTGGGTAGTGGTTGACCGACTGACAAAATCGGCTCATTTTCTTCTTGTCCGACAAACTTGGTCAATTGATAAGCTGACCGAAATTTTTCAATGTGAGATTGTGCGTCTTCATGGCACACCTATTTTGATTACCTCCGATCGAGACCCACGTTTTACATCTTGATTTTAGGAAGGTTTACATAAAGCTTGGGGCACACGTTTGAATTTTAGTACAGCCTTTCATCGTCAAACTGATGGGCAATATGAACGTACAATTCAAACATTTGACGATATGCTTTGAGCATGTGCGTTGGAATGGTATGGAAGTTGGGATAACTACTTGTACCTAATCGAGTTCTCCTATAATAATAGCTGGCAGTCGAGTATCGGCATGACCCCGTATGAAGCACTTTATGGCCGAAAATGTCGAACACCGACTTGTTGGAATGAAGTCGGAGAATGTATTATAGAAGGCCCAAAATTTGTACAAGTAACTACCGAGAAAGTCGAAATTGCACGTCAAATGATGAAAGAGGCTCAGGCTCATCAAAAGAGCTATGTCGACAAGCGACGACGACCTATCGAGTTCCAATCGGGTGATAAAGTCTTCTTGAAGGTTTCCCTTACTCATGGTATTAGACGTTTCAGTCTCAAAGGGAAGCTTAGCCCGAGATATATTGGTCCTTTTGAAATTCTGGAAAGGGTTGGAGCTGTGGCCTACAAATTAGCTCTACCGCCACAATTGTCCCACATACATAATGTGTTCCATGTCTCTTTGTTGTGAGAATACAACTATCATCCCCTACACGTCATTGAATATTCTTTGGAGCACATAGAGCCTGATCTATCTTATCGCGAGGAGCCTGAGGCAATTCTTGATCGCGATTAGAGAGGTACACGAAAGTGAGTGATTCCTTATGTAAAAGTTCTTTGGAAGAATCATTCGGAACGTAAGGCGACGTGGGAAACTGAAGAACATATGTGGCGGGAGTACCCAGAATTCTTAAACTGATGTAAGTTCCCTATCTCTAAATTCGATTTCGGTGACAAAATCTCCTTTTAAGGGGAGGAGAATTGTAAGACCCGAGTTTAAAAAACACATTCTCGTTAACTGAGCCAAATTATACCGTACTTAAATAACGTCGGTAATTGTTGAGGGGTTAAAACCGTCAAATTACTAAACTTATTATAATTATAATATATATATATATATATATATATATATATATATATGAGGAAAAAAAAGAATCAAACCATCCATCGTTGTTCTTCTTCACCGCAATCTCTCATCTTTCTCTCTCTAATTTTTTTTCTCTTTAAAATATTTCTCAAATTGTTGAAACAATCGAAGTAACAATTATATATTCAGAATCCACTCTTCGAACCCTTCATAAAGGTATAAATTTCATTCACTTTTATTAGGGTGTTTACGTTAACATTTTTAGACCAGTTTATAAATTATATTATGTCTAAGTTTACGAATAGATATTGTTAAAAGTATGATATATTTCATGTTTAGAATGCTAGGATTGGTATTGGTGTAGAAATTAAAAGGGTAGATTATAGTTTCATTATGGTTAGATTTGGTGTATATGTTTAACCGCACACCAATTGTTCGATACAATGACGAAAAGAGTAAAATTGCATGATTAAGCTTAGGTTAGCGACCATTAGACTTGTTTTACTTTTTAATATGATGAAGTATGTTTATAGCACGTAAATGTAGCGAATCATGAAATTTGGATTATAAAAGTTACTCGGGAATTGCGGAATCGGATTTTACCGACTATGCAGGTCCATACTTTAACAGTGTATAACTTACAAAACATAAGTCGGAATAAGCTCATATTTTGCAGTTAGAAATCCCTTAATGTATACTACAACTTTCATAAAGGGTCGAAAATCCAGTTATGATTCTATGTGGCTCGAAACAGTGTGTTTTCGGGGCTGTTTGCATTGTATTTAGGATTGATCTGTTGTTTTATAAAATTCGTATAAAATAGATGGATAATCCAAATTAGGTGATTCTAAAACCAGTAGTTTCATTGCGTATCATACTATAACTTTCATTTAGATAGTATTTTATTTATCGATCTCTAACTGGGTTAAAAATGCTCACAAAAATAAGGGTCAAAAGCTTTTAAAAGTCGAATCGGAATTATATAAAGTTAAGTGTTGAATCGATTTATTAATGAATATTAGGCCGTCCTATTTGAAGTTTAAGTTGTTTATAAACATGTAGGACCTAAGTAGTTTATTAGTAGAATTAGGATATGATTTTACGTCGTTTAAGTAATAACCAATTTGCGCATTCGTTAGGTATGTGAGCAAGTCGAACTTTACCTTGAATCTCGTTTGATCGTGTTTTACTTCTCTATTCCGCCTAAAGTACGGATTTCACTTTCTTTGACTCTTGGGCAACTAGTTGTTGTAGTTGATCCTTCTTAACGGTGGTTCACCACTTTGTGATTGATCGATTAAAAGTGGTCAATAAATTATGTATATATATATATATATA
>NC_037540.1:24036021-24047595 GCF_001531365.2 Cynara cardunculus var. scolymus | reverse complement strand
GATAAACGCAATGGAAAATAAATCTACAACAGTGAGAAGATTAAAATGGTTTATGATGACAATCGGAGTTCGAGGTCGGGAATTGAAGAAATTAACCAAAGCGAATGTCTTGGTAATAAATTTTTATTTTTTTTAGATTCGTTTTAATCAAAATTATGTTGATTACGATGTGTTGTGTTTTTTATAATTCATCTTGTATTGATAGTTTTTTTCTTTAATTATTAAAATACGTACCTAATTCACATGTTCAAATGGAAGTATATGTACGACCCATTTTCCTATTGTCATATTACCGACTTTTATGAATCATGAATCATTGTGTTCATGTTATTTCTATCATATGAGCACAAGTGTTATTTTTTAAGCTTGATACCAAATATTTATATTTGTGTAAGTGTTTGCACCCGGTGTTCATAGCGTTGGGGTTATGTGTTCATATATTTTATAAAATATGAACAAGGGGTGAACATGATATGAACAAGAGGTGAACAACCATATAAGATCAGAAACATATATGAACAAGGGGTGAACCTTAAACGATGTAGATGCAATGCATGTATAAAACTCTAATTGACAAAGGATCGCTCATGAGTGTGCTTATAATGAAGGAACTATAGTTCACAAACTGTTCATATTGTATTCATACATGTCTTTTTATTTATTTCCTTTCGTATAGCAGTTATTCTTATTATGTTCATATGATATGCAGTCCAAGTTCATATATATGTCAAATTTTTGTTCGTATTTGACACAATGGTTCATATGTATAGTTGTGTTCATATGGTTCTTATATTAACAAAAATAAATTAACATATAGAATTTTTGATTTTGTAACTTCCAATTAATTAATGATATGGGAGTTACATAAATCTTTTTACCTAAATACCCTTTTCAACTTTGTTCACTTATCTTTATAAAATTTTAAATTTTAAAAAATAAGTTTTTATCATGATTAATCACAACCGTTTATTGAAAGATTGAATGTCCAAGATCGGTTAACAAAGTTAACACAAAAACTTTGGTTAACATTTGAACCTGACCCTATATATATATATATATATATATATATATATATAAACTCTTGAATCTTTATTGTAAACTCTTAAATCTTTATCGTGAACACTTGATTTTAGTTCGTTGAATTGTATGTTTGAATCTTTCAAGTTTATTAAATTGATTCTCATATTTTGAAGTAGTTTCGAGTTTTATTAAGTATTTTGAAAATTGACTTTTTATGAATGACATCCGGTTAGTGGCACATGTTTTGTTTTATTGGTTTTCAGAACAACCCAATTAATGGGCACATTATTTAGGATGCCTTCTATGGCGTCTTTGTCGTCATGGCGTCCTGCAGGTGAACTCGGTCCATAGGGTTAGGCCCAATATTAGCTTACGTGAACCCACCTTGTGGACTAGGCCGGTTTTATTGGCTCTAGGGCGGATGGATCAATCCTATGATTACCCACCATGTGGTTAAATTCACGGGGGACTCGGGGTGTGTGCCCACACGTCGGCCCGATAGTTCGTGTGGTTTGGCCACCCCACAAACACTACAGGAATTGACGGATTGTGTTTAAATGATGTTTTGAAATGATAACTATGAAACGTCTTGATTTTCTATGAATTCAGTTTAATTGATTTTTAAGTCTTCTGCTTTATTATCGATGTTACGTATTATTATTTCAAGTTTATATTACAATCTGTTCACTAAGCCCCGTGCTCAGCCGTGTTATTGTTTTCTGACACGGCAGGTAACAAGTGATACTGATATGGACGAGACTTGAGATCGAGCGTTTGACTTTTTGGAGTTGGTAAACTCGTTTGTAGATGTTTAATATTCTAAGCTTATAAATAGTTGTTAGAATGTAATATTTTGGATTGTAAAGTATGTTTTAGAAGTTAATCTACGTTTGGAGTTTATTAGTATCTCTGAAATGTTTGTGTCTTTGAACTAAATCCCGTTAGTGACACCGCCCGTTCTGGACCACGGGGACGGAGGATGTTACATTGAAAATATTTTCTATGTGTCAAATCCAGTGTTCGACATCCACAGAATCTATGGCAATTGAGAAGGACTGTGTTTTTTGTTTGTTAAACCTTTCAAGCCATATATATATATATATATATATATATTTCTCTCGTTGGATTACCCGAACTGGATGCAAAATTTCTAGTATTTGGTGTAGGAACGGGATTTGGATTTGAAGAAAGATTATGCGTGCTTTTTGCATAGCCTGAATAGCCTGCTTGAGACTTGTAGGCATCATACTTGACATAGTTTGACGGACCACATCAGCAATATTGGGTTCACTTCCACCCCCCATTGGATTGGGGTCGAGGTTTGGGTTACGCTCAGGTTGAGATCTAGATTTGCGTAGGCGACCACGTCTCGACATTCTAAAATAAAATGACATGAAATTCAGAATTCAAAACAGTTATGAATCAGAAAAATAGTAGTTAGAATTAAAATCTAGTATATCTGTTCTTATGTCTACCCATTTCTCACAGGTTATGCTTACTTAATCTACAAGTCAAAACCTATGCTCTAATACCACATTTGTAACATCCCCCGTCCACGTGGTCTGGAACGGCGGTGTCACTAACGGAACTTAGTTCAAAGACACAAACATTTCAGAGCTACTAATAAACTCCAAACGTAGATTACCTTCTAAAACATGCTTTACAATCCAAAATATTACATTCTAACAACTATTTATAAGCTTAGAATATTATACATCAACAAACGAGTTTACCAACTCCAAAAAGTCAAACGCTCGATCTGAAGTCCCGTCCCTTATCAGTATCACTTGGAACCTGCCATGTCAAAAAACAAGAACACGGCTGAGCATAGGGCTCAGTGAACAGATTGTAATATAAACTTGAAATAATAATACGTAACATCGATAATAAAAATGCAGACTTAAAAATCAATTAAACTGAATTCATAGAAAATCAAGATGTTTCATAGTTCTCATTTCAAAACATCATTTAAACAAAATCCGTCAATTCCTGTAGTGTTCGTGGGGTGGCCAAACCACACGAACTATCGGGCCGGCATGAGGGCACACACCCCCGAGTCCCCCGTGAATTTAACCACACGGTCACATGGTGGGTAATCCTAGGATCGATCCATCCGTTCTGGAGCTAATAAAATCGGCTTAGTCCATAAGATGGGTTCACCTAGGCCACTATTGGGCCTAACCCTGTGGACCGAGTTCACCTGTAGGACGCCATGACTACAAAGTCGCCATAGAAGACATCCCAAATAATGTGCCCATTAATTGAGTTTTTCTGAAAACCAATAAAACTAAACATGTGCCACTACCCGGATGGCGTTCATAAAAAGTCAAGCTTCAATTACTTCATAAAACTCGAAACTACTTCAAAATAAGATAATCAATTTAATAAACTTAAAGATTCAAACATACAATTCAACGGACTAAACTCAAGTGTTTATGATAAATATTCAAAAGTTTACGATAAAGATTCAAGAGTTTATATATATATATATATACTTATATATATATATACTATCTTATTAAGCAAATTTGATAAATGTCTTAAAAGTCTTAAAGTCTTAAATTTTTAAAAAATAAAAAAATAAATGAAGTTCCATTATTATTATTGGAAGAAACACTGCCGTCTCATTATTGTTATTGGAAGAAACGCATACATGACACGTGGCCAAAGCCTCAAAGGTGACCCCTTAAAAATGCCTACCTATTTTTCAGATCTAAAACTGCTAAGTTCCGATAAAGGTAGAACATCTATTGCATGATACACAAATCAAGAATGCAACAAAACTTTGAGTTGGAAACTTTTTCTCTGGTAAAAGTGGAATTCATACAGATTCCAAATTTAATAAATGGTACCAAAATTTAATAAATATGTTAAAATCTTAAATCAAAGTGATCTCCCCAAGATGACGATTAGGTTCCCAAGATTCATATAAGACACGCTTCCCTCCTCAATCTCCCCAATATGACGATCCAAGCTTGTATCGATCCAATGTCATATATATCAATAAAGTTAGGATTCTTACTCACTCTTCTATCGATCCTTCAAGCTTCCATTTTTTTCATAACTCCTATTGGAATCAATCCATCGCTCCTCTACTTGAATCGATCCATCAACCAGTAATATTTCATCTCCAAGTAATTATGTAACACCTAGAAATTTTTCCCTTTTCCTAGCTCTGTGCGCATAAAAAAAAAGAGAAGACTTATATAAGGTATGCGTTTTCATTTACTTAATCTGTGTTTAAAAACAATTTATCTATGAAAATCCTCCTTGTAAAGTATATAGGAGTATATGTATATATATAAATATTTATATAAAATTATTTTTAGGGAAAAGGGTTCTTTTGAATTATTGGGAGTATTGATTTTGGAAGGGGGGTAAGTACCTGCAACTTTGACCCACTCTTTTGCTTCACCCTTTTCTCTAAAGGTTCTCTCATTTTCATGGAGGACATTGACTTCTATGTAAATGGTAATGTTGGGAACTTGGGATTATGTCTAAAAAGAGGGATAGTAGCTGGGTAAAAAGAAAAGAAAGAAGGAAAAAGGAGAACCATCTCCTCCTTTTTGCTGGAAATCGTAGAAGAACCCCACCCCCATTGTGGAGCCTGCTTCTTCCCTCCTTTCCCTTTGGACCCTCCACCGTTTCACCATATGTGTTTCTTACCTGCAGAAAATTTGAAACTCTTGTCCACCTACCATTTAATTTCAAGATTTTAGGATTTCTCCCAAATCCAACAAGGTGAGTCCATTCTACCCCAATTATGAAACTTTACAATAATGGAAATGATGCATTATATTTACTTCGAATTTTAAATATGTGAAATTACTTGCTTGGTTAGAAATGGAGATCACTTTAGGTAAAGAACGAACTTAGGGATCCTGCCTATATTGGAAAGATTAATTGGGGAAAAAGATATAATCATTTGGTAAAACACCCATTCCAAGTATTGTTGGCCTTAAGACACTAACACCTTTTTGTTCTACATTCGAAATCGTATTGTTGGGTGAGAGTACTTCATTGGACTAAGGGTTTATGCAAAGTCTTGGTAATGTATAAATGTGTATATGTTAAAAACGTTGTGTTTTGGATATGTCAGTAGAATGTAATGGAATTATAGACATGAATGTCGTTTTATTTTATTCGTGGGAATGATGGTGTAAGTTGGTGATAGGCATTGAGATTATTATGTAATCACCAAATCATCTTCTCACTTACATTCGGTAATAGGCATTATGATTATTATGTAATTACCGAGATAAAGAGCTTAAGATCACAGCCGACTACATGACTATTTTAGTTGATGCCAAGGTGTTAAACCTGTAAGTGATGCTCTATAACGTTGAGTTGTGACTTACTTTGTGTTCCGTCATAACCAATGGTAAATCGGGTCTCCCCCGTGATCTCCGGATGTTATGGCACCATCATGTGATTGTGAGAACTGTCCATACTTTTATCGGAAAAAAACCACATATCGTATTTATATTTATACATATGTATGTTTACATTGGACTTGCAGTTCAACTAGTTTACTATCTGGACTCACTAGACATAGGCCTAACACTTTTTCTTGATGTGGTTTTTTGTCAGGTTCCGTTAGCAGTGGGGCTAATAAGGGTTGAAAGGATCGTCGAAATTGAATTGTCTTTTGGATAAGGCATTTGTTGATTTGAGCATTACACCACTCGAGGATACTTTTGTTGGAGTTGGTAGAAACACCCGTCCTTAATCTGGGCATGAAATTGTTTAGATTAATAGGTTGTTACTTATCGCCCCATTAGTTGTTTCGTAAACGCTTTACTTTTCCCCATGTATTGGGTGGATTTTTGTAAAACTCTAGGCTTGCCTTGTGCTTTTGAGTTAAATTTACCTTCTACCTTATTTCTTTTGTTAGGGTGTTATAAGTTGGTATCTGAGCCCTAGTTTAAGCGAACTAGGTATGGAATTAAGTTGCCTAGACTTAAGCTGAAAAATTGTAAGTGTTAATTTTTGCGTTGCAGGTAGGTCTTTTAAGATAGAAGGGTTTTAGAGTCAACGAAGTTACATAATTCATGAATTGTGACGATGGTGTTGAGGATCCTTATGTATAACCTGTTCAAAATTCCACTTAGCTAATGTTATTTTGAACAAGTTGTTACATAAGCATGCTTGAACTCGCTGTTATTACAAGAATTTGTGATTGTGTCAGTACCGTATTATGTTAGTTTCGTAATTTTTCCCTCCTAACACTCTTCCACTCTTTTGCATGACAGTATTTATGGTGAACACTCGGAGTAGACGAGATACCTCATCGGACGGTCATGCGGTGACTGAATCCACCGCGGATCAACCGCCGTGAACCACCATCGCAAGGGTTCATCCTAGGCAAGACACCTTGGGAGGTGGGGTTGAACAGGTTCCCCAAGTTGACATTGCCACCTCTAATCCTGTAATCGAAGAGGAAACCCCGGAGTCAAGAATGATGGGCAAAATGATGAATGCTATGAATAGAGCTATGGCCCAACAACAAGAATTCTTTATGAAGCTATTGGAGGATGTTACTATGGGAGGATGAAGCAATTGCTGAGAATGTTACTATGGGAGGATCTGGGGGTACCGGAAATGGAATCCCAACCCAGGAACTAGCGACGATTAAGGCGAGACAAATGGGCAGATTTTGCTCTTACAAGACCTTTCTATGTTGCAAATCATCGAAATTTGTGGGGTCGGATGATCCCGTGGCATGCATGAATTGGCCTCGGGAAATCGAGCAAGCCTTCCGGGCTTGTGACTGCAATGAGGGGCAAAAAGTGAAGTTTGGCTCTCAAATGCTGAGGGGTGAACCTCTTACCTGTTGGAACATTGTCATCTCAACCATCGAGGTTACAGAATTGACCAAGATGATTTAGGCCATGTTCAAAGAGAAGGTAATGGAAGAATATTGCAATGAACAAGAGATAGGTCGCATCGAAGAAGAGTTCCGAATTCTTAAGAACGGAAACTTGTCAGTAAGAGACTACACCCGACTCTTCATGGAAAAGCTAAATTTAGTGGGACATGTGGCCCCAACGGAGAGGGATAGGATGAAAGCCTACCTCAAAGGGCTGCCTGTGGACATGATGGGGATGGTTAGGAACTCCAGAGCCTCCACCCTTAGGGAGGCAATCGAAGAGGCCAAGGTCATGGAATCGGTTTATGTTAAAGGAAAAGAAGAAAGGATGTCGAGTAGTGAGAAGAGGAAGTGGGAAGGGCCTTATGCACCATCCAAAAAGCCAAATCATTTTGGAAGCAACAATCGCGGAGCTTATCCCAAACAAGAGGCTAGATGGTGTCCCAAATGTCACAGTAAACATCACGGGCCGTGTAGCACCAACTCTACTCTCACCAAATGCTTTAAGTGTAGGAAGACAGGCCACATACGAAACGAGTGTCCGATCAAGGGACCCATATATTTTGGGTGCGGAGAGCCATGTCACTTCAAGAATGATTGTCAAAAGTTGAAAACAAGTGGGAGTCAAAGAAGAAAGGAGAATGCCCCGAAAGCAACCGATCAAGCCTTTCAGATGTCGAGAGAAGAAACTAAGGCATCGACAGATGTAGTATCGGGTATGTTCCTTATTAACTCTGTACCTCCACACGTGCTTTTTGATTCAGGTGCTTCATGTTCCTTTGTGTCCACTACATTCTATCAACACTTGCATACGCCTCCTAGTACACTATAAGAAGCATTGATCATAGAGATAGCAAATGGTAGTCAAGTCCTAGTGCATGAAATTGTTAAAAGTTGTGTGTTGGGAATTGAGGGAAAGGAATTTCGGGTGGATCTCATACCCATGGCTATAGGCGGATTCGATGTCATAATTGGGATGGATTGGTTGATAAAGAATCAAGCGGAAATCTTATGCTCTAAACAGTTGATCCGAATTCCTTTGTCAGATGGGGACGCGGTGCTAGTTTATGGAGAAGGAAGGAGAAGGAATGTAGTACTCTTATCCACGATGAAGGCACGTACATGTCTAGCTAGGGGATGATCCTCGTTCATTGCATACGTGTTGGATACCAAACCAGAGAAAAGAAAAATTGAAGATGTAAAGGTGGTCAATGAATTTTCTGATGAATTCCCTGAAGACTTACCCGGTTTACTGCCCGATAGGCAGGTGGAGTTCCGGATCGATCTCATTCCGGGAACCGCTCTAATTGCTAGAGCCCCTTACCGCTTGGCGCCAACCGAAATGCAAGAGTTGATGTCTCAATTACAAGACCTTATGGAGAAAGGGTTTGTTAGACCGAGTTCGTCACCGTGGGAAGCTCCAGTCTTGTTTGTAAAAAAAAAGGGGCACCATAAGGATTTGTATTGACTACAGAGAGCTCAATAAGGCAACCGTGAAGAACAAATATCCTCTTCCTAAGATAGACGACCTTTTTGACCAACTTCAGGGAGCAAGTTGCTTCTCTAAGATTGACCATTACTCGGGGTATCACCAAGTGCGAGTAAGAGAAGATGATGTGTCGAAGACAGCTTTTAGAACACGATATGGGCACTATGAATTCTTGGTCATGCCTTTCGGTTTGACGAATGCACCGATGATATTCATGGACTTGATGAACCGAGTGTGTCGACCGCTCCTTGATAAGTCAGTGATAGTGTTCATTGACAACATACTCGTCTATTCCAAGGATGAGACGGATCATGAACAGGACCTTCGAGAAGTTCTCGTAGTGTTAAGAAAAGAGAAATTGTATGCAAAATTCTTCAAGTGCGACTTTTGGCTAAATGAGGTCCAATTCTTGGGTCACGTTGTCACTCGAAACGGGGTAAAGGTGGACCCATCCAAGATCGAGGCGATGATGAATTGGGAACCACCAAAGAGTCCGTCAGAGATTCGAAGTTTCTTGGGTCTGGCGGGTTATTACAGGAGATTTATCCAAGATTTCTCCAAGATCGCTTCTTCCTTGACGACATTGACTAGGAAGAATGTGAAGTTTATCTGGACAGAAAAGCAAGAATATGCTTTTAGGACTCTCCAAAAGAAATTATGTGAAGCCCCGATCCTCTCCTTGCCAAAAGGATCCGAAGACTTCGTAGTTTTTAGCGACGCTTCTAAAATGGGATTGGGTTGCGTCTTGATGCAAAGGGGAAAGGTGATAGCATACGCCTCCAGACAACTCAAAGATCACGAGAAAAACTATCCCACACACGATTTGGAGCTAGTGGCGGTGGTGTTCGCCTTAAAGCTTTGGTGACATTACCTTTATGGTACCAAGTGCACGCTTTTCACCGATCACAAGAGTTTGAAGTACATCTTTGATAAAAAAGAATTAAACATGAGGCAACGGCGTTGGCTTGAGCTGCCCAAGGACTATGATTGCGAATTACTATACCATCCGGGTAAGGCTAATGTAGTGGCAGATGCCTTGAGCCGGAAGGAGTACGGTAGTGGGACAAAAGTTGTGCTCAGTAGGATCAATGTAATGTCCAGTTTAATCGATCGGATCAAAGCGACATAGTCTGAAGCACTTTTGGAAGGAAATCTCAAGAATGAAGTAATGATAAAACAATACTTACTTCTTACAGAGGACGACCGTGGCTTAAAGTTGTTTCAAGGACGTATATGGGTACCCAAGGTTAGAGGCAATCGTGAACTGTTGCTGGAAGATGCAGACAAGTCTAAATACTCCATTCACCCGGGAAGCACCAAGATGTATCGGGACTTGAAATTGACATATTGGTGGCCCATTATGAAGCTTGACGTGGCTCGTTACGTAGAGAGGTGCGTGAATTGTTTGCAGGTGAAAGCGGAGCACCAACGACCTTATGGTAGCCTTCAATCCTTGAAAATCCCCGAATGGAAGTGGGAGCATATTACGATGGTTTTTGTGACAAAATTGCCAAAAACCTTAAGAGGTCATGATAGATTTGGGTAGTGGTTGATCGACTAACGAAGAGCACTCACTTCTTGGCAATGCGTGAATTGTTACCCATGAAGAAGCTGGCCAGGTTGTACATCGATGAAATATTCTCAAGGCACGGTTTACCATTGTCAATAGTATCAGATTGAGATAGCCGATTCACCTCCCATTTCTGGGGCGGCTTACAAAAAGAACTGGGTATGAGGGTGAAGTTGAGCACGGCTTACCATCCTCAAACCAACAGTTAGAGTGAGCATACCATTCAAACCCTCGAAGACATGCTTTGTTCGTGTGTTATCGACTTTGGCAGGAATTGAGATTCTCACCTACCCCTGGTGGAGTTCGCCTACAACAATAGTTATCATTCCAGCATCGGAATGGCACCTTTTGAGGCTTTGTATGGTCGAAAATGTAGGACTCTTTTGTCTTGGCTTGAAGCGGGTGAGAAACAATTCGCTGGCCCTGAAATCGTACAAGAAATGGCCGATAAGGTGAAATGTATCCGGGAACGTTTAAAAGCAGCGCAGAATCGACAAAAGAGCTACACAGATAAGAGGAGCCGACCAGTAGAACCGGAAGCCATCTTGGAAAGCAAAACCAAGGTATTGAGACACAGAGAAGTTGTCATGGTCAAGGTAAAATGGAAACATCATCTAGGATCAAACGTGACATGGGAAGCGGAAGAGGACTTGAAGAAGCGTTACCCCCACCTCTTCTCGTGAGAATAAATTTCGAGGACGAAATTTGATCCAAAGCGGGGAGGATTGTAACACCTAGAAAGTTTTCCCTTTTCCTAGCTCTGGGCGCGTAAAAAAAATGAGAAGACTTATATAAGGTATGCGTTTTCATTTACTTAATCTGTGTTTAAAAACACTTTATTTATGAAAATCTTCCTTGTAAAGTATATAGGATTATATGTATATATATAAATATTTATATAAAATTGTTTTTAGCGAAAAGGGTTCTTTTGAATTATTGGGAGTACTGATTTTGGAAAAGGAGGGGGGAAGTACCTGCAACTTTGACCCACTCTTTTGTTTCACCCTTTTCTCTAAAGGTTCTCCCATTTCCATGGAGGACATTGACTTCTATGTAAATGGTAGTGTTGGGAACTTGGGATTATGTTTAGGAAGAGGGATAGTAGCTGGGTAAAAAGAAAAGAAAGAAGGAAAAAGGAGAACCATCTCCTTCTTTTTGCTGGAAACCGTAGAAGAACCCCACCCCCATTGTGGAGCCTGCTTCTTCCCTCCTTTCCCTTTGGCCTCCCCACTGTTTCACCATATTGTTTCTTACCTGCTGAAAATTTGAAATTCTTGTCCGCCTACCATTTAATTTCAAGATTTTAGGATTTCTCCCAAATCCTACAAGGTGAGTCCATTCTACCCCAATTATGAAACTTTACAATAATGGAAATGATGCATTATATTTACTTCGAATTTTAAATAGGTGAAATTACTTGCTTGGTTACAAATGGAGATCCCTTTAGGTAAAGAACGAACTTAGGGATCCCGCCTATATTGGAAAGATTAATTGGGGAAAAAGATATAATCATTTGGTAAAACACCTATTTCAAGTATTGTTGGCCTTAAGACACTAACACCTTTTTGTTCTACATTCGAAATCGTATTGTTGGGTGAGAGTACTTCATTGGACTAAGGGTTTATG
>NC_037540.1:24024344-24035276 GCF_001531365.2 Cynara cardunculus var. scolymus | reverse complement strand
CCCATGTATTGGGTGGATTTTTGTAAAACTCTAGGCTTGCCTTGTGCTTTTGAGTTAAATTTACCTTCTACCTTATTTCTTTTGTTAGGGTGTTACAAATTACTCTTGTCATTAAACTCCAAAGTGAGCCCTAAATTTGAGCCTACAAAACACTAAACCCATAGCCAAGTTAAGCCAAGGTGTGATCATCGTTTATAGTCTGAGAACCAGAAAAGGAATCAGGATCTCCCCCATGGCAATCTATCTATGTTCATTTTGTTCAATGTTAGATTATTTTCTACGAATTACAAACCCTAAAAGTATTTGTTCTCTTAGAATGATACAGAGGGCTATTTGGCTTTGAGAATTCACATTTTTTGGTGGTTCATAAAAGTGATTAATCGCTGAAGCTGATATGGATTTTGAGAATTTTGTAGTTCGTGATTGGATTCGCATGAGGACTGGTAAAAAAATCAGGTCAAAACTATTTTTACTCTTGGGTATGTTTTTGGTTTCCCTTTTTTAGGTCTCTGCTGACATAATTTTAATTTGTTCAAATACAATGCCAAGCGCAGTCACTGGTGTAGAACCAAGCTTGGATTTTAAGGTGTTATTTTTCCGGTTTGTTATATTCAACAGACTTGAAATTTTCTTATTTTCATTACTAGCTTAAAAGAGATGCACTTAAGTTTTACTTTATATGGGATTTTGATAATGCTCGGGCTTATTGGCATATTTGTTTTTAGTTTACCTTATATGAATTTTTGAATCCTTAATGAGAAACCACAATTGGAATCTGTTTCGGCCTCTACAAGTTTAGGTTACAAATTAGTATCTCAAGCTGAATGTTTTTAGCAAGGAACTTTATGAGTGGTGTGGTGATTGGCTAATTTTTCTATGATTGTGTCCTTGTAGTCACGATGTTGTCTGATGATACCTTGTTCTTAGGATTGTGGGTTTTGGCTTGATTTGGTCTTGGTTTAGGGGTCCATCTTTGTTGTTTCAAAGGCTTTATCTCTGACATGCTCTTGTCACCCCCCCCCTTTTCATGTTTTTGTCATATGTAGTAATGTAGAGTTATGAAATTTGTTTTCCTGCAAATCTAAGTGGTTGTTTGCTTTGCTACGGGTTACTGGGCAAGTGTCGTTTATCTGTTCAAAATCCATGATGTTGTTTGAGGTTTGCTAAGGGACCTAGACTGCACTTTTACTTTGTTAGCATCTATCTAATTTGTATTGGTAAAAAGCTCAGAACTTTGGTCATTATGATTGGCAACAAAAAACTAGCTTATTTACAATAGGTTACGTTATAAGCATAGCATATTGAAAGGATATTTATAGTGATGAGATACATCCAATGAGTGGGCGTGGGAAAGGTGTGGGTTTGTTTTTGTTTTTCAAATTTGAGATGTTTTGTTCACTTCTACGTAATTCTTTATCTGTACACTTATCTATGCTACCTTATCAATGAGATTTAACAAAAGTCTTAAAAACAACATCTAATGCATTTGTTACTACCTTATATTGCATAAAGTCTTAAAGTCCAAGATTATATGCTTGATGTTCAACTCAACACTTCAAGTTATCACTATTATGTTAGATTTAGGTTCCCAAACACTATTCCAAACACGCTCTCCAATACTTGATTCATAATCAAGTATGCTCTCATCATTTCTTTGCAACGATTTCCACCATATATCAATACGGTTAGGGTTCTTTTCACTGCTTAATGCGATCCATCATTATTGATTCTGTATTGTTAGGTTTTTTTCCCGTTTGATCCATCGCTCTTGATTTCGTACGGTTTGTTTTTAATTTCCTTCGTAAGTAGAGCATCTTCCTTCACCTCTTCAAAATGTTCTTCATTAGGGTTCGAATCTCCCGTTGCTGCCATCAAAACGTTGTTCGAGTTCTATTTTTATTTCTTGTATTTATGTTTAAGGTTCTTAAACTTGACTTATATTTACAATGATTTAGGGTTTTACGTGTTCGGATTTATGTTTATGATTTGAGTTTGTTTATGTTCTACCGTATGGTTTGATTTTGCTCTTTTTGCAATTTTTCTGACCTGGTTAGGTTCCTTTTTGTTCTGTATGTGTCATGATTTGGTCATAATTTTGTGGTAGTACTTTTTATATGTATGGTGTATATTAAGCTCTGGGAACAGGATGCATGGTTTTTTTCACGATAGTCACTCCTTCACTCACTTTATTTCCTCCTATAATAAGCAATTGGATGTTTCCAGCTTGAGACTTTGAATAAGCAGGAAGGTTATGATCTACCAAGACGGGTGGCATGTGAACTTCTTTGGACATGGAGGTCTCAACTACTTTTTGGCTTCCGTTATCCTTTGTTTTCACCATTTGTATGATCTGAATTAATGGTCAAGTCTTTCTCATAATTGATCTGTTTAGGCATTGTTGCTATAAGAGCTAACTCTTGCTATAATGCGTTTTTTCAGTTAGTATCTGCACTTTGTTGTTTCTGTAATCAATTCAAGAGGGAATCTTGTATTTGGTGAAGCATGTATCTTAACCATGGAGAAGGTTGTGCCAATTCTAAGGTATGTTTTACTGTTAATATGGAGCGTTTGTGTTTGTTATATGTTTCCTTTAGCATTGTTCATTTATATATTCTCAATTTCTATTTCTGTTGTTTTTATTCTATTATGGATTCTTTTTTCTACGTTCTCTATAGTGTCATTTAACGGAATTGATGACGCCTAATTCTATTACTGATTTAAGATAAACTCTCTTTGCTTGTTTCAGTGTTTTTTTTTGGAGTAATATCCTTTCATCTGAGGTTTTGAACCTTAGATGATATAAATTTGTTTTTGATTTTTGTATTTATACTATTGATCCGTACAAGGTTTTCCAAGTGCTCACCTGAAAGATTACAATTACCATCATCGAGAACGTTAACAAGATTAGACAAGTGTTCCATTCCAAGTTTGTCATCAACAAACTTCCTTCTTTTATCCTTTTTTATTAGAGTACACATTAAGTAGCACTGTAGCAGCATGTTTGTTTATTGTTGGGTATTTACGGTTTCATTTTTGTTTTATTAACTTGTCTTCAAATATGAGAATTCTAAATTTAGCTAAGCAACCAATTTAGCAACCTATTTCAATGTATGGTTTTGTTGATTGTAATTTCCTAATGTTCAGTTGGTTTAAACTGTAATATATATAGAATGCTCACTTAAATTAGGAATTAAAGTTTATGCAATTATATATGCACGCATGAGTCTGCAATTTCATTGAAATCAATACTTTGCTCAAAGACAGTTTATGTTGATCATACCAAGAGTTAACAGCTTATGCGTGCTTAGGATCTTGATTGTATACAATTTCTGCATTCAAGATTATTGGCTTTGATATATTTGACAAAGGTCCCCAGTTTTGGTTTTTTGGTTTTTATGGATTGGTTTCTTTAATTTTTTGGTTTCTAAATGATGTAGTTGGGTTTATTTTTAAGCCTTTTTTGGTTTTTTTTCCAAAACATTTTTTAGATAATGTTGAAAGTTGTAAAAATGGGTATGCTTGTTTAATAGCTTGTAAATTATTTAATCTTTCAGTAAGTTTTTTCAGGATTTCATCCTCTTTTCCAAGCAAAAAAGTAATTAACATGCTTTTTTCATAACGATGATGAATAACTATGTTAAATTATATAAATTTATCTATGAATTCAACATTGATTTTCTAATGAGTAAAATAGACAATTTATACAAATTCAAACATTTATCAGTTTACAAAATCAGTCTTATTGATTCATATTTATTCAATGATTATTTTATAAAGGATTGTTTAATTGAAAAGTACTCCCTCAATATCATGAAGTGTAGTACATTATGTGATTTTGCTATGACGTGTTTTTTCTCCAAAACATTTAGGAGATAATTGATGAAATTTTCCAATATATGTTTTTTTTTTTCTGCATTGTTGTTTAAGCCTTTTTCATCCCTACTATTTCACATGGAATGAGATTGCATCTAAAGTACTTGAAATTCAATTGGAATCTCGTATTTATGCAAAATAGTTTTTTTTTTTGCATTTTATAGTTAAATTTTGCATCCCGCCACATTGAGCGGGTACACAACTAGTATATATATATATATATATACACGTAATTTATTGACCAGTTTTAAGCGTTCAATCACAAAGTGTTGAACCACTGTTACGAAGGGTCAACTACAACAACTAGTTGCCTAAGAGTCAAAGAAAGCGAAATCCGTACCTTAGGCAGAATAGAGAAGTAAAGCACGATCAAACGAGATTCACAGTAAAGTTCGATTTGCTCGCGTGCCTAACGAATGCGCAAATCGGTTATTACTTAAACGACGTAAAATCATATCCTAATTCTACAAATAAAATATTTAAGTTCTACATGTTTATAAACAACTTAAACTTTAAACGGAACAGCCGAATATGCATTGAGAAATCGACTCAACACTTAGTTTTATATAATTCTGCTTCGACTTTTAATAGATTTTGACCCTCATTTTCGTGAGCATTTTTACCCCACTTAGAGGTAAATACAGAAAATATTATCTAAATGAAAATTGTAGTATGATATGCGATGAAACTACTGGTTTTCGAATCACCTCATTTGGATTATCCATCTATTTTATACGAATTTTATAAAACAGCAGATCAATCCTAAATACAGTGCAAACAGCCCCAAAAACACACTATTTCGAGCTACTTAGAATCATAACTAGATTTTTGACCCTACATGAAAGTTGTAGTATACATTAATTGATTTCTAACTATAAAATACGAGCTTATTCCGACTTATGGTTTGTAAGTTATACATAGTCAAAGTACGGACCTGCATAGTCGGTAAAAGTCCGATTCCGTAATTCCCGACTAACTTTTATAATCCAAATTCCAAGATTAGCTACATTTACTTGCTATAAACATACTTCAACATACTAAATAGTAAAACAAGTCCAATGATCGCTAACCTAAGCTTAATCATGCAATATTACTCTTTTCGGCATTATATCGAACAATTGGTGTGCGGTTAAACATATACACCAAATCTAGCCGTATTGAAACCATTATCTACCCTTTTAATTTCCACATCAATTTAACCAATCCTAGCATTCTAAACATGAAATATATCATACTTTTAAAAATATCAATCCGTAACTTAGACATAACATAATTTATGACCCGGTCTAAAAAATGCTAATGTAAACACCGTAATAAAATTGAATGAAATTTATACATTTGGGAAGAGTTCGAATAGTGGATTCCGAATATATAATTGTTACTTCGATTCCTTCAACGATTTGAGAGATATTTTAAAGAGAAGAAAAATCTAAGAGAGAGAGAAAATAAGGCGGTGATACAATGAAGAAGTAAAGATCATATGGTTTGTTTTTTTTTCGTTTATCTTATATATAATTATTAAGAGTTTAAAAGTTTGCCGATTTTAACCCCTCAACCATTACTTACGTTATTATAACTACGGTACAATTCGGGTAAATTAACGAGTAAGTTTTTAAAATTCGGGTCTTACATAGTTTGTGTCACAATCTATACTAGATTTTGTAGATTTAGAGTGTTCATAATATATTCACAAACTATAATAATATTTATAAGAAAATGTTTACAATGTGCTCAGAAACTATAATAGTATTTATAAAAAAATGTTCAAAACGTGTTTACCTTGAATCAAATTCAATTATGTGTAGAGAGCGAAGAGAGGAGAGAAAAAAAATGAGGGAGAAGAGAGGAGAGAGAAGAAGAGGTTTTTAATTTATTTTAGGTTTTCTTTTTTAATTATCTTTTTGTAATTTAAATTAGATCTCACAAATCTCACAAATTAGCAAGTTCTTAAAAGAAGGTCCCCTATATATATATATATATATATATATATATATATATATACACACACACACACACACACTATCATATAAAACATTTGGCTAAAACTCTTAAAGACAACTTTTTAAGCATATAGTACTATCAATTAATACCAAATTACTTAAAGACAACCTCTATTGCTAATGGTACAACTTATTAAAGCCCTCCCTAAACCCGTTAAAATCAAAACTCTCTCATATCCTTAAACCCAATTCAATGTCATCGCCCTCCCTAAACCCGTTCAAATCAAAACTCTCTCTTATCCTTAAACCCAATTCGATTTCATCGCCAACAAATTTTGATGAAAACAGATTTCGATGAAATCGATTCTCTTAACTCTCTCCTATCCATTTACATCCCTAACCCAAATTCGATTTCATCGTCATCCCTAACCTAAATTCAATTTCATCGCCAACAGATTTTAATGAAATCGATTCTCTTAACTCTCTCCTATCCATCTACATCCCTAACCCAATTCGATTTCATCGGTTCCAACACATTCTGAGATGATGTTGACTGAGATGATGTCGACTCCAATAGAATTTAGAGATGCATATATATATATATATATATATATATATATTTGCCATATTTTTCAATCCATTAGCGTCTGTCATCCTCAGCAAAACAGACAAGCAAAGGAGGTAATCTATTTCTCTTTTTTCTTTAGCCGACTCCTTTGTTGTTGTTGTTTTTGATTGACGGGTTTCCGGTGGTTTTCCTTTTGGATTATTGTTATCGTTTGTTAAATGATTTTAAAGTTTTGTGGTTAATGTATTGTTACTTTGGTTTCATATAATCTGGTTGCTGTTGTGGTTTAAATTTGTGTAATAATGAACTAATTGACTTGTTCCATTTTGATTTCAGTAACGAACATCAAAGAATACAATTGTCCATTTTGATCTTCATTGCATCTCTTGCTTTTGCAATCAGTTTGACCTGTGCATTCACTAGCTGTAAGTACATATTACATCCCTAATCACTACTCTAGTATGTTTTTGGATTATTGGTTATCGTTTGTTAAATGATTTTAAAGTTTTGTGGTAATCGAGTTCCAAACATGGTTTGCATTAATGTACTGAATCCTGAAAAAAAAAAAAGGGTCTGGATCACTCTGGCTTTCTCGGACTTGATAGATCCAATAAGATTCAAACTACTATTTTCTTGATTGAAGAATATACATTACTGAAGGGGTTACAAGACTTACGCTTATAGGACCAAACACTTGTGCGTCTTATAAAGATGTGCAGTAGGACACTTGGACATTTTTTACGTCCTATAAGCCCGATTTTGTTGTAGTGAGATATTAATAGTTGTGTTACTTACATTATGACCACCAAGAGTCAGAATATAATTTGCAATAACACTGCTTCCTCTACATTTGCAAATCAAGAAGCATGATCATAATATAATTTGTATTTGAATCATAATTGATACATACTGATTGAGAGGATAATGGTTAATAATTACTTCATGGGGGTGGACTATTAACACAATGTTCAACACCAGCAAGTTGTTATGTCACTGGATGTGGCTGCAACTCTGAACTCTCCATAGCTCCATTCCTCTGTTCATGTATCTATATCTATATATATATATATATATATATATAATAAACAATGATTAAAGAAGTTAAAATTTTCATTTAACACTAAAGAGGGGCAACCAAACCACAAGGGTGGTGTCTGATTGGTTTGAGCTTGGCTCCAAAGGTCAAAAGTACCCGGAGGTCCCAGATTCAAATCCAAGGAGGAATAAAAATCCCATTGTGGCCATGGAGGTTCAAAGGCGGTGACTCCGGGCTATCTGCAAAGCAGGTGGTCGCCCTGGGATTAGTCGGCTCGCATAGGGGTTGGATATCCAGGTTAATCAAAAAAAAAAAAAAAGAGGGGCAACCAGATTTTAAGAAATCTAAAGCTCTCATAACTTCATGTTGGGTTGCAGTATACACTTGAGTTGTGAAATACACAAATATGCTGACACCAGAAACATGCCAATTAGCTTTGCATAGATTCTCAAATGAACATAGGCAAGTAAGAACGTGCACATATGTGCAGAACAGAAACCGTCTTACATTATCAAGCTTATGACACATTTTACAAAATAATGAATCACATTATCGTTTTCCCTCCCAACATCTGGATGAGTTTCACCTCCACAAAGAATAATGGTAATTAAAAATAATTGAATTGTTGCCCATAGTTATGCCTACACAATGATTGTACTTGGATAAAAACATGATCATAAACTTGTAATCAAAATTGAAAGATTGTTGTCTTTTTTGCATTTTAAGATACTTTAATTAACAAGGATTAACAATGGTTTCTTATGATCATACACTTGTATATGTATGTAACAGTAATATAGGTTTTCCACAGTTTTATGCACCACTAATTAGAGGTTGGGGTTCCTGAAAGAATGACAGCAAACTGTATGTGCCACAGTTCTGGTGGACTATACTACTTCTTTATCATCTATATAAACACAATAGGTTTTTAACGACATGAAATTCACTTCAATATGTGACTGTACGGTAGATATAATTCTTTGCAATATGATTTTGGTAGAATGCATCCATACATTTCTTAAGTCACTGCATCAGTTGCAACTAATCTGTCATAAATTACAGATTAACAACTAGCTCATTAGCTGTCTCCCTAAGTATTAAGATCTCAACTTGTTTAAATGATGATGCTTACATATGTTGTTGCTTTGTTCTGTTAATGCATTTCTCTTTTTTCTTTAGCCAACTTCTTTGTTGTTGTTGTTGTTTTGGATTAATAGTTTCTGGTGGTTTTCCATTTGGATTATTGGTTATCTGTTTGTTGAATGATTTTAAAGTTTTATGGTTAATGTATTGTTTATCTGCGCATCCCAGAATCACCATGACCATGACCAATAATCCAAAACCTCAAGGTCTGTTATCTCATTATACTTGTGTTAGTTTATTTTTCTTTTTATGATCGTCATCGGGTTTTTTTTTTTTTTGCTATAATATGCAGTTGTATACTGAAAACTAGGTTGATTTAGTCTTGAAATTTTGATTTTCAACTTTATGATTTCAGATTCATATGGTGATTCTTGTTTGTTGTTTGATGAGTGTAGTTCAATCGGAGTTTGAAGTGAGCTATGTTTTTATTTGCAATTGCGATTTGCAAAGCACCCATAATACTACCAAGAATCCCAATACCTCCTGCTCGAAAATCACCTTAACAGTTCAATCAATTAATCTTCAAGCTCTCTCTCTCTCTGTCTTCACTATTAGTTCAAATTTGGTCTCTTTTGTGATCATCATCATGGGTTTTTTGTTTTGCTATGATATGTAGCTCTATACCGTTCAATCATGAAAATTTGATTTTAAACTTCATGGTTTGAGATCCATTTCTTTTTTCTTTAGATCAATAGGCATCCCTTTAGTTGTCATAAATTAGAAAACAAATATATAGAGTTCAATAGAATGAAAGCTCTAAGGAAAACCTGCTAAATTTACTTTGGATTAGATAAGTAAATTACATAAAAGAGGGGTGCTAATGGCACCCCTTTGGTAGGGGTGTATTGTTTCTTGGAAATTGCACCATTTAACTTTTTTCATAAACATCACATTAATGATCATTTTATTAATTTTATTTTATTTTATATATTTATATTAAAATATATATATATTATTTTATTATTTTTATGTTATTTTATTTTATTATTTACAAATTACTTTATATATATATATATATATATATATATTTAGATTTTTATATTATATATATATATATATATATTATTAGATTTTTATATTTTTCTATTATATTAATTTATATACTAGTTGTGTATCCGTGCAATACAGCGGGAGCCATGAATTTTAACGATTTTGAAGTTCCATTGATTTTATAAGATAAGATTTAACGATGATATAAGTTACACTTGGTCTTTACATATTTAGACAATTTGAATAAATAAGAGTTATGGTTTCAATTACAGACTATCGATGAAAAAAAATGTATGACTGTTTAAAATCCAATATATTTAAAATCCAACATATTTAAACGGCTCCACAAATGTGTTCGATTTACACCAGGAGCAAAGAACCAAGAAACTTGAGTTTTAAATCGTAAATCGTAAATATTAAAAATATTTTGTCACAGTAAATATAACATATAATAATATAATGTAGTCAAAAATTATTCAATATTGGACTCATTTCGAAGGTATTAACGAGGCGATTATAGTGGTGTAACTTGTTAAAATAAAAATGTATTTTTTTAACATGTAGCTATTCAAATGCATCATCATTTGTTGACTTGAATGAAATAAGCTACCAAGAACCAGCGAGACATAGTTCTTTCGTCAACAATAATTATAATGCGCATCCATATATTAATCAATTTCCTGAAATGTTTCACCCTTACATCAGACAGGTACATGATGTGAGAGGTGATGGAAACTGTGAATTTCGAGCAATAGCTGTCCACCTTGGTCTTCATGAAGATGCATGGCCAACAATTCGGTTTAACTTGATGGAAGAATTAGACGCATACAAGACAGAATACCTCAACATATTTGGAAGTCAGTATTGGAATATAGTTTACAATATTTTAAACTTCTTTCAATTAGATCGAGGTGCCCTAGTTAAACATTGGATGACCATGCCTGAAATTGGTGTCCTGATTGCTTCAAAGTATAATGTGCTCTTACACGTTATAGACATTGCAGGTTGTTCAATATACTTACCGCTTAGGTCTACTCCCCCACCATGGTATCAATATGTAAGTTTTGCAATTGGGTACGTTAACCGTAACCATTATGTGAAACTAGACTTGGCAGAAGGATTCGATCCCTACTATTACTCCACATTTTTTTTATTTCTGCTATCCGTGTGCTGCTTCATGGGCTACCCCGTATTTAGATCGAATAAACAAGTACCAACAACTTTTACGTGTTAATTGTACTACAGATAATGTTATTTTAGAATAAATGAAAATGTAATATAAATTATGTTACGTCTTATTTATATATCAAATTTCAATTTTTTATGTTTTATGTTCGATTTTTATAATTATATAATTATTAAAAAAATAGTAATGTCTATAT
>NC_037540.1:24020041-24021534 GCF_001531365.2 Cynara cardunculus var. scolymus | reverse complement strand
ACACCAAAATGTAATAAAGTAACTTTGCTCGGAAACATTTGTAATACAATCCAATGATGCAGTTCTCAATGATATATTTAAAAGAATAAACTAACGAAATACATCTGCTTAAGGATTCAATATTCTCAATATGAAACATTAGTGTAACCAAAATTTCTTTGAATTATCAGACCATTCCTTTGTAAATATTAACGGAAAGGTTTAAGGCAATACATGCCCTTAATGACTAACCATTTTCCCCTTCTCAATAACATCTAAATTATTACTTCTAATAGGAATAATATCTCTAATTCATCAGGTCACAAAGAAATGATGAATCAAAGTTATTAAATCCGATTAGTAATAATAATAAGAGTTATAATACTAACCACACATGACAATGCCTCCCTTATTCCAAGTACACCTCTCCTTGATATGCCACCTTTATTCCTCCATCAAAACAGGGCTACTTATCAGAACAAACAAAAAGTCACCACCTCTGAAAGTACCCATTCCCAGTTCCAAGCCAGAACAGACAAAAGTCACCACCTCTGGGGGAACTACCTCTTAAAACAAGTTTCGTACCAAAACAGGCTTACGTCACCAAGCTTGGTAGAAACAGTTTACAAAAATCCAATTCCATACCAAAACAAACTTACGTCACCACGCTTGGTAGGAAGGTTTCCCAAAATATAGTTTCATACCAAGACAGACTTACGTCACCACGCTTGGTAGAAACATTTTCCCAAATCCAGCTCCATACCAAAACAGACTTATGTCACCACGCTTGGTAGGAACATATCTTTTATTTAAAAAGATATAAAATACCCTTTTTTATAAATCCATAATTAAACCCAATAATAGACATTTTTAAATTATAAAAATGTCTAGAATAATAAATATTTAAAATTATCAAACATAAACTACCCGAATAAGTTATCCGGATATACAATCCGGACAACACTATCCCTTTTTGTCCGATTTACAAATTCGGCCAAGACTTGATCGTTTTAAGACTAAATCGTATGACTCATATCCGGTTTAAGCAGTCCGGACAACACATGATTGATTTATAATTAATCCGCACGACCCTTAAACGATTTAAGGTTAAACCGCACAATGCTTGGTCGTATTCATACTTCTCTGTTCAAAACCTTTGTCAGGTTTACATATTTCAAATCTCACTAACTCCCTAAATCGCATGACTCATGAGCGATTTATAACTAAGTCGGTCACCTCTTATCCGGTCTAAGAGTAATCCGGACAAGACTTGTCCGGTTTATACTTAGTCCGGTTACCCTTTGTCCGAATAAAGATCTTTAATAAAAATATTGATTTCTTTCCAATAATAAACAACATTCAATAACAAATTTTATGCAAAAAGGTTTTGAAATCACTCACCTTTATGCAAAAACTCAAATTTTGAAGAAGATAAGAAATGCAAAGACCAACTTGATTCAACACTTGAATCTCCGGACAACCTTTCTCTCAAAATCTCCCAAAACTTTCCAAAT
>NC_037540.1:24006136-24019741 GCF_001531365.2 Cynara cardunculus var. scolymus | reverse complement strand
AAATGCACATACTCACATATTAAATTCACGTAAGCATGTATTCATATAAACAATTAATTCACATAATAAATACCTTAGGTAATAACCAGGACCCGATTATCACATTATCCACCCCTTCAAAAGAATTCCGTCCCGGAATTCCTTTAATCAAAGAGCCATGGATAATCTGCTCTCATTTCTGATTCCAATTCCCAAGTCGCTTCTGGTCCTTTGTGAAACTTTCACTGTACTTTAACCAGACTGATTTCTTTGTTTCGCAACACACTAATCTTTCGGTCAATCACGGCTTCTGGTGTTTCTACAAAGTTCAGCTTACTGTCCAGTTTAATCTCTGGCATTGGTATAGCTAGATTCAGATCGGCCAAACATTTTCACAGATTCGATACATGAAACATTTTCGCAGATTCGATACATGGAAAGTGTTGTGAATCAGACTAAGTTCTTCTAGCAGCTCTAACTGATATGCTACTGGCCCAATTCGCCTACATATTCTGTACGGCCCTACATACCTCGGACTGAGCTTTCCTTTCTTTCCAAATCTAACGACACCCTTCCATGGCGAAACTTTCAACATCACAAAATCACCTACACCAAATTCAATCGGCTTTCGACGATTATCAGCATAACTTTTCTGGCGATCTTGTGTTGTTTTAATTCTTTTGCGGATTCGTTCAATCTTCTCAGAAGTTTCTTGGACAATTTCAGGACCCGTCAGCTGTCTTTCACCCACCTCATTCCAACACAACGGCGTTCGTCATTTACGTCCATACAACACTTCATACGGTGCCGCTTGGATGCTAGAATGGTAGCTATTGTTATATGCAAACTCTATTAATGGCAAGTGATCTTCCCACGATCCCCCGAAGTCAATAATACAACTTCTCAGCAGGTCTTCGAGAGTCTGGATAGTTCTTTCACTCTGCCCGTCAGTCTGCGGATGGTAAGTTGTACTTAGTCGGATTTCAGACCCCAAAGCTTTCTGCAATCCTTTCCATAACTTTGAAGTAAACCGACTATCTCTATCAGAAATAATAGATAATGGAACACCGTGTCTGGTCACAATTTCTTTGATGTAAATATGTGCTAGCTTTTCTAGTGAGTACTTCTCTCTTATTGGTAGAAAATGCGCAGATTTAGACAGACAATCAACAATTACCCAAATCGCGTCATAACCCTTTGGTGTTCGAGTCAATTTCATGACAAAATCCATTGTAATGTGATCCCATTTCCATACAGGTATCTTTAAAGATTGACTTTCATACGGCTTCTGACGTTCAATCTTAACATGTAAACATGTCAGACACTGTTCCACATATCTAGCTATGTCTTTCTTTAATCCGGGCCACCAATAAAAAGGTTTCAAATCTTTATACATCTTATTGGTGCCTGGATGAATAGAGTATTGGGACTTATGGCTTTCATTTAATATAATGTTTCGGATATCTCCAAAATATGGTACCCAAATTCGCCCTTGAAAGCACATTAGTCCTTCGTCATTCTATTCCAAGGTTGACATCATCTTACCCAATTTTTCCATCTTAACAAATTCTTCTTTCATAGCTTCTTGTTGACATCTCTGAATTTTCTTACGAATGTCAGGGATCAAATTCATTCTCATTGGCACAACTTTAATGGTTCCACTCTTTTCTTTCCTGCTTAAAGTGTCAGCCACCACATTAGCCTTTCCCGGGTGGTAGAGGATTTCACAATCATAGTCATTGACCAATTCAATCCACCGGCACTGTCGCATATTTAATTCTTTCTGGCTGAACAAATGTTGTAAACTTTTATGATCAATATAAATCTGACATTTCGTTCCCAAAAGATAATGTCTCCAAATTTTCAGAGCAAATACTACTGCAGCTAATTCCATGTCATGGGTTGGATACTGCTTCTCATGATCTTTTAACTATCTTGACGCATAAGAAATCACCTTTCCTCTCTACATCAGAACACATCCTAACCCTAACTTTGAAGCATCGCTGTAGACCATAAAGTCTTCGGATCCATCAGGTAGGGTTAACACCGACGCACTACAAAGGTGATCATTTAATAGTTGGAAATCTTCTTGCTATTATTTTTCCCACTAAAACTTTATATTTTTTCGAGTCAATTTGGTCAATGGCACGGCTATCTTAGAAAAGTCCTGAATGAACTTACGATAGTAGCCTACCAGTCCCAAAAAGCTTCGGACTTCAAAGGAGTCTTTGGAGCTTCCCATTTTTCAACTGCTTCTATTTTTGCTGGATCTACTTTTACCCCTGCTTCTGATCAACTGCTTCTATTTTTGATAGATCTACTTTTACCCCTGCTTTTGAGATAACGTGACCCAAAAATTGAACTTCCCTTAACCAAAACTCACACTTGGACAACTTGGCATACAACTTTTCTCTTTTCAACAATTCCAGTATCAGGCGAAGATGTTCCGTGTTTTCTTCTTTAGTCTTAGAATATATAAGAATATCATCGATAAATACAATAACAAAATTATCAAGATATTCCTTACATACCCTATTCATGAAATCCATAAAAGCTGCGGGTGCATTAGTTAAGCTGAATGGCATAACTAAAAATTCATGATGCCCGTACCTGGTTCGAAAAGCTGTTGTAGCAACGTCTTCCTCCTTGACTTTAAGCTGATGATACCCTGACCTTAAATCGATTTTGGACAAATAACTTGCTCCTACCAGTTGATCAAATAAGTCATCAATTCTTGGCATAGGATATTTGTTCTTGATTGTCAATTTATTCAATTCTCGATAGTCTATACACATTGGCATAGATCTATCTTTCTTCTTGACAAACAAGACCGGAGCACCCCAAGGTGAAGTGCTGGGTCTAATGAATCCTTTATCAGTCAGATCCTTCAACTGAGTAACCAACCATTTCAACTCCGAAGGAGCTAATCTATACGGTGCTTTGGCCACTGGTGCTTCCCTAGGTATGAGATCAATTCGGAATTCAATGACTCGATCTGGTGGTAACCCAGACAAATCCTCTGGAAACACTTTCGGGTATTCATTGACGATTGGAATCAATTCCTGCTTTCCTTTTTCTTTCTTTGCATCAATAACATATGCTAAACACCCCTGACATCCCTTCCGAATAGACTTTTGGGCTTTCAACACAGATAGTAAACTAGTATGATGATCCTGACGATCACCATAAATAATAATTGTTCCTTGATCTGGCAGTGTAATCATGATCATCTTCTTATTGCAAACAATACTGGCCTGATGCTCTGCTAACCAATCCATACCCATTACTACATCAAACTCTTTCATTGGCATAGGAAACAGTCAAATTGGTAACTCACACCCCTCAATAACAATAATACAGTTATTGAATACTCTAGTAACAGATTCTTGACTATTAGCAGTGTCAACTACTAATTCGTCATCAAGTAGCACATAATTCAAACATGCAACTTGAGCAAATGATGGTGATACAAATGAAAATTTTGCACCAGAATCAAACAACACCTTAGCACGTGTAGAATTCAAAAGAAAAGTACTTGTTACTACATCTGGGGTTGCTTCTGCCTTGTTCTTCATCATTTGGAACGATCTACCCCTGGCTCCACTCTAGCCTCCCCTTGGTGCATTAGGCCTTCCACGATTACTGGGAGCATTTCCTCCCATTGTCAAACGAGGAGCTCTCAATTATGGACAATTTGGTCGGATATGGTCAAATGAATTGCACTGAAAACATCTTTTGGGTGTAGTGCAGTCCCTTAACAAATGTCATGTCTCCCCACAACGATAACATCTCTTTGGTTCAGACGGACAATTTCCCTGATGCACCTGCTGACATTGCGGGCAGGTTCTTACAGAAGGTGGCTGAGAAGCACGGTTATCTGATTTAATAAATTTGGGTCTTCGAAAACTGACTGAAGACCCTTCCCACTTTCTTTTCTCAACAAATTTCTCTTCACCTTGCCGATTCTTATTTCTTTCAGTAACTTCGGCAGCATTGACGGCTAAAGAGAAAGTTTCAGGGTTCATAGCAATCACGAATTCTCGAATAGAAGGTTTCAGACACCAAATATACCTTTCTACATTTCGGGATTCTAAAGATACGTAATGTTCAGCAAAACGGGAGAACTCAATAAATTTCTCAGTATAATCCCGCACAGATCTATTCCCTTGTTCTAGTTTTAGAAAATCCTCCTCCATCTGTCTTATTGCTGTCGTAGGACAGAAATGTGTTTTGAATTTATTCACAAATTCTTCCCAAGACATGGTCTATAGTATATTCGATTGTGCTGAGGATTCCACATCCCACCAATATAAGGCATTAGATTTAAGCATAGACACTACAAATCTAACCTTATTTTCTTCAGAACATCTACTGGTATTAAATACCGATTCAATCTCTTTTATCCAGCACATCGCTTTTACTGGATCTCTTTCCCCTGAAAAAGTTGGAGGTTTACATGTCAGAAACATCTTTATATCCCCTCCTTGAGTATTGCTGCCTGCTGAAGGAGCTGGAGGATTAATTCCAACTCGATCGATTTCTACTCTAGCTGGCAGTCCCATAATGGATATCAGAGTTTCCCTCAGTTTTCCCATTTCTTCTGCCAGATCGTTCTTAGTTATAAACTCTGATTGTTGTCTCTGTTCTTGTTGAGCATTCCCAGAAATAGATTCCCTTTGATCAGGGAAAATCTCGGCCTTACTCCTCTCAGGAATTTGACTTCTTCCTCGACCTCTACCCCTACCCCTTCCATATCTTCTACTCCTTGAAGTATAGGTTGATATATTAACGGGAGATTCCTCCCTTTCTTCAGATGTAGGGCGGGCAGTTCTCTCTTATCTTCGTGATCGACTAGACATCTGCAGATATTTTAGTATTAAATATCACGTATTCATATTCCCAAATATAATATGGTATCCGAGTATAGGTATGTACCTGTAAATTCATAATTACATTGACCATTTGTAATTCAAATTCACCTTACATATTGCCCTCTTTAACCCAATATATTTCATTCCCAGTGATACTAATAATGTCCAGGACTTTTAGCATGCAAATGATAGTTTAAGTCTAGGTATCATGCTTTGAATACCTAAATCTCTTAAACTAAGGCTCTGATRCCACTTCTGTAACACCCCCAAACACCACATTTGCATATAACACATATTTCATTGCATAGAAAACTAGTTTACATCACAAGGTCCCACTAGTACAAGGATTTCTATATGTACAAAATCTACATATGAAAAACTCCAAAACAAATCATGTACTATCACATATAATACAACATGTATCTTCAAAAATAAGCAATTTCAAGCAGATTTCCAAAAGCAGATATTAGATTCAGGAAAATAATCACATTTTCCCTTTCCCTTTATTATCACTGGCCCCAGCCGTTCCTGCATTACATATCTTTAAAACATAAAATGAGGGTTAGACCAAAAGAGTCTAGTGAGTAAATCCCTTCTTCGCAAATGCAGGGTGATAAACACCAAAATGTAATAAAGTAACTTTGCTCGGAAACATTTGTAATACAATCCAATGATGCAGTTCTCAATGATATATNACACCAAAATGTAATAAAGTAACTTTGCTCGGAAACATTTGTAATACAATCCAATGATGCAGTTCTCAATGATATATTTAAAAGAATAAACTAACAAAATACATCTTCTTAAAGATTCAATATTCTCAATATGAAACATTAGTGTAACCAAAATTTCTTTGAATTATCAGACCATTCCTTTGTAAATATTAATGGAAAGGTTTAAGGCAATACCTGCCCTTAATGACAAACCATTTTCCCCTTATCAATAACATCTAAATTATTTCTTCTAATAGGAATAATATCTCTAATTCATCAGGTCACAAAGAAATGATGAATCAAAGTTATTAAATCCGATTAGTAATAATAATAATAATAAGAGTTATAATACTAACCACATATGACAATGCCTTCCTTATTCCAAGTACACCTCCCATTGATATGCCACCCTTATTCCTCCATCAAAATAGGGCTACTTATCAGAACAGACAAAAAGTCACCACGTATGAAAGCACTCATTCCCAGTTCCAAGCCAGAACAAACAAAAGTCACCATGTTTGGGGGAACTACCTCTTAAAACAAGTTTCGTACCAAAACAGACTTACGTCAGCACGCTTGGTAGAAACAGTTTACAAAAATCCAATTCCATACCAAAACAGACTTACGTCACCATGCTTGGTAGGAAGGTTTCTTAAAATATAGTTTCATACCAAAACAGATTTACGTCACCACGCTTGGTAGAAACATTTTCCCAAATCCAGTTCCATATCAAAACATACTTATGTCACCACGCTTGGTAGGAACATATCTTTTATTTAAAAAGATATAAAATACCCCTTTTTATAAATCCATAATTAAATGTAACACCCCCAACCTCCAAACATTGCATATTACATAGAATTCATTCATAGAATACATAGATTCCCACATAGGTCCAAAATTACAAGAGTCTGTGCTACMGKTTTAYGATACAAATTGYATAACTTAAAAATTCCAAAATACATGCATTTGTAAACTATCATTGCTATCTTCCAAAACACATCTGAACATGGTCTTCGATATTTAAGCATATAAGGGAATTAATCATAGAATGTTTTTTCCCTTAATAATATTATAACTGGTATTACCTGCACACATGTTTTAAAACATAAAATGAGGGTTAGACAAAAGTCTAGTGAGATTTCCTTTTTTCATGCTATGCAGGGTGAGATCACCAAAACATTTACCAAAGAATCTCTCAACATAAAGATGAATAATAAAAGAATTGGATCCTGATTAGGTCCATCGGGCCTCTGGTTCAAAATCCCATACTTAAAAATAAATAATGGATTTCCAGTCCATCGGCCTCTGGTTCCACAGGGTCCATCGGCCTCTGGTTCCATAGGGTCCATCAGCCTATGGTTCCACAGTGTCCATCAGGCCTCTGGTTGTACTAACTAGAGCTTCTAGCTCCTACCAAAGACCAGCCTGAGCTTCTGGTTGTATCTATGAAGGCCAACCAGAGCCCCTCTGGTCTATTTTATAAAAGATTTCTAAGTATAAAGACTTTTTGAAATAATATTTTTCTAAAGTTATAAATATAGCACTAAGCTTGATTAAAAGACATAAATCTTATTATTAAACTCATGATTTTATAAAAGATTTTGCATCATTTTCAAATTAATATCCAGAATCCTCTGGTTCCATTATGAGAACTAATCAGTGCCCCTCTTGTTCCTTGCAAGGTACAACCAGAGCTCCTCTGTTTCCTCATAATCAATGCTTTTATCCAAAGCATTTTATTCACAACCAACGGTCATGAGCCATATTTTCTCCAATCCCATAWCATCATTATTATCATTTCTACTAAAGACARCATCTCTAAACTCTCAAATCWCCAAGAAATGAGAACTTCAATCTGTTGTAACTCTAATAGATATCATAATAAGAGTTAAGCCAAGCAAACAACGACCAACCTTATATCCTCCCAATAATCCTCTTTCTTGATATTTCACCCTTATATCCTCCCATTAATTTATATGAAGTAGTTCATCCAATGACAGACCTCAGTCATGTATGTCAGAGTGAACCTGTTCATAATTTCCAAACCAGATCATGGTTTCAATATAGGTTTATACTCAAACCTTTTTTTTTTAAACCTCAAGAACAACTTGTTCTTCCAAACAGTTTAAAACCTTTAAACTTATAATCTTTACATCAAATTATCTATAGAACGGTTTTTTACCAAGCTCTTTCTATACCCAAATCATTAAAACTTAGCAGTTCAATATTTACAAATATAAAAGTTTTGGGTAATAAACTTGCAGTTATAATCAAACAACAATTTAAAACTCACCTTATCAAATAAATTGTTTTGTAGATAATCACACAACAAGTTCTTCACTTATCACAGAATCTTCAATATTTTCGAAACAACAGATTTCTTGAAGAACACCTCACCGCCTTTAAACACCTTTTTCTCTCTCAGGAGTTTCTTTCTAAATTAAACAGTGATAAGGATAACCCTTATCTTTTTCTTTCTTTAAATATCCCACCTAGGCGGTGAAGGATGTTTTTTATTATAATATTTGACTAAGGCGGTGTGGCTTTATTATTATTAAATGCCATTTTGCTTAATGGTGAAGATACTATCCTCTTTTTAATAAAATAATAACACCACATAGCATATATCACATATAAGATTATCCACTCATATATATATATATATATATCACATATAAGATTATCCACTCATATATATATATGTACCAGGACATGCATGTCTTCATCTATGCATGTTATTCATGAAATTAATCAATTAATATATATGTCATCACGTAATTTACCAATTAATCACGTATATTTTACCTCGATCCAGGTTGTCTGAAACCTGATTATAACGTTCTCTCCCCCTTAAAAAAAATTTGTCCCGTAATTCGTTCAAATAATCATGGATACTTTTCTTTCATTTCTGATTCTAGCTCCCACGTTGCTTCTGAACCCTTGTGAAATCGCCACTATACCCTTACTAATCTTATTTCTTTGTTTCACAACATTCGGGTTTTACGATCAGTTATAGCTTCTGGAGTTTCCACAAAATTCAGTTTGTCATCTAACTTAATCTCCGAAAGTGGTATTGCCATACTAGGATCAGCAAGACATTTCCTTAGGTTTGACACATGGAAAGTATTATGAATCAGACTAAGTTCCTCTGGTAATTCCAATTGGTAAGCTACTAGCCCAACTCATTTACGGATTCTGAATGGACCAATATATCTTGTACTGAGTTTACCTTTCTTTCCAAACCTCATAACTCCTTTCCAGAGAGAAACTTTCAACATTACTAAATCATTCACGCAAAACTCAATTGATTTTATGTGCTTATCTGCATAGCTTTTCTGACGGTCTTGAGCTGTTTTAATTCTTTCCCGAATCTGATCAATCTTTTCAGAAGTTACCTACACAATTTCGAGACCTATTAGTTGTTTTTCACCCACCTCATTCCAACATACAGGGGTTCGGCATTTCCGACCATACATCACTTCATATGGAGCCGCTTTGATGCTGGAATGATAGCTATTATTGTATGCAAATTCTATTAGTGGTAGATGATCTTCCCACGATCCTCCAAAATCTATGATGCAAGCTCTTAACATATCTTCAAGTGTCTGAATTGTTCTTTCACTTTGTCTGTCTGTTTGAGGATGATATGATGTGCTTAATCGAATTTAAGATCCTAATGCCTTTTGAAAACTTTCCCAGAATCTCGATGTAAATCTGTTATCTCTGTCCGAGATGATAGATACTGGAACCCCATGTCCCGTTACAATTTCCTTAATATAAATCTGAGCTAACTTTTCCAATGAATAACTTTCTTTTATTGGTAGGAAGTGCGCAGATTTGGTTAGGCGATCCACTATTACCCATATGGCATCATACCCTTTTGGGGTTCGGGGTAACTTCGTAATAAAATCCATTGTGATGTGATCCCATTTCCAAACAGGAATTTCCAAGGATTGCAGCTTTCCATAGGGCCTCTAGTGTTCTATCTTTACTTGTAGGCACGTCATACATTTTTCTACATACCTTGCTATGTCTTTCTTTAGTCCTGGCCACCAATAAAAAGTTTTCAAATCCTTATACATTTTATTAGTACCTGGATGAATGGAATATCGAGATTCATGACTTTCTTTCAGAATTATATCGCGAATATTCCTATAGCGTGGTATCCAAATTCGTCTTTGGAAGAACAAAATTTATTTATCGTTCTTTTCTAGGGTAGTAATCATTTTCCCAATCTTTCGGCCTTTAAATGATCCTCTTTGACAGCCTTTGCTTGGCATCTTTGAATATCTGTATAAAGATCTAGAGTCACACTTATTCTCATCGCCACGGTTTTGATGGTTCCACCTTTTTCTTTTCGGCTCAAAGCATCGGCTACAACATTAGCCTTTCCTGGATGGTAAAGAATTTCACAGTCATAATCACTGACTAGTTCTATCCATCGACGCTACCTCATGTTTAACTCTTTCTGGTTAAACAAGTGCTGAAGGCTTTTGTGGTCTGTATAAATTTTGCACTTTGTTCCTAGCAAATAGTGCCTCCAAATTTTGAAGGCAAAAACTACAGCTGCTAATTCCATGTCATGTGTTGGGTACTGCCTCTCATGATCTTTCAATTGTCATGATGCATATGCGATTACCTTTCCCCTTTGTATCAAAACACAGCCTAAGCCAAGCTTCGATGCATCACTATAAATAATGAAGTCTTCTGTTCCATCGGGTAGAGATAGAACTGGTGCACTACACAAGCGATCCTTCAAGGTTTAAAAGGCCCTTCTTTGTTCTTCGGCCCAATGAAACTTGATGTCTTTTCGAGTCAACTTGGTCAGTGGTACCGCTATTTTAGAAAAATCTTGAATAAATTTGCGATAATAACCGGCCAAGCCCAGAAAACTTCTGACCTCTGAAGGGTTTCTTGGTGCATCCCATTTTTCTATTGCTTCGATTTTAGATGGGTCTACTTTGATCCATTCCTGCGAAATAACATGGCCAAGAAATTGGATTTCCCTTAACCATAACTCACATTTGATAACTTGGCATACAGCTTCTCTTTCCTCAAGAGACTTAGAACCAGGTGAAGATGTTCTGCATGTTTTGCTTCTGATTTAGAGTATATCAAAATATCATCGACGAATACAATAACAAATTTATCAAGATATTCATTGCACACCCTATTCATCAGGTCCATGAAGGCTGCTGGTGCATTGGTTAGGCCAAAAGGCATAACCAAAAATTCATGGTGTCCATATCTTGTTCTGAACGCAGTTTTAGGAACATCTTCTTATCTGACTTTCAGTTGATGATATCTGGATCGTAGATCAATCTTTGAGAAGTAACTGGCCCCAACTAATTGATCAAATAAATCATCAATCCTAGGTAATGGATATTTATTCTTAACTGTCAATTTGTTAAGTTCCCGATAATCTATACACATTCTCATTGACCTGTCCTTCTTTGTAACAAATAGAACCGGAGCTCCCAAGGTGAAGTACTTGGTCTAACAAAACCCTTGTCAAGTAGATCCTTCAATTGAGTCACCAATTCTTTCAGCTCTGATGGGGCTAATTTGTATGGTGTTTTGGCTACTGGTGATTCCCCGGGTATCAGATCAATTTTAAACTCAATGGCTCTGTTTGGTGGAAGACCAGAAAAGTCCTTGGGAAAGACCTCTGGGTATTCTTTGACAATTGGGATCTGTTCTGATTCCTTCTTTTCTCTATTTGCATCGATAGCATAAGCCAGAAACCCCTGACATTTCTTCTGTATACACTTACGAGCTTTCAATATGGAGAGAAGACTGGTATGATAATCCCGATGATCACTATCTATGATAATTGTTCCTCTGCCTGGCAACTTAATTTCAATCTTCTTTTGGTTACATAAAATAGCTACCTGATTTTTGGCTAACCAATCCATACCCACCACTACATCGAATTCCTTCATTGGCATGGGGAATAATCGAATAGGAAACTCACAACCCTTGATGGAAATGGTATTTTCATGGAACACATAAGCAATAATTTCTTGACTATTAGCGGTGTCAACCACAAACTTTTTGTCAAGAGGCACAGAAATCAAGCATGCAATTTCAGCAAAAGTAGGGGATACGAATGAAAAGTTTGCACCCGAATCAAATAGCACTTTAGCATATACGGAGTTGATGGAATAAGTACCTGTTACCATGTCTGGAACTGCCTCTGCTTCATTTTTAGTCATTTGGAAGGATCGTCCTTGCGTTCTTCCTAGCCCTCCTCTATTCATACTTGGTCTCCCTCAAGTACTCGTTGTACTATTTCCCAAACTTATTTGTAGAGTTTTGAGCTATGGGCATTTGTATTTAAAGTGATCTGGTGAATTGCAATTGAAACATCTTTTATTCATTGGACAGTATCTCGCTGAATGTCCAATCTCACCACAATTGAAGCATTTCATCGGTTCTGGTTTGCATTCTCCTTGATGATATTGTTGACACCTAGGACAGATCTTCTCCATCTACCTCTGCATTGGTTTCTTGTTGCACTTAAAGGACTTGGATCCTCGATATCCTGTTGAAGATCCTTCCCATTTCCTGTTTTCTATTTGTTTTCCTTCATCGCTTCTGTTTTTGTTCCTCTCTGTGACTTCAGCTGCATCGACTGTTAATGGAAAAGTGGCAGGATTCATTGCTATAACAAATTCTCTAACTGAGGGTTTCAAACCCCAGATATATCTCTCAACTTTTCTAACTTATGTGGATATGTAATGCTCAACAAATCTAGAATACTCTATGAATTTCTCTGTGTATTCTCTAACTGATCCAGAGCTCTATTCTAACTTCAAGAAATCCTCTTCCATCTGCCTAACTGCAGTCTTGGGACAAAACTGTTCCTTGAATCGATTCACAAATTTTTGCCCATGACAAGGTTTGCAAAACATCCATGCTTCCAAGAGATTTTATTTCCCACCAATACAAAGCATTAGACTTTAGAATCGATACAGCAAATCTAACTTTGTCAGCTTCTGGACATCGTATGGTATTGAATACTGATTCAATCTCTTTTATCCAACACATAGCTTTGGTTGGATCTCATTCACCTGAAAAAGTTGGTGGTTTGCATGCAAGAAACATTTTAATAACTCCTCCTCTGATGTTTGGTGTTGGTATAGAAGAATTTATCTCTACTCGCATTGTTTCCACCCTCGTAGGCATCCTCAAAATCGATGTTAAGGTTTCCCTTAACTTTCCCATTTCTTTAGCCAGCATATCTCTAGTTACAAATTCAAGGAGTGGTGCTGGCTCTGGATTATTATCCCCAGAGTTAGATTCTTCCTGATTAACATAGTTCTCTGCTTGATAATTTCTTTCCCTCATTTGACTTCTCCCTCTTCCTCTGCCCCGACCTCTTCCTCTGCCTCTACCTCGTGAGGCATTAATAGGGGCTTCAATGGGAGAATTCTCTGCCTCACTAAGATCAGGATGGGCTAGTCTTTGTGATCTTCTGGACCGACTTGTCGTTTGTAGATTTCATGAATAAATAACACATTTTCATATTCCCAATACAATAAAGTGTCCAAGTTCATATATGTACCTGTAGATTCAAAATTACATTGGCTAGATGTAATCTAAATATACCTTACACACTGATCTCTTAACTTATCATATTTATTCCAAAGGGGTTAACTATGTCTGGGACCCTAATATGCAATGAAATAGTTTAAGTGTAGGCGTCATCATGCAAATGATCACCTATGTCTCTTAAACTTAGGATCTGATACCAGTCTGTAACACCCCCAACCTCCATACATTGCATATTACATAGAATTCATTCATAGAATACATAGATTCCCACATAGGTCCAAAATTACAAGAGTCTGTGCTACTGGTTTACGATACAAATCGCATAACTTAAAATTTCCAAAATACATGCATTTGTAAACTATCATTGCTATCTTCCAAAACACTCAGATTTTGAAGAAGATAAGAAATGCAAAGACCAACTTGATTCAACACTTGAATCTCCGGACAACCTTTCTCTCAAAATCTCCCAAAACTTTCCAAAT
>NC_037540.1:24001661-24005951 GCF_001531365.2 Cynara cardunculus var. scolymus | reverse complement strand
AAATGCACATACTCACATATTAAATTCACGTAAGCATGTATTCATATAAACAATTAATTCACATAATAAATACCTTAGGTAATAACCAGGACCCGGTTATCACATAACTACACTTTTTTCCTTTTCTTCAGTGCTGGCACCTTATTAACCTTATCAGTTTTCTTAACAGCATTGCCACTATAAAAACCTGCTAAATTTACTTTGGATATGGGGTCATAATCCAATTTACTTTGGTTTCATATAATCTGGTTGTTGTTGTTTAAATTTGTGTAATTGTGAACTAATTGACTTGTTTCATTTTGATTTCAGTATAGAACATCAAAGAATACAATTTTCCATTTTGATCTTCATTGCATCTCTTGCTTTTGCAATCGGTTTGACCTGTTCATTCACTAGCGGTAAGTACATATTACATCCCTAATCATTACTCAAGTATGTTTTTGGTTAAATTATTCAGTTAGGGTAGATTTGGCTTAACATATTTTCAATATATATCACTTAAACTTCAAGACAGTTTATTGATACTTTTATCAGTTACAACTGCAGTGTTTTTTTCTTTCTTTTACTCAAGTATTCAAATTAAATTCTGATCAGTTATGGAGATGGTGTCCTGTTTTTCAACTGCATCATTTAGATTTGACAGATCTGAAATTTAAAATCCAACAACAACCAAGAACAATGAATTAAAAACAAAGTAAAGGAACTGACACCTGAGTTGTAAATTATAGCCATTCTTGATTTGATATGCAAATTGACAACGATGATCATCATCAATAGGCATCCTTTCAGTTTGCATAAATTAGAAAACAAAAATAAATATATTGAGTTCAAGAGAATGATTGCTCTAAAGAACCCGATAAATATAGCCCGCATATGAAAAAAAATGTATTAACTGGTCATTATCATTACCATGAGAAGTGTCCACTGGAAAAGTAACTCTATCGTTTTCAACCAGGTATTCTTCAGTTCCTTGGTCTACTATGATAAACTCTATTGCAGCATCTACATCTCCATCCACTTGTAATAATACCTAAGATAAAATCAGAGATAAGCTATAATAGTTTTCTAACAAAAGACTGAAGTTTACTTGTTCGGAGCAAAAAAACAGCTCATCAACTATCAGACAACAGCTGCCTCACAATACATAAAGAAAAAAAAATGAACATTTTTACCTGTGGAATTTTTTCGTCGTCTTCACATCCACTTCCAATCTTGACAGTTTTAATTGATTCTGGCAAGATATCATTCTTACCAGAACTATTGTTGTCCTTGGCAACAACAACATTTCCTTGATGGGACTTCACTGAAAGATCAGCATCGGCCTTTTCAACTGCAATGTTATTCCTTTCGTTACTCAAGTATTCAAATTAATTTATGATCAGTTATGGAGATGGTGTCATGTTTTGCCAACTGCATCATTTAGATTTGATAGATCTCAACTCTCCGATAAAATTTTGGATGATTTGGCCCTCAACGAATTATAATGGAATAACTGAAAGTTTCATCAGACCTGTATTCATGCCCAGCATTGCCAACATTGCTTGAATTCGAATTCGCCTTAAATTTTGGATTGATTAGAAAGAAAAGATTATAAAATAAGAATAGATAAATAGGATATAGGCTTTGCAAGATAAGGAGAATTCTGTTTAGTTACTCAGTTACAAAAATACCTTCATTCCACTTTTTGCTTCCATTTTTTCTTCGATCTCTGATCCGGTTTTTATTCTGATTTATACTTCTGGTTTCTGCTTATGATTTTCGCTTACAATTTATACATCGATTTCTGCTTACGATTTCTATTCTGATTGCTGCTTCGATTTTGTTACTATTTCTATATCATATTATTGGAAGAACGAAGGTTTATCACGGGATGCAGCAAGGGTGTGAGAAGTGACTATTCCTTAGATACGTATTCTAGATCATTATAGTTGAAAATCTATTGATGGAAGTACACTTTGTTATAAATATGGTTGTTGTGGGGACTGTTCCAAAATTTATAGACTAAAAAGATTGAAAAGCTTCAGGGTGTAGTAGTAATTGTTATAAATATGTTTGTTTATCTTGCAATGTCTGTTTTAAACCTTGGCAGGGAAAAGGCTAAATCCTGGAAGTTCACTTTACATCTCTGGCTTATATACACGTCTTATATAGGATCAACTTGAATAACATTTTTCAAAGAAGGGAAAGGTTAGTTTATTTCAATGAACCTGATTATGAGATACATGTTCTAGGTGTTGTGTGTGAAACATCTCTATTGTTGATGTAACAACCCACATATTCTATGAATAGATAATCCACATCATCATACTCATAACACAAAATGTATCATCGTTTACAAAATACAGATAAACAAAAGTTTTCTAAAAATACATTTATGAATAACTAAATGTCTTTCATTCTAAACTTTTCCCTTGCCTTTAACTTGCGAGGTATGATGACCTACAAAACAGGTTAGTCCAACAACTGAGCGTTAGACCAAAAAGGTCTAGTGAGTGTATAAATCTCAAACAAACAACATACTTTCCAAACAATCAGTTCAGAATCAAACCTATTCTGATACATAAACTTATTTATATCTCTCGCGGTTACACCGCCATCTCATCTCTCTCGCGGTTACACCGCCATTACATCTCTAAAATGATTCAACATATTAACCGGATTTGAAGTCCGGTCAGCCTTGTACGGATATGAAATCCGGACAAACACTTGGAATATCAAGTTATATCATCTCCGGTCAACAATCCGGATAACACCTTGTAGAAGCTTTGTCCGGTTAACACTTAGAATTAAGTCAATATCTTTGACCGGATAACAAGTCCGGACAATACCCCGCTCACAACTTAACCGATTTAAAGCAATCTGGACAATACATCGCCCAACCCTTGACCGATTTAGAACAATCTGGTCAATAAATCGCCCAACCCTTGACCGATTTAAATGAGATACAGTCACCTCTTGACCGGTTTAAGGAGGACTCTGGACACTCTTTGTTTGGTTTAACACTTAACTAAATATTTATGAAATACAGTTCATAAATAGCAGATTCTAACAATAAATGATGTAATAACCAATACTTCAAAGCAATATACACTCACCTTAAACAAAGAATCCTGATTCTGAATTCTCTTCTTTTTCTTCTCTGCCAATTCGTATGATTCACAAAGAAAAACTTCCAAATATAGAGTGTGTAAAACCCTTTCATCTAACTCAAACTTTCTATATATAGCACTAAGGGGAAAAAATAGTGGGCGGCACACCCAGCCGACCTCCCCCCCCCCTTTTAAAAAATTTTCCCATTAATCACATAAACATAACACACACACACACACACACACACACACATATATATATATATATATATGTTAAAGAAAATCTTAAATCAAAACTTGAAACCCGAATATTACAACATTCCCTCCTTAAAAGAATTCTGTCCCGGAATTCCATTTAAACAAAAAGGTAAGGATACTTCATCCGCATATCTAATTCTGATTCCCAGGTGGCGTTTGGTCCCTTATGATAACGCCACTGAACCTTTACTAACCCAATCTCTTTGTTTCACAACTTCTTTACTTTGAAGTCGGTAATTTGTTCAGGGGTTTCTTCATAGCATAACTTTTCATCTACCTTAATTTCAGGTWATGGTACTGCCACATCTGGACTTATTAGACACTTCCTCAAATTCGACACATGAAACGTGTCATGAATCCCACTTAATTCCAATGGAAGTTCTAATTTGTAAGCCACTTCCCCAATCCTTCCAATAATAGGGAATGGTCCAACATATCTTGGACTTAATTTTCCTCTTTTTTCCAAAACGTACCATTCCTTTCCAAGGTGATACCTTTAACATCATTTTATCACCTTTTTGGAATTCAATCGGCCTCTGACGTTTATCTGCATAACTTCTGATGGATCGATTAACTCTGTTTCTTGGTATTAATTACTTACTTGGATGATCTGTTTGAYAGGGATAATGCAGCGGAAAAGATATAAATCAACCAAAGTAGAAATCAATAAGAGCACAGTAATGAAGATTGATGAACACAAGAGAGAACTTCAAATGATTTTCAATAGATGAAAATGTTAACAATTACAATWCGGAAGCACACTGAAATACAAGGGCCTACGCTGCTATTTATACAAGCAAATAACCGTTTTCTGACAAGACCTAAACCAAATTAATCTAAGCCGTTGGATCATAAACAGGTTACAGACAAGAACACGTGATAAGCACGAGCAGCTAGTAAACCTAAGTAAAACAGCTTAAAGAAGATCTATGCAGAAGACATG
>NC_037540.1:24000338-24001561 GCF_001531365.2 Cynara cardunculus var. scolymus | reverse complement strand
AGAGGCTCTGTGGGTTTGAACTGAGCAAGTACTCATCTCTCTGAGGATTTTCAAACCGTTTAGGTAAATAAAGGTGTAACATGCTAGAAGACCCCGCACATATCACAGAGGCTCTGTTACCTTTAGGCCTCTGACAGAACTCTCTTCTATAGTTTTGTGTTATTGATATGGTACGAGTGGTTCTGTGGATAAGGGTTAGAGTTAATCACGCGCGTGTCAGAAACAGGGGCGCACATCATGAATCATGCGTCTTCCCAACACCGCGTGTCATATTTTTGATTTGTCACTCCCTATAGCCACTCATCACACTTTTTTTCCTAATAAACGGTTCCCATTCAAAATCCCTCACTATAAATACCCCCTTCCCCCCAAAAACGTAAACCTTTACATTACTCCTTACTCCGACGAACCTCAAGATTTCTGGCCAAACCTGCAACTATGTCTTCCAGCTCTTCCGCCTCCGCTCAATCTGTAWATGTCTCAAGCGACAACGAAGTAACCCAATCCCAAGCACTAACTTCTCATGCTCTATCGTTTTTCCAAAATCGATACGAGAAAGTGGTACTAGTTAAGAAACCCAACAACTATTTCTTCGCTCCTTCACAATCTGGCTTCCCTGAATATACGTATCCTCTCCTTGAAATTCTTCGTAACCATCCTTTATACTTTGCTCTCTCAGCAACTAAACCTACACCAGAAACATATATTACCCAATTCTTGCTAAGCTCATATATCACTACCCTAGATAATTCTGGATTGAGCATCGTAGGTTATGTTTCTCATCCGACTGTGAAATCGCTTGTCCCCATGGAACTAAATGTATCTACCCTGCGAACAGCCCTGCACCTACCCTCCTTGGCAACTCTCAATTTGGATACCTTCGCCCCAACCCCAACAGACGCTGAACTAATTCAATTTCTTGAATTTTACTCCTATACTGCCAAGACAAAAATTGTTAAAAGGACTGAATTCAAACGAAAAGGCCTTCCCCCAATTTGGAACACTCTGTTCTCGATAGTGAATTGCTGTCTCACAGGGAAGGTCGGCAGCCATGACCGAGCCTCACACGCCATGCTTTCCATTGTATATGGAACCTATTTTAACCTGCCCCTTGATTACGCACAACTCATATTCGAAGACATGGTGGGATTAATGAAGAAAAAGTGCGCTACTCAGAGGGGTGAGAAGTCTAAAGTGAAGGCACAGAAGAAGGCCAAAGAGGA
>NC_037540.1:23995271-23999203 GCF_001531365.2 Cynara cardunculus var. scolymus | reverse complement strand
TCCGGTGGAAGTCCCCGAGCTGACTTCGAAAAACCAGTCGCTGAGGGCGCCTCACACTCCGAGGCTACTAGGTCACCATGTGTTGGTGATCTAGGGTCCCAGAGTACTTATGTGACGAAGGAGGAGTTACAAACCTTCGCCACAGAGGTATTCAAGAGGATGGATGAGTTAAAAAGCTTATTCTCCTCCCAACCGGTGACAGGCTCTTGCACCGTTAACAGAGGCTCTGAAGGAGTTGACTTCCGCAACTTCTGAGCTCCAGGCAACCGTATCAGCCCTTCAAAGCTCTGTCCTCAACAAAGACGACCTCACAGAAGCTTTTAGCGCCTTGTCTCTCAACCCTTCTTCAATCCAAAAGCTCAAGACAGAACTAACAGAGGTTGCCGCCCAATTTACAGCAGACTTTATTTCCGCCGGCTACACCGATTATTCTGCCTTCAAGGACGAGATCAAAGTGATGTTCTCCTCTGCGGTCACCTATGGCATGGAATCTAAATCCTCCAAGACTAACATTAACCATCTAGCTACTCGCAGAGAGCTAGACGCAATGGTTGAAGCCCTTGGAGAGACCGTGCAGAAATACACCGACCAACTCCTCAAGGAAGCCCGAGCAAGCAACGAAGCTATAAGAGACTGCACGAAGAAACTCGTCAAAGAAGGTGATAACTTCAGAAATGAGATCTATCGTTGCATCTCTAAAATGAAATGGGCCACAGAGATGGATATCAACACTGCCTTTGTGATTGCAGAGGAGGTCATTCAAAAGATGGAGAGGGCGGCTTCCAAAGTTTTAAAGCGATTGAAGAAGGCTCCCCTTACTACTTGCAAAACAGAAGCCACTAAAATCCATGACGATCAAGGAGGTGATGACCATGATCGTCATGAGGCAGAGAAGAAGGCAGAAAAGAAGACAACCTCTGCCAAACCACTAAAGATAGTGGACTCTGCTGCTGCCCTGTTCTCTAAAGACAAATCTCCAGAGCCTAAGGGGAAAGACAAGGGTAAAGCAGTAGAGGAGTTGCCATAGAAGGGGTCAAACTCTGAATCGCCAAAGGAGATCAATGAAGAAGAGTATGATGACCCGGATCGTGTTCGAGCTCTAAAGACGTCTTTGGCAGAGGCACGGGCGAGAAAGGGTAGAGCCCCCTTCCCCAGAGTTGGAGAAAGCTCTTCTTCCAAACTCATGAAGATACCAGAAGAAACGTCCACGGGTACGTTTGACGCTCTGGTAGGAACCGTCAAGCCTATCCTACCAGAGGGGTCTACCCAGAGGCCTATACTAGAAGAAGAATCCAGAACGCCAGAATCTGCCATGGTGGGGAGGGTTTCTGAGATCCTTGAATCTATGAGTGAGATCCTTGAATCTATGAGCAAGATTCCTACGCAGAAAGTGCGCACAGAGCCCGTAACCACTGTTGAGGAGATTCTGCGGTGGCGTTACTCTGACGTGGACACATAGCCCCCTTATGACCCAGAGCTTACAGGAATGCCCTCTGCCGCTGCAAAGTTCCACTTCTCAAAACTCACAAGGCCACGAGAGCAGGTCTTCTCAGAGCATGTGATCACTTCTCTTGAAACCATATCTCCACGAACCATGCTAAAGAAGACCGTGCTTTATTCTCAATATGTGGTGAAGAGGGATGACGGCAACCTCTACACTTTCACAGATGCTGACCTCCATAACCTCTGTGTATTTGACCTTGTCTTCTTGCACAAAAATCTTAACAAGTACATGGAGAGGAGGTCAAGCTATTCGATTTCTCTCAAAAGGCTGATTGAGGTGATGCGCGCTCAAGTGAAATTCTACAGCCAGAAAGATTTCGATATCGCGATGATGTTGGCCCAACCAGATTTGAAGATTTCCCCTCCAAAGAACAGCCCAAGTTGGTTGCTTAGATGTCATCCCAACACCATTGTCCACAATCCCGTCTTTGGGTTTGTGTTCTTGGACAAGGATGACATTCTAAGGTTCTTTGATCCGGCAGAGGTAAACAAGTATTCGACAGAGACTCTTGAGTGGGTGTTCAACCTAGTGGTGGCAGAGGTGCACAGAAGGCATCTAAGGGCGGATGAAGTGACCGGTCTTCTGGAAACGATCAAAGTTCAAGTCTCCTTCAAAGAATGGATATTCAAAGTCTACAAAACCATCAAGTCTAATCTGCAATTTGCTGTAGATGATTATCCAGACTTTGTTGTGGGTTAATCACTTGTAATAGTACAGGCCTGCTCAATTTTTCAATTCGTTCATTTATGTAATTCTTTTTCAGAGGATGAGTTTAATCTCCTCTTGTATTTTTTCATTAGTCTTTTTTTGCACTCATTTGTCCAAATTTACTTTTTCATACTTAGGGGGAGATTGTTAGCTCTATTATTCACTTCTTGTAAAAGTATGAAAAAGTATTCTACAAGTCTTGACAGAAGGATATCTTCCACAGAAGACAACAGAGGACTAACGACAGAAGCCATATATTCTAGCAAGTAAAGTGTGACAGAACCTCTGATGTCTCTCACAGAGGTTCTGGAAAATGGTCCTCTGTCAATAAGAACATGCAAGTCAATTACAGCAGAGCCTCTGAGATGGCTCACAGAGGGTCTGTGGATTTCGTCTTCTGTGAAGATTATGTTCCAACTATTTTTCGAAGGTTGTTTGCCGCATGCGCTTCTCACGTGACTAGGGAATAATTATACGACTCAGATGAAGACACGCGTCAATATCTCGTCAGTAAGGTTGTTAGGAACTAGTATAAATAGCGGCTTAGGCCTTTGTATTYAGTGTGCTTCCGAATTGTAATCGTCTTATTTTCAATTGAATGAATTGAAAAACCTTTGAAGCTATTCTTTTGTGTTCATCTTCTTCCTCATATTAACTGTGTGTTCTTGGTTTAATTACTTTGTTATGTTCTTATTATTGTTTCCGCTGCACTGTAATCGTCCTAGAGTTCATTCAGAGTAATATATCAATATCAAAGCTGAATTTACAGCTCCAACACTTCTTTTCTTATTTCCTATTTGTTCTTCAAGATTCAATTTTTATGGTTTGCTATTTGGTTGATTTAAGATGTTATTTGTGGGTTTTGCTTATTGGTTTCCAAAAGTTCGCAAAACAAAAAGGAAGACATTAATCAACTGTTTATAGAAAAATTAAGTAAAAGCATACAACTAAAAGAAAAATCAAAGGAAATTAAAATTAGAAAACGATAAAAGGAATTGACCTTCTTCTTTGCCTGCCATTCCTCTTCCGATAGATTGAATATGTTGTTTGATGAGTTATAGGCATTACTTGTTTTATTATATAGTTTAGACGATACCACATATTTCCCTCTCAAATAATCATGATTGACAAAGAAGTTACGAGTGTTTTTTAATGTTTTCGTTATATTGTTCCACGAATGCATCTTAACGCTACCGCTTTGGATTCCATTCATGAACATCTTTTGCACACAATACTCCAAGAAGGTTTCTATCACATTTTCTTTATAACTAACCCTCTAGTTTTAGGTTATGATGATTCATCATACCATTCCATACCTATGTCAAAAAGACGTAACATCTTTCAAGCTCTTCATTATCCTTCATGTTTTGAATAAACAAAGTATACAACAACAAAAAGAAAAATGCATACAGAAAAATCGAGAAATATTAATGATAATAACTAGAATTTTGAAATATCCACGTCAAGAAATAATCAAGAAAACACTAGGGGGAGGCTAATGGCACCCCCTATGGGTTACCACTTACCAATGGCACCCTTATGTAGACTTCAATATGATTGTTTTTTTTTTGGTTTTTTGTGTTTTTTTGTCTTTTTGTTATTATTACTTTTTGTTTTATTATTATTTAAAGAAAATTTTAATTAATATATATTATTCATTTTATTTTCTATTTTTTATTTATTTATCTTATATTTTAATTAATATAAATTATTAATAAAT
>NC_037540.1:23993425-23994703 GCF_001531365.2 Cynara cardunculus var. scolymus | reverse complement strand
CCAAGTCTAGTTTCACATAATGGTTACGGTTAACGTACCCAATTGCAAAACTTACATGTTGATACCATGGTGGGGGAGTAGACCTAAACGGTAAGTATGTTGAACAACCTGTAATGTCTATAACGTGTAAGATCACATTATACTTTGAAGCAATCCGTACACCAATTTCAGGCATGGTCATCCAATGTTTAATTGGGGCACCTCGATCTAATTGAAAGAAGTTTAAAATATTGTAAACTATATTCTAATACTGACTTCCAAATATGTTGAGGTATTCTGTCTTGTATGCGTCTAACTCTTACATCAAGTTAAACCGAATTGTTGGTCATGCATCTTCATGAAGACCAAGGTGGACAGCTATTGCTCGAAATCCACAGTTTCCATCACCTCTCACATCATGTACTCGTCTGATGTAAGGGTGGAACATTTCAGGAAATTGATTAATATATGGATGCGCATTATAATTATTGTTGACGAAAGAACTATGTCTCGCTGGTTCCTGGTAGCTTATTTCATTCAAGTCAATAAATGATGATGCGTTCGAGTAGCTACGTGTAAGGGGTCTTTCAGCTGTAAAAGACGGATCAACATGAGGTTATGTGAAAAGTTTATCCTTCAACGAGGGACGTCCACGAGTAGCCTTGTTAACAATTGGTTCATGAATCCACGTTTTTGATGCATTGGTTATCTCTTTTATCTTCCTTAGAAGACTAAACTTACCAGATCTCGATTGTTTTATAAATTCTTCGGTAAATATTTGGACTTCATCTTCACAACCAATATCATCATCTTGTAAAGATTGGCACGATGATAAATCAAGCTTCGTCCAAAATACATCAATTGATATATGCATGCTTCCTTCCAAGTCCAAAAAAAAATACCAGCTTTACTGTTTCTGTATGCGTTATCAGCAACGACTATATAGCTTGGAAATCAGGGGAGGGGTCGTTGGATTGTTTTAGTTGGAAATTAAGCGTAAGGTGATCATAATAGGAACAACAAAAGGACCTAAGGTCGAGCCTCATTTATAAATTTTAGGGGCCCAAAAAAGTAAATTGTCATTTTTTTGGTATGAAATTACATATCAAAAGAAGAATTTTAAAAAATGTTTGATTTAAAATGAAATTACATATCAAAAGAAGAATTTTTTAGATTAAAAATGAAAATGAAGTAAAGGAAGACAAAGAAGATGAAGAATAAGGTAATAATATATAAAATAATATGTAAATAAATAAATATAATAAAATAAATATAAAAATCTAATAATATATATATATA
>NC_037540.1:23992119-23993245 GCF_001531365.2 Cynara cardunculus var. scolymus | reverse complement strand
ATATAAAACCAAAAATATATATAAAATAATAAAGTAACATAAAAATAATAAAATAATATATTTTTTTCTAATGTAAATATATAAAATAAAAAAATTAATAAAATATAAATATATAATTATTGAGTTGATGTTTATGAAAAAAAATAAAGAGTTCAATTTTCAAGAAAATCAAACACCCCCTACTAAGGGATGCCATTAGCATCCCCAAACACTAATACTATAAAAAAGGTACCTTTCCTTCCTGTGTTAAAAAAGGTGTAGTAATGAGGAATTGTCAGAATTGCATCACATCACCGACATGGCTTGTGTGTGGCCTAAGCTGATGATCATGATGTCTTTAATATTAATCACTTATTGAGGACCAATTAGAAGTCCACCACTTTTATGATGACTTCAACATGGATAAAACAGGTAATTTAACCTCAAAATTATTAAGAAAATCTTGTGATTTTTTTGGGATGAAAGGAATCAATGTTTCTATCCTGCAACTGTCCCTTGTACAATGTTCATACAACTGCTAGCCATTTAGCGTTTTGAGGAATGATTATCACATGGTAAAAATACTGGGTTAAAGTGTTTAGGTTAACTAGTAAAATTTCAAAGTGACCTCATGTACCAAAATACATACTCTACATCCCTTGGCATTTGTGGTAGCTAGATTAGACCCATCTTTACATAATGGTGGTTTGCTTTTGTTATATAGGTGAATTGGAATGGTAAGAGATTTTTCTTTTAGACGATTGCTGCTGCTCTTGGTAACTTTTATGCTATGCATCCACCAATATTGCCAAATCCATCATTCGGTGATGGTCTGGAATTTGGAATTTTATGAGAGAGTTTGTCTGGGCCCATTTCACATTTTCTGTAATTTGGGATTGAAAATATGGACAATATGTGGAACCATTTTCATTCGTTGCCCATCGAAAACACTTCAAGATTCCTTCATGAATCAAGAATCTGATATGGGTTTGTAATGGATAGCAGGAATTCAAAGAATTCATTCAAAAAACTACAATCACTTTTGTTACACCCTCATTTTTCATCAAGAGAGATGTTACGTAAACTGAAACCTTTCCTTAATAAATACACCAAAGTAATGGCTAAATTAAAATCATTTAAACTATTA
>NC_037540.1:23984219-23990419 GCF_001531365.2 Cynara cardunculus var. scolymus | reverse complement strand
TCGACGATTCCTTCTTCTTTCAAAAGGATAACTACTCTAGACCAGTACCCCTGATTTATACTCAAGCGGTTTGGCCTATTAGTTGACCAAATCAGACAAATCCCGATTTTTACGCTGTGAGACTGTCTTCTCCACAGCCTGCAACCATGCAGGTTGCAGTTTCCTTTTATGGACCAGGCATCGCCTGATCCTCTACTGCCTCTCCCAAGCTGACAGCAGGCTCCCCCCCTCTAATTGGAGCCTTCAGCCCTTAGCCGTAAGTTAACTTATTTTAAATTTCTAACTTTTATTTAATATATATATATATATGTATAAAAATAGAAATAATAATAAAAATGCCTTATTTTATTTCTCGAAATTTTTGGGTTTTACAACTCTCCCCTCCTTCAAGAAATTCCGTCCTCGGAATTAACACTTGCTAAAACAATTGGGGATACTTAGATTTCATTTCTTCTTCGGGCTCCCACGTCATTTCTGTGCCTTTATGGAATTTCCACTTAACTAACACCAAGGGTATACTCTTGTTTCTTAGTCTTTTCATCTTCTTATCCAATATGCCAATCGGCTCTTCCACATAAGCGAGTTTGTCGTTAACCTCGATGTCTTCCAGATCCAGAACAGTTGATTCGTCAGCTAAACATTTTCTCAAGTTTGACACATGAAAGGTATTGTGAATACCACTTAACTCCTCTGGTAGTTTCAACCGGTAAGCAACTGCTCCTACTCTTGCAGTTATCTCAAATGGTCCAATATACCTTGGACTTAGCTTACCCTTCTTTCCAAACCTCACGACCCCTTTCCATGGCGATATTTTCAACAACACCTTATCACCTACTTGGAATTCCAAAGGTCGACGTCTTCTATCCGCATAACTCTTTTGTCTATCTTGCGCAACCTTTAACCTCTCCCTGAAGTAAACCTAGCATCTCTATCAGAGACAATGGATATTGGTACACCATGTCTCGACACGATTTCATTGACATAAAGCTGGGCCAATCTCTCTAGCGTATACTTGTCGCTGATCGGTAAGAAGTGAGCCGATTTCGTTAGCCGATCCACAATTACCCATATAGCGTCGTGTCCCTATACCGTCCTTGGACGTTTGGTGACAAAATCCATTGTGATCATATCCCACTTCCATACTGGGATCTCCATTTGTTGTAACATTCCAGATGGTCTTTGATGCTCAGTCTTCACTTTCAAGCACGTCAAACATTTCCCCACATAGTTAGCTACCGCCCTCTTCATACCAGGCCACCAGTAGCTTTCTTTTATGTTCTTGTACATCTTATTACTACCTGGATGCATAGTGTATTTAGACTTATGTGCCTCGTCCATCACCACATTCCTTAGATCCCCCAAACTAGGAATCCAAACCCGATTCTCGTGTCTATATATTCCATCTGGTCCAGCTGTCAAGGTCTTAATTTGTCCAATCATTCTCTCCTTTTTGATGTTCGCTTCGAGTAAAGCTTCCTTTTGGATATCCCGTATTCGATCTAGGAGTTCCACTTTAACATTCATCCACATGGCTCGAAACCTGATTGGTCCACTTCTCTCCTTCCTACTAAGTGCATCGGCGACTACATTTGCCTTACCTGGATGGTAGTGGATCTCACAGTCATAATCCTTAAGTAGTTCCATCCATCTTCTTTGTCTCATATTTAGCTCCTTTTGATCAAACAAGTACTTAAGGCTCTTATGGTCAGTGTAAATCATGCACTTTGTACCGTACAAATAGTGTTTCCAGATTTTTAACGCGAAGATAACGGCTGCTAATTCCATGTCGTGAGTTGGGTATTTCCTCTCATTTTCTTTCAACTGGCGTGATGCGTACGCAATGACCTTGCCCCGTTGCATCAGTACACAACCGAAGCCCATTTTTGACGCATCGTTGTAAACGACAAAGTCTTCTACTCCATCTAGTAGTGATAAAACCGGTGCAGTGCTTAGTTTCTTCTTTAAGTGTCTGGAACGCTTCTTCTTGTTTCGTCCCCCAATCAAACTTAACCGACTTCTTTGTCAGCGTCGTCAAGGGCATTGCTATTTTGGAGAAGTCTTGGATGAACCTTCGGTAATACCCAGCTAGGCCTAGAAAACTTCGGATCTCCGATACTGACCTTGGAGATTCCCAGTTCATAACTGCATCAATCTTAGTCGGATCTACCTTGATTCCTTCCGCGTTGACTATGTGACCGAGGAATTGTACCTCATGCAACCAAAATTCACATTTTGAGAACTTGGCGTACAATTGCTCTTTTGCTAATAATTCAAGAATCATCCTTAAGTGTTGTTCATGCTCCTCTTTACTTTTCGAATAGATCAAAATGTCATCTATAAAGACTATGAAAAATTGATCCAAATACGGTCCACAAACTCGATTCATCAAGTCCATGAATGCCGCAGGTGCGTTTGTTAAACCAAACGGCATTACTACAAATTCGTAGTGTCCGTATCGACTCCTAAAAGCGGTCTTCGACACGTCCTCTTCTCGAACCTTCAACTGATGGTATCCCGATCTCAAATCGATTTTTGAGAAACAGCTGGCTCCTTGCAACTGATCGAAAAGGTCGTCAATCCTCGGCAGTGGATACCTGTTCTTTATCGTGATTTTGTTCAGCTCCCGATAATCGATGCACATCCTCATCGTGCCGTCTTTCTTTTTGACGAATAAGATTGGTGCTCCCCATGGTGACGAGCTTGGTCTGATAAACCCTTTATCCAAGAGTTCTTGCAATTGCTTCATTAGCTCTTGCATCTCTGTTGGGGCTAAGCGATAAGGTGCCTTGCGATTGATACCACACCTGGTACCAAATCGATTTGGAACTCTACCTGACGTTTCGGTGGTATTCCCTGAAATTCATCCGAAAATACTTCTGGGKAATCCCTCACCACTGGTACATCATGTATGGCCTTCTTTTCGAGCTTGGCGTCGATGGTGTATGCCAAGTAAGCCACACAACCCTTCCGCAGACACTTATTCGCCTTAATTGCATTGATCAACCCTACGCAACCCTTCTTTCGATCACCGTAAACCTGGATCGTTTCTCCTTCCGGAGTTTGAATCTTGATCATCTTTTTATTGCATAGTATTTGCGCATGATTGTTGGACAGCCAATCCATCCCCAAGACTACGTCAAAACCTCCTAGGCACATTGGCATAAGCCTAACAGGGAAATCCTTCCCATCTATAACAATCGTGCATTCATCAAATACTTCGTCTACCTTACACTGACTACCATCGGCTGTTTCTACAGTGTAGGTTTTGTCTAGTCTACAGGCACTCCTATTCAGATAGTGGCAGAAGGTAGTAGACACAAAACTACCATTTGCATCCGAATCAAATAATACATATGCATACACATTGTTGATAGGGAACATACTAGATACGACGTCGGGTGTTTCCCTGGCCTCCTCCAAAGTGATGTTGTAAGCTCGGCCGTGTCCCTTAGGTAGCTCCTTCCTATTTTCCGCTCTCTTCCTGAATCCATTATTCACTGTCTTCCCATGGGGTGTCGCACCATTGCGACGTTTTGGACAGTCAGGGCGTAAATGTCCCGTAGCCCCACATTCGTAACAAGTCCTTCCTTCCGGGCATTCTCGTGTGGTGTGCCCCGGTTTGTCATATCTATAGCACGTCAGGCTCCCTGCTCTGCACTCTCCCTTATGCCTCTCGTTGCATTTGTTACATTGAGGAATAGAGAATCCCTCGCTTCATGTTTTTGCCAAAGTTGGAGTCTATTTTGGCTTCTTGTCGGACTTGTTCGATCCTTCCCATCTTTTCTTTGCATCCCTTCTATCATGGTTCTCCCTAGCGTTGTTCTCTTCTGCTACTTTCGCCATTTCTACTGCTTGGACAAACGTGGTCGGCTTGGTCATGTCCACGTAAYGTTTGATTTCGATCCTTAGGCCGTCCTTGAAACGACCTATCTTTCTCTCCTCGGTAGCCACCTGGTAACTAGTGAACCTCGCTTTTTCAAGAAACTCGTTAACATATTCTTGAACTGACAACGATCCTTACTTTAATCTCAGAAATTCGGATTCTAGCTTGTTCACCTCCGTTTGCGAGAAGTACTTATCCATCATCGTCTTTTTCATTTGTTCCCAAGTCATGGCAGCAATATCCTCATCACCACTGATTGCACACTCAGACTCCCACGAATGCAATGCATAGTCCACAAAGGTTGTAGCAGCATAAGTCACCTTTTGATCTTCCGTGCATCTACAAATTTTGAAGCAGCTCTACATCTTGGCTACCCAGTTCATCAGGCCAATTGGGCCCTCTATTCCTTTAAATTCCTTCGGCCCGGTGCCTTTGAATGTTTTAAAACTGCATCCTTTCTCCTTTGCAGTCAACTCGGTTCTCTCGATGATGAGCGACTCCACCTTCTCTTTATCAGACACTTCCACCCTTTCAGGGACTTGAGTGTTCTCGGGTCAAACGCTTCCTTCCTCCCCACCTTCATTATCCTTAAGTCTGTCACCCAACATTTCTTTAAGCATGTTTGGCAACGTATCCCGGAGGACTTGTGTCATTTGTTCAGCCATCACTTCCTTTGTGAGAGGAATTTCTCCTCCTTGGCCCCCTTGGCTCCTACCGATAGCCAAACTAGCTAGCGCGGATGGGGTCGTACTCGAACTAGCGGTTCGGACACTTTCGCGACCTCGACTTTGGGCTCGTGTCCGTCCCCAAACTGTCGGTTGGGCTATGCCATTGGTACCTCCCCCATTACGGGCGTTCCTTGTTGATCCGCGAGAAACCATACTGACATAATAAAGTATTATTGTTTCAACAAGGTTCTAGAGTTGACTTGACATATTACACTTATGTATATACATTATATGTATACATATACATATATAGTATAATCATTATATATCAGTGAAATACATGATAAGGAAGTCACGTCGCAATTGCATAATGCTCCAAAAGACATATATATTTCATTCCAATACAATCCTGGGGAGAGAGAGACATTACAAAATCCCATTTACTTACAAAAGATGGGATGCTTCGCGGTTCTAAATACAGGTAAATGTTCAAAAATCTATCGTAGCACTGGCTAGAAGAAAACTACCTAAACACGTACAATTAATTTTTCCTACTCAAAAGATCTTTCTCTCATCCCTGATCCCATGTCTAAAACTGATCTGCAAGGTAGTAAGGGAGATAAGGGTCCCTTACCCATTCTTCAAATGATGTGGATGGCCTGGAGCGCCACCACACACTAGCCCTTGGGCCAGTCTTGATGCATCGGACCCATTCGGAGAAATAACCCCTCACTACACCAGCATAGTCTACGGTCATTCTCTTATAGAAGTGRACTCTGTCTCTGATTCTAGTGCCTACTGGGCGAGCAGCAATTCTCCGAACTTGTTCAAGCACAACTTTGTCCCAAATCAGGGCATGACACTGGTCTGACAAATCCGCATTCTCTTCAATCAGCTCGATTAGGGCTCCTCCTTGTTCGACATATGCCCGCTGAAGATTGTTCAGCCATTCATTCAGTCTAGTATTGTCATCTGAATTTCGGGTCAACCTCTCCCTTAGCCTTGTGTTCTCGCCCTCCAGGGTCTCTATAGTCTCCATCATGTCCTCACGTGTAGGGGTGCGGGGCGTGTAGTCTTCCGAAGGTTCGGGCGTGGTCCCTTGCCTGATGGGCTCGCATGATGACGCTTCACCAGTGTGGGCTGGACTATCGCTTCCGGATCGGGTACCAGAAACCTGTCCGACGCTGGGGCGGTGACTGTCAATCGACCCTCTATTCGGTCCTAGCCCGTAAGGCATCCTACGGGTTCCGCATCCGCGTCCGCGCCCGCGTCTGATAGCCCTGGTGTGAACGGTGTGAACCATGTCTCCTACAAATAAAAAGGAATACTAAGTCGAGTAGTGACGTAGGATCAAACTTAATCGCATGCTAAGCATCGCCAATACACAATAAACATGTGCTTCTAATAATCCTTTCAGTTTAAGCTTAGGCTAAGTAAATCTTAACCTATTTACCTTAAACTAAAGCTCCAACTATCTTCTTAGTTTAAGCTTAAGCTAAGAAAGTTTTAGCATAATTACCTTAAACTAAAGCTCTGATACCAACTTGTTACACACTCATTTTTCATCAAGAGAGATGTTACGTAAACTGAAACCTTTCCTTAATAAATACACCAAAGTAATGGCTAAATTAAAATCATTTAAACTATTA
>NC_037540.1:23965433-23983874 GCF_001531365.2 Cynara cardunculus var. scolymus | reverse complement strand
ATCACCCACTTGTCCGGGTAGTGTTTTATACTGGTCGTGACTTATTAGTCACCAACACGCCCTGGGTATCACAATCTTAACTTATCACCCACTTGTCCGGGTAGTGTTTTATACTGGTCGTGACTTACTAGTCAAATGCCTACCCTTAAATCATCAAACTTTAGTATGGAAAAGCATGCTAGAGTTATTCGAATTAAACACATAGCATGAAACTGATCATAAAACGTCATACATGTAAAACATATCATGTATGTAAACTGAAACATCATGCATTCGTACCACCATCATATAAATCGTATAATGCTTGAAAATAAATTTATACATAGGTATGCATCCCATTGTAAGTCTTATGAAGACTCACGTGATAACGTCGATTGCTTACTTAACGGTGCTGACTGATAACCTACAATTTATAATAACGAATGGTACATAAATGATAATTTCTCCCAGAGCTAACATAAAGTCAACTTATGGTCAACTATGTTGACTAGGGTCAACATTGGTCAACTACTCACTAATTACTCTAAAAGTTTTATTAAACCATCGGGACTAAGATTGAGCTTCTGGATATGCCTCTGTGCTAAAACGATAGTCTTGGGGAAGACCAGAGCCTCTATGGACGACACAGAGCCTCTGTGGACCACCAGGGCCTCTGTGAACCACCAGGGCCTCTGTGAACCACCAGGGCCTCTGTGAACTACCAGAGCCTCTGTGGTTGTAACCATAGAAAATAATTCATCGCCCAGAACCAGAGCCCCTCTGGTCTTTCTTCCAGAGCCTCTGGTCTTTCTTCCAGAGCCTCTGGTTTCGCGACCAGAGCCTCTGGTTCTAAATAATAATTAGAAAATAACTCATCCAGAACCAGAGCCCTTCTATGGTCTTATAACTTGATACAAAGCTCTTCTGTCTCACATAACTTGGTACAGAGTTCTCAAGCAGAGCTTCTGTATAACATAACGTAATACAGGGCTCTCACAACTTGAAACAAAGCTCATGCAGAGCCTCTGACTAGCATAACTGGACACAGAGCTCTCATGCAGAGCTTCTAACATGATACAGAGCTCTCATGCAGAACTTCTAACATGATACAGAGCTCTCATGCAGAGCTTCTGTATAACATTCTCTAAGTGGTATTTATAGTGTGATACAGCGTTTTTACCATTTGAAACCTAAACCTTAAAACTGACCTTAAAACACGCAGTTTGGGACGTGAGCCCTCTAGAGATCTATACAGAACCGAAGGTATAGCTAAACCTTGTATCAACATAAAATTTGGGTCGAGTAATTACCTCTAAACGACGGGAAGCAGGTGGTTTCGTGCCTGGTCTGAACTCCGGTTCCTCCCTCTCTCAAACTCGACGATTCCTTCTTCTTTCAAAAGGATAACTACTCTAGACCAGTACCCCTGATTTATACTCAAGCGGTTTGGCCTATTAGTTGACCAAATCAGCCAAATCCCGATTTTTAGGCTGTGAGACTGTCTTCTCCACAGCCTGCAACCATGCAGGTTGCAGTTTCCTTTTATGGACCAGGCATCGCCTGATCCTCTGCTGCCTTTCCCAAGCTGACAGCAGGTTCCCCCCCTCTAATTGGAGCTTTCAGCCCTTAGCCGTAAGTTAAGTTATTTTGAATTTCTAACTTTTATTTAATATATATATATGTATAAAAATAGAAATAATAATAAAAATGCCTTATTTTATTTCTCGAAATTTTTGGGTTTTACAACTTTCAGAAAAACTACCAGGGAGAAATGTTGAAGCACTTCCAAGAAACTACTAGGGAGAAGAAACCACAATCAAAACAATCAGCACAGAAATGTTATCAAAATGAAATCACCACAATCATATGTTTAAACAAAATCGATTTGTTGAAGACATTAAGCATAAATGTTTTCAAAATATACCTTTTCGAGAGGTTGACATGTTAGGAGGGACTAGAGTGACTAGGGAGAAGGGAGGAGGGCCGATAGCGACAATGGAGGAGGAGTGACCGAGCGATGGTGGGAGGAGAAGAGAACAACGAGCTGCTATGAGGTGTAACTTAATCATAAAAAAGGACAAGTACGGAAAGAAAATTTGGTGCTGGCTCTGAAAGATTTCGGCATCTCGGTCATATCCATTATTTGGTAAACATGTTGACTGCTGAAAAAGTCAGATTTATTGACCGAGTTAGCCCGGTCAGCAGCTAGTAAACAGCCCCTTTGCAATGCTGTTCTCCAAACCTGTCACCAAATAAGTATTGTGACTGTTTGTAATGTCCTTTGTGGTCTCTCTACTTATGGTAAAGAGTGAGCAACTCTATCTTAATTGTGAATGAGGTGGGATAAACATGGGGTGGACTAGGGAAATTGGGATACTAGTGTTTTACTATTGGAGGGAATAAAACACACTCTTAGTGTAGAGAGATGCTATTTGAATATTGTTGTTAAGAGAATATATGTTGCTAGGGCACACTCCTTAAGTTGGATTTGGTTAAACTTGATGATGTTGTATATCTCACCAATCTCCAGTGGGTTGTTTTGACAAACAAGTTGATGATAACCGCTTACCTATAAGATTCAACACTATCACTTAACTTATCGGGTAACATTTTAGTCCATTAAAACAACATCATGTATAACAATTAACCTTATAAGCACTAACCGAGTAAGAGTCTTCCTCCTCATTTACCAGGTAAAAATCTTAAACCTTTCAATTTACCCGTGTCTTTACTTTGTTGGCACCATTGGTGCTGATACTTGGCCAACTACTTAATTATTAAACTCAATAAGTTTAGTCACCACTTATGATTAAGATGGTTTTCTTGGTTGATGTACATCGAGTTTTTTTTTTTTTTTTTGGGTATAGGGCCTACTCATAGAGTAGGGGGGTGAACGGGCACCCGCCTGATCGTCCCATCGTAATGAAATTTTTTTATCGATCATAACTGTGTATCCACTTAATTTTGAAGTGTGCTCTTATATGACTTTAGAACAAAACTTGAAATAGGAAGGTTAGGTTGCTGGAATGGTTAGGACGCTACTCACCTCCCTTATGGTTGGATGATTCTTATTAGCAAGAATACAAAGCTTACTCAATTGGCAAGTGATATTGCAAATGGATTTGTATTCTATCCATTGGTTCCGTTAATTAAAACAGTTGCAGAGAATATGACCACGGAAAAAATATTGATTGGTACATCTAAACTATCTATGTATTACAATTATATTTTTTATTTTTGTTTAAGCATAATTTTTATTTATATTCTTAAGGATACTAAATATCTTCAAATTATTATTTAAAAAAGAATAATATTATTCAAATATTGTTGGAAAACTCATCACCGGAGGATAGGTAACATATGTACGTCATAAACATGTGTTTCTTTGGTTCATGTGAAATTATTTTACAATATGTGACACAAATGTATATATTACAGTTATCTGTACCACATAATATATATAAATAGGGTTAAATGCATAAAATAACAACATACTTTTATAATTTTTTTATTATATCATTCTATTTTTGTTTTTTTTTATTACAACAATGTATTTTCAAATTATTTTTTTATTAAGGCATCGCACTTTAAAAAATCTACACATTATAGCCATGGGTAACCTGTTACCTTTTAAATCGGTTAACCCCTTGACTTTTTTTGCTTGTGTGGCTTTAATGAGGTGATGTGGATGACACATCATTTTGATGACTTAATTAAAATAAAAATATAAATATAAATATAAACCTATTTCAAGTTATTATTAATGATTTTCATTTTTCATTACTATGATTTTAAAAAACTTTTAAAGTTTTTTTTTGACTTTTTCTTATCAAGTTGCATGCAAATTAAATATTTTAGAGTAAAATATTTCTTAAACAAATATGATACATTAATTTCTAGATATATTTTGTTTGTAAAATATGTAACACTTTTTATTTTATGTTGTAAAAAAATACATATCTTTTAAAATTCTCTCTAAAATGTTAACGAAATAAATTGTGTTCTACAATTTTTTAATATTGTTATATTAATAAATAATTCAAAAAAATCTAATTAATTTAATATATTTATATGTCAAATAAAAGATTTTGAACAAATATAATATATTTTTAAAAGATAATATTTTTTTGATAAAAAAGGAACAACTCTTATTTTCTTTTTTCAAAAACCACATATTTTTTTAAAAATATTAGCGAGATAAGTTGTCTTCTACTAGTTTTACTAATATTCGTATATTAATGAATAATTTAGAATTTTTTTGATTCAATTAATATATTTATTAAATAACATGTAAAATATATAAATATTAAAATTAAAAGTACGTTGTTTGATAAAAATTAGTAGATGGTATAATAAAATAATTTTAAAAATACAGTGTTGTAATAAGAAAGTTACATCACTATAGTACATGTGGACAAACCTACGTGGACAATGAGGTGGCATGGAAATCTAGTATAATGGGTAAATTTAAATCACTACAAAAATACAGAGTATCAACGAGGGAAAAATCCCTCACAAATCCGTCGCTGATAGGGCAATCAGTCGCTAATCCGTCGCTGATACACCGTCGGTCAAATAGTCATAGGTAATGCTATCAGCGACGGATCAGCGACGGATTTGCGAGGGATACTTTCAGCGAGGGATCAGCGAGTGAATTGTCCTATTTTCTTATTTTCTTGTTTTTTATGTGTTATATATACACATTTTTATATGTAGGTATCGTATGTATACATGTTCGGTTTTATTGGGCATTAACCCATTTAACTGAGCTTTGTTCGGTTTTATTGGGCCTTAATCCATTTACTGGGATATATTGAGTTTATCGGGCTTTAATGAACTTTATTCAGTTTTATTTGACATTGTTCGGTTTAATGGACTTTATTCGGTTTTATCGGGCCTAATCGGCTCTATTAATTAATTTTTGTAATATTCTAATAAATAATAAATAATTGAAAATTTAATAATCAATAATTAAAAATTAATAAGTAATTAAATTTGTAGCTGTAAAAAAAATGACGAAAATCAGATTCCCTCGCTGATCCCTCGCAGATCAGCGAGGGATCAGCGAGGGAATATGATTTTTGCCAATTCCCTCGCTGATCACTCGCTGATCAGGGAGAAATCAGCGAGGGAACTGGCAAAAAGCGGATTCCCTCGCTGATCTGCGAGGGAATAAGTTTTTGGACAATCCCTCGCTAATCCCTTGCTGATCTGCGAGGGATTTTTTCCCTCGCTGATAACTGGTTTTCTAATAGTGAATCAAAAGGTTACCCAATGCTATAATGGGTAAATTTTTTCAAAGTAAAATGTTCTAATAAAAAATAGTTTGAAAATACATTGCTCTAAAAAGAAATATTGAAAGTACAATGTTATAATAAAGAAATTTATGAAAGTAGATTGTTATTTTGTGCATTTTGCCCTATATAAATATTATATATATATATATGTGTGTGTGTGTGTAGTTAACGCATTAAAATTTTTAAATCGTTCAAATTATTAACGTAGAGCATATGATAAAAATAAAGTTGATTGACATTCCGCATACACGTCTTGTAAGGATTGCTCATGCGATCAAAGATAAATCAGTACTATATCCATCTCGACTTACAACATATTCATACGAAGTCAAGTACGTTATGAGTTAATTCTATGCAACCTATTTGTATGCCATGATTTCAAATAAATTAATTTAATATTTACTTTATTTATAAAAAAGTTATTGGATATTTTGAGTTCTATGAAGTTAACCAAGATCAGTTCGAACCAAAATACCGAAAATGAATAACAGTAGACTTATACATTAACGATATAAATATGTGCTAATCAATACCATTATCATGTTTATTTGGTGTGATTATGTTTGGTGATGATGTTTGGTATTTGTTGTCTGATGTGATTACATTTGGTATTTGTTGTCATTAGACATATTTGATGTGATTGCATTTGGTGATAATATTTGGTATTTGTTGTCTTCAATCATATTTGATTGATTGCATTTGATGATGATATTTGGTATGCATAGTGATTTCAAAATAACTTGATTAAATAATTTTAACATACAAATAACGTATAATGTTGATTGAAAATTCGTAAATAAATATGTCCCAATTCAAGTACAATGTAGCATGAAATTTAGAAAATTTATATTATTCTTTTTTTATATATTTACAATGTGAAATGATAATTGTAAAGGAGGATGTAGAAAAGGAAGGTGACGATGGTGTTGTTACACAAGTTGATGTAGACATGAGAAAAGGTAAGTGTACAAGATAAAATTCATCATGAGTACTTGTATATTATTAGATAATCATCATGCATTTTTCATTAAAATATGGTTGTAAAAAAACTGATAAATTATAATAGAGAATATTATGCATAACAAAAACCGAGAAGAAACGTAAATAGTGATGTCTCCTAAGTTGATGTAGATATAGAAAAAGGTGTGTATAGTATATAGAACAAATAATATATATATATATATATATGTATATGTATATGTATATGTATATATATGTGTGTCTTTGTGATGTACTCATTTTTACATTACATTAAAATTTATATTGTTCCAGAGAAATGAAAACAGTACAATCAAGAATACTATGCACGACAAAAAGAGATTAACAAAAGACGAAACTTAGCAAATGGCAAAGGAAGTAATCAATCTACAACACCTGTCACTAATTTCATTGTAGCGGATACAATTCAACTAAATGTGGAATGGTCAGAAGAGCTATGTAACGACCCAAAACTCAAATACAGACTAAAATAACAAGTTCAATAAACAAGGGCTACGATACCGCTAGGTCGAAGGCCCTTTGGAGCCAAACCTGTTATTTCTACCTCAATAACATCCAGACTATGATTTCCAATAAGAACTTTGATTCTAAATCCTTAAATCACAAAGAAATAAAGATTTCAAATAACAGTAATCTTATAGGATATAATAGTAAGAGTTATATTATACATCATACATACAAATGTCACCCTTATATCCAAAGGTACACCTCTCCTTGATATGCCACACTTATTTCCTCATCAAAACCTTTCACATAACAATTCCATATAGAGCATACCGCAGTCATAAATGTTCCAATGGAATATCATCAGTTCAAAATCATCTTTATCAAAATTCTCATTCTTTTTACAAGATTATTAAAATGATAATTTGATGCATAAATCAATGTACAAGTTCGGTCAACACTGACTTGGCCGGAATTCATCTCCGGTAAAGCCTTGGCCGGTTTACTAATCCGAACAACACTCTATAACCTGTCCGATTTAACAATCCGGACAACACAAGATCTTTGTCCGATTTAACAATCCGGACAACACTCGAGGTTTTGTCCGATTTAATAATTCGAACAACACTTGGTCGTATTCCTACTTCTTCGTTCAAAAGCACTTAATAGAAATTCAAAGTTCAAGATTCGACCAACACATAAACCGGCTAACACATCAATCGGATTACCTTTAAACCGGATGAGACTACGTCTGGTTTATATTTAAATCGATCAACCCTTGTCGGTTTATTCTAGTCCCGTCAACACTCATCCGATTTTCTCTTTAAACCGGGTGAAAGATTATTTCAACAATTATACATTTTAAGAAATTATAAAATATACAAGAAGAATATAAGAAACTCTTCCCTCATATATATACCTTTTCCTATTATAGGAAGGCGGCTAAACCGCCTCTTTATGCATGACCATACGTATGCATACTACTTCATGCATACACACACATACACACACACACACACACACACATATATATATATATATATATATATCACATATGCATTTCATTTATTCATGCATACTCACATATATGCATGCATCCATATTATGTATATATTTCCTATGCATAAAAATTTACATACTCGCATGATCAAATATAACAATTTATCATGCTTTCACGCTGTTATATAACAAATAATCATGTATTAATTACCTCAGGTGATAATCAGGATCCGGTTATCACATTATCCACCCCTCAAAAGAATTCCGTCCTGGAATTCTTATAATCAAAGAGCCATGGATATTCTTCATTTTCGATTCCAATTCCCAAGTTGCTTCTGATTCTTTGTCAAACTTCCATTGTACTTTAACCAAACTGATTTCTTTGTTTCTTAACACCCTGATTTTTCAGTCAATTATGGCTTCTGGTGTTTCCACAAAGTTCAACTTACTGTCTAATTTAACTTCTGTTAGCGGTATAGCGAGATTTGGATCAGCTAAGCATTTTCGCAAGTTTGATACATGAAAAGTATTATGGATCAGACTTAGTTCTTCTGGTAGCTCTAACTGGTACACCACTGGCCCGATTCGTTTACATATTCTAAACGGCCCAACATACCTTGGATTGAGCTTACCTTTCTTTCCAAATCTAATAACACCCTACAACGGTGAAACATTCAACATCACAAGGTCTCCTATACAAAACTCAATCGGCTTTCGACGATTATCGGCATAACTTTTCTGGCGGTCTTGTACTATTCTGATTCTTTCACGGATCTGTTCAATCTTTTCTGAAGTTTCTTAAACAATCTCTGGATCCAACATAACGGCGTTCGACATTTACATGCATACAATACTTCATACGGTGCCGCGTGGATACTGCAATGGTAACTGTTATTATACGTAAACTCTATTAGTGGCAAATGATTTTCCCATGATCCTCCGAAGTCAATAATACAACTTCTCAACATATCTTTAAGAGTCTGGATAGTTCTTTCACTTTGCCCGTCAGTTTGCGGATGATAGGCTGTGCTTATTCGGATTTCAGACCCCAGAGCTTTCTGCAAGCTTTCCCAGAACTTTGAAGTGAAACGACTATCTCTATTAGAGATAATAAATAGTGGAACTCCATGTCTGGTTACAATCTCTTTGATATAAACCTGAGCTAGCTTTTCTAAAGAGTAATTCTCTCTTATAGGTAGAAAATGCGCAGATTTAGATAGTTGATCAACAATTACCCAGATTGCGTCGTACCCCTTTGGAGTTCGAGGTAGCTTCATGACGAAATCCATTGTAATGTGATCCCATTTCCATATAGGAATCTCCAAAGATTGAAGACTTCCATACGGCTTTTGATGTTCAATCTTAACCTGTAGACACGTTAAACACTGTTCCACATATCTGGCTATGTCCTTTTTTCAATCCAGGCCGCCAATAAAAAGGTTTCAAATCCCTGTACATCTTATTAGTACCTGGATGAATAGAGTATCGGGACTTATGACTTTCATTTAATATAGTATTCCGAATATCCCCAAAACATAGTACCCAAATTCGCCCTTGAAAGCACATAATTCCTTCATTGTTTGGTTCCAGAGTCAAAATCATCTTACCCAACCTTTCTGTTTTGATAAGATCTTCTTTCATGGCTTCTTTCTGACATCTCAGAATTTCTTTATGGATATCAGGGACTAAACTTATTCTTATTGCTATACCTTTAATAGTTCCATTCTTTTCTTTTCTACTCAATGCGTCAGCTACCACATTAGCTTTTCCTGGGTGGTAGAGGATTTTACAATCATAATCATTTACAAGTTCAATCCACCGACACTGTCTCATATTCAATATTTCTGGCTGAACAAATGCTGCAGACTCTTATGATCAGTATAGATCTGGCACTTTGTCCCCAGAAGATAATGCCTCCAGATTTTCAAAGCAAACACCACCGCAGCTAATTCCATATCATGAGTTGGATATTGCTTCTCATGATCCTTCAATTGCCTTGATGCATAAGAAATCACCTTTCCTCTCTGCATCAAAACACATCCCAATCCCAGCTTCGAAGCATCACTATATACTATAATATCTTCTGATCCCTCTGGTAGAGTCAACACCGGCGCATTACAGAGATGATCTTTTAATAGTTGAAAAGCCTTTTGTTGTTCTTTCTCCCACTGAAATTTGACGTTCTTCCGAGTCAATTCGATCAATGGCACGACTATCTTAGAAAAGTCCTGGATGAACTTACGGTAATAGCCTGTCAATCCCAAAAAGCTTCGGACTTCAGAAGGAGTCTTTGGAGCTTTCCATTTTTCAACTGCTTCTATTTTAGCTGGATCTACCTTCACCCCTTCTTCTGATATAACATGACCCAAGAACTGAACTTCTCTTAACTAGAACTCACACTTGGATAACTTTGCATACAACTTTTCTCTTTTCAGCAATTCTAGTATCAGACGAAGATGTTCTGCGTGCTCTTCTTCAGTCTTAGAGTATATAAGAATATCGTCGATAAATACAATGACAAATTTATCAAGATATTCCTTACATACCCTATTCATCAAATCCATAAAGGTTGTGTGCGCATTAGTTAAGCCGAATGGCATAACTAAAAATTTGTAATGCCCGTACCTAGTTCGAAAAGCTGTTGTAGCGGTGTCTTCCTCCCTGACTTTAAGCTGATGATACCCCGACCTTAAGTCAATCTTGGAGAAATAACTTGCTCCCACCAGTTGATCAAACAAGTCAACAATCCTTGGCAAAGGATACTTGTTCTTGATCGCCAGCTTATTCAATTCACGATAATCTATACACATTCGCAAAGATCCATCCTTCTTTTTAACAAATAGGACTGGAGCACCCCTAAGGTGAAGTGATGGGTCTAATGAATCATTTATCAGTCAGATCTTTCAACTGAGCAACTAATTCCTTCAGTTTTGACGGAGCCAATCGGTACGGTGCCTTGGCTATTGGTGCTGCCCCTGATATGAGATCAATTCGGAATTCGATAACTCGATCTGGCGGTAACCCAGATAAATCCTCTGGAAAGACTTCTAGATATTCATTAACAATCGGAATTGACTCCTGCTTTCCCTTTTTTCTTCACATCAATAACATATGCCAGACATCCCTGACACTTCTTCCGAATACACTTTCGAGCTTTTATCACGGTTAAAAGACTAGTATGGTGACTCTGACGATCACCATAGATAACAATTGTTCCTTTCTTTGGTAGAATGATTCTAATCATTTTCTTATTCCAAACAATACTGGCTTGATACTCTGCCAATTAGTTCATACCCCACTACTACATCAAATTCTTTCATCGGCATAGGAAATAACCGAATAGGTAGTTCACAACCCTCAATAACAATAATGTAGTTATTGAATACACTAGTAACATATTCTTGACTATTAGCAGTATCAACTACTAATTTGTCATCAAGTAACACAGAATTCAAACAAGCAATTTGAGCAAACGAGGGTGATACAAACGAAAAGTTTGCACCAGAGTCAAATAACACCTTAGCACGTATAGAATTCAGAAGGAAGGTACCTGTTACTACATCTGGTGATGCTTCTACCTCATTTATCGTCATCTGGAAGGACCGTCCTCGTGCCCCTCCTTGCCCTCCTCTAGTTACAGTAGGTCTTCCCCTAGTACCCGACGCATTACTCCCTATTGTCAACTGTGGAGTTCTTAACAATAGATAGTTTGGTCGTATGCGATCCGAGGAAATGCAATTGAAACACCTTCTGTTGGCTGGGCAACTCCTTGACAAATGGCCCGCCTCACCACATTTGTAACATTTTCTTGGGTCCATCTTACATTCACCTTGATGAACCTGTCGGCATTGTGTACAGACTTTCTCACTAACCTTTTGTTCAGTTCTATTATCATATTTTACTGCTTTTGGCCCTCGAAAGTTTGATGAAGGCCCTTCACATATTCTTTTCTCCATAACTTTTCCCTCTGATTGTCGATTGTTTTTCCGTTCTGTTACTTTTGCCGCATCCACAGTTAGTGAGAAGGTATTGGGATTCATAGCAATTACAAATTCACGGATTGAAGGTTTCAATCCCCAGATATAGCTTTCCACCTTCCTGGATTCTGATGAAATATAATGTTCAGCAAATCAAGAATATTCAATGAATTTCTCAATATACTCTCAAACCGTTCAATTTCCCTGTTCCAACTTCAAGAAATCTTCTTCCATTTGTCGTACAGTCGTCTTAGGGAAGAACTGATCCTTGAATCGATACAAATTCTTCCAGGATAATGTCTGTAAGACATCTGTTCTGGCCAACGATTCAACTTCCCACCAAAACAGAGCATTGGACTTTAACACTGATACAACAAATCGTACTTTATCAGTTTCCGAACACCGAATGGTGTTGAATACAGATTCAATCTCCTTGATCCAGCACATAGCTTTTACTGGATCCCTTTTTCCAAAGAAAGTTGGCGGTTTGCATGCCAAGAACATCTTTATATCTTCTTCCTTATTATGAGTAACCAGAATAGAGGGATGTACTTCCACCCTTTCCGTTTTCACCCTAGCCGGTATTCCCATAATAGACGTCAAGGTTTCCCTTAACTTTCCCATTTCCTCCGCCAGCATATCTCTGGTTATGTATTCAGGGTGTGGCACTGATCTTTCCTGAGCACTCCCAGAATAGGATTCTTCATGCTCAGAACGTATCTCAGCCCGACCCCTTCCTTGAGACTGACTTCTCCCTCTGCCTCGTCCCCTGGGTCCTCCCCGGCCTCTATTTCCAGAAGTACTCATTGGAAGATTTACGGGTGATTCTTCTCTTTCCTCAGACTCTGATAGGGCTATTCTTTTAGATCTCCGTGTTTGGCTAGACATCTGTAAATTTTAATGTTAATAATCACGTATTCATATTCCCAAATATAATGAAGTATTCAAGTTCAGATATGTACTTATAAATTCATAATTAAACTGGCCAGATGTAATAAAAATTTACCTTACATACTGTTCTTTCAACTCATCATATTTATTTCCAATGGTGCTAACTATGTCCGGAACCCTTAACATGTAATAAAATAGTTTAAGTCTAGGTATCATGCTGTTAAATACCTAAATCCCTTAAACTCAAGCTCTGATACCACTTTCTGTAACACCCCATACCACACATTGCATGTTTCACATACTTCATACATAAGAAATACATGTTTATACACCACATAGGTCCCTTAGTACAAGAATCTACCAGTACCGAATACATGGTCCAAAAATTCAAAATACAATTCTTGTACTATTCCAAATTCTTCTAACAAAACTATACATAGCATAATCAAATCTTCATGTAGATATGCATATAGGGAATTATCACATTTTTCCCTACCCTTTACCATCTGCACTTCCTGCAATACATATTTAAAATCACAAAACGAGGGTTAGACTGAAAGATCTAGTGATTTTCCCTTTTTATGTCATTGCAGGATGTAAATCACCAAATCATTTATTTAAAAACCATGATTCATATAAATAACAAATATATGAACAAATACCTCATATTACCAATACCTTTTCAATTCCAAGCCAATCTCTCAGCTTTCAATTAACATATCTAAAACTCAAACAGGTTTTCATAATGCCACTTTTAAAGCTTTTTAATTAACACAAGATTTATTTAAAGTTTCAAGCCAAACTTGTTATTTCCGCCTCAATAACATCCAGACTATGATTTCCAATAAGAACTTTGATTCTAAATCCTTAAATCACAAAGAAATAAAGATTCAAATCACAGTAATCATATAGGATATAATAGTAAGAGTTATATTATACATCACAGATACAAATGTCACCCTTATATCCAAAGGTACACCTCTTCTTGATATGTCACCTTTATCCCATGGTACACCTCTCCTTGATATGCCACCATTATCCCATGGTACACCTCTCCTTGATATGTCACCCTTATTTCCTCATCAAAACATTTCACAAAACAATTCCATATAGAACATACCACAGTCATAAATGTTCCAATGGAATATCATCAGTTCAAAATCATCTTTATCAAATTTCCCATTCTTTTTACAAGATTATTAAAATGGTAATTTGTATGCATAAATCAATGTACAAGTCCAGTCAACACTGACTTGGCCGGACTTCATCTCCGGTAAAGCCTTGGCTAGTTTACTAATCCGGACAACACTTTATAACCTGTCCGATTTAACAATCCGGACAACACAAGATTTTTGTCCGATCTAACAATCCGGACAACACTCGAGGTTTTGTCCGATCTAACAATCCGAACAACACTCTTGGTCGTATTCTTACTTCTCCGTTCAAAAGCACTTAATATAAATTCAAAGTTCAAGATTCGACCAAACACATAAACCGGCTAACACATCAATCAGATTACCCTTAAACCGGATGAGACTACGTCCGGTTTATATTTAAATCGATCAATCCTTGTCCGGTTTATTCTAGTCCGGTCAACACTCATCCGATTTTCTCTTTAAACCGGGTGAAAGATTTTTTCAACAATTATACATTTTAAGAAATTATAAAACATATAAACCACTCACCTTATGCAATTTGAAAGCAAAACTGAGTCCAACTTCAAAAATCCAATCAATACTAGTAATCCGATCCACTCTTCCTTCTCTTAAATCGCTCACTCTTCTTTTAAAATGGCAAGAAGAATATAAGAAACTCTTCCCTCATATATATACCTTTTCCTATTATAGGAAGGCCGCTAAACCGCCTCTTTATGCATGACCATACGTATGCATACTACTTCATGCATACACACACACACACACACACACACACACACATATATATATATATATATATATATATACATCACATATGCATTTCATTTATTCATGCATACTCACATATATGCATGCATCCATATTATGCATATATTTCCTATGCATAAAAATTCACATACTCGCATGATCAAATATAACAATTTATCATGCTTTCACACAACCATATAACAAATAATCACGTATTAATTATCTCAGGTGATAACCGGATTCATGTTAGAATATTTCCGTTACTTTGGTATGAGGACCATTTATATAAAAGTGTTCTATAAGTTGGTATATTTATTTACTTAATTATTTATATTGCATCATTTGATGGAAATGATACATAAAGGGCAAAGTGGTAACTCCCTTTACATTACTTAAATAAAACAGAAAATTAATATTTAAATAGAAAGGGGTATAAAAGGGGCATTAGTGTTATAGCCTTATATATCCTTAGACTCCTTTCATTTTAACTGCTCTTTTTTTTACGATTCAACACCAGAGAACGGGAAAGAGAGAAAACAATCTTTCTGTTCAATGATCTCCATCAATCAGTGGTGATTCAAAGGGATTACATAAAAGGACATGGCTTCATCCAATCATACTCCTATCAAGTTCAACCAAGCAAGTAAGTGTTTTCAATTTTCTTTGGGTTTTTTTGATGATCTGTGTTCAAATTGAAGAAGAAACGATTTCGTATGTATGTTTTTCTATGAAATTATCAACCATTTCATCCCAAAACGATGAAGATTAAAGTCTAAAAAAGATTGAATCTTTTCAAATCCAATCATAGAGAAAACTTAGAAACCACTGTTATTCATACCATCGATCATAACAAATCCACAAGGAAGCTCTTTATAGTCTACACACACAGATGAAGATCGAGAAGGTATTAGGTATGACCCCTCTAAACCTTTTTTTCAAATTTACACATCTCCTCAAATTTACTCACAAACTATTTAACCTTGAACTACCACTTATTTAGAAATTAAAATGAAACCTGTCGGTTAAATAACCCTCCGAGATATAATGCTTTTCAACTTTAGCCCTAACTTCTAATAGATTGCAATTTCAAAATAAGGTTATTACAAGCTATGATTAGGAACATTGCATAATATGATTGCAGGAAACAAAGAACATATTACATCATTCAAAATACGATATCATAATAACCGGGTAGAGTTAGTACAAGTGCAATATTTCTTGCTGAGAGGAGGAGAACTTATAATAGAAACTATTATCTATGAATTAAGGAAAAAACATAACAAGAACAGACGTTAACACACAAGGAAGCACCGGAACATGGACAAGTACAATAGAGAAGAATGAAGTGTTGAATGTTACAGGTAAAAACCATGTCTTTCATATTGATTTCAAATATTAAACGAGGTCATAATATAAGATCTCCAAATATATTATGTTGCTTTCTAACATAGGCACTCCAAGTGAGCATGATATATTATTACCTCGAGTTAATGAGATCATAAGTCAAGTAGCAACCAGTTAGTATTTAGTTTACAATTCGATATCACAGTCAAATAAAGTCAAGCATCATCTTAACTCAAGTACATATGTGAAAAGAATTACTTATTTTTTCAAACATAACCCATACAGTTAAGTAAATTTTTATGTAATTTATTTTTTACATTTTTGTATTCATAGATTTGGTTCTTCAACAATAACTATTTTTTTACATTCAAATGTCCTAAATGTAGGATATTCTACTGAGGTCATTGTCAATTCATTGAACAAAAATGACATCATTTAGGAAGATCCATACAATTATATTTACGAGAGTATAACTTGCCTTTTGAAGGAACAACCACTCATTGTGGAGCAAAACGATTCAAATTTGAATTCCCTTCCTTCTACTACATGAGTGTGAAGACAAAGTTAGCATACTCTCCCATTCCCGAAGAATTATACAATCTCTTCACATCACAATCTGAATTGGGAATGTTCAAGCACAACATACGTGCATACAATACGAAATTTTCTTTCACATTGTAACTTTGGACGAGACAATAAACAATATGACATATGGGTATATACTTTTCATGCACATGGAGGAATATTCCATAAAATTGATCAGTTAGTTATAAGGGATGGATAACCTAGGTATTTACAACTCTATATTTATGACGTTGAGTCTGAGTTTTCACATAGAACTCTAATGGCCCAATCTTCACAAAAATAACATTGAAATTTTGACGCATGTTCTTGCTATGGACCCTTACATAAGAACATTTTGAATCCTTATGGAACTAGGACCGTTCGACAACTATAGAGTCACTTTGAATGCATCGGTGGAACTTGACTTGGGAGTAACCATGTTAATGGTGTTTTACAAATTCCTTAGTATGGATGAAATCCTTCTTTAAATCTTTGTGTCCATGGGATTTGATGTTACAAAGATGTTTTTATGAAGTTTTAGTGAGTCTAAGGTCATGGTTTATTTGATTTATTTGCTAGTGTGAAGTTGGGATTTAATTGGGTTTGAATTGGCAAGAATATGGGAAAAATGAAGCTGAAAATTACATTCCAGTGGGGAATGCAACTGCCATGCGACATAGGTCCCATTCTGCATTGTTTTGCTATTTTTCGTTTTTGTTTTGAGCCGCTGTGGGGTCTTTTAGTGTCTCGTTTAGGTGTCTTACAATGAATTAAGAGTTATGGTAAAGTTTAATTGCATATATTATGATCCATGCTTATCTGATTCCATTTCACGTATTTGGTATCAGAATTCATTACCTGATAAGAGTAAAACGTATAATCATGATCAAGGTGAGTTTTCTTACAAACTTTTGAACTGAAATGCATACAATATTAAATTATTTCGTTTATGAAAATATACATTTTGGTGTGATTATCTGAGAATAATATAAAGTCTATCAATATAAAGTGTATCATTATCATTATAACTAAAAGTCATAATTAAACGTTTGGGAGTTAGGTCAGTTTGACCAACGTGAATGTAATGGAGTGGTGTATGTAAATGAGTGGTGTGTATATCAGAATGGTGTAACTAATAGGAGTGTTGAGCCAATTAGGCCAACACATATTTGTATACTAATAGGAGTGTTGAGCCAATTAGGCCAACACATATTTGTATANATCAAGAGAAAACTACTTTCACTTGTCCCTTTGGAACTTTTGCATTCCGACGTATGCCATTCGGTTTATGTAATGCTCCGGCCACTTTCCAACGATGTATGATGTCTATTTTTTCGGACACGATTGAGGACACTATGGAAGTTTTTATGGATGATTTCTCCGTTATTGGAACTAATTTCGAAAATTGTCTTGAAAATTTGAAGAAGAGATTGGAAAGATGTGAGACCCATGACTCGATTTTAAATTGGGAAAAATGTCATTTTATGGTACAAGAGGGAATTGTTTTGGGTCACATGATTTCAAAGAAAGGTTTGGAAGTTGACAAAGCTAAAATTGAGGWGATAATGCAATTGCCCGAACCTACTTCGGTCAAAGGCATTCGTAGCTTTTTGGGACATGCGGGTTTTTACCGACGGTTCATTAAAGATTTTTCTAAAGTTGTAAAACCCCTTTGTAACTTGTTGCATGTTGACCAAGCTTTTGAGTTCACCTCCGATTGTAAAAAGGCTTTTGAAACAATCAAGAATGCTCTTGTCTYRGCAYCCRTTATTATCACTCCCGATTGGTCCCTACCTTTTGAGGTAATGTGCGACGCAAGTGATTGGACCGTGGGTGCCGTTTTGGGACAAATGGAAAATAAAATTTTTCACCCCATTTACTACGCAAGCAAGACCCTTATTGAAGCCCAATTAAATTATACCACTACGGAAAAAGAATTGCTTGCGGTAGTATTTGCTTTTGATCGTTTCCGTTCATACTTGATAGGTACAAAAGTCACCATTCATACAGATCATTCTGCAATAAAGTATTTATTTAACAAAG
>NC_037540.1:23962421-23964352 GCF_001531365.2 Cynara cardunculus var. scolymus | reverse complement strand
GAATATAAAGCATTTTGGGCTATTAAGGAACTTAATTTAGATGCAACTCTAGCGGGAGAGAAAAGAAAGTTCCAACTCAATGAGTTGGAAGAGTGGAGGTACCAAGCCTACGAAAATGCCAAAATTTACAAAGAAAAAATGAAAAAGTGGCATGATCGTAGGATCAATCAAAGAATTTTTGTGAAAGGTCAAAAAGTGCTTCTTTTTAATTCTAGGTTGAGGCTTTTCCCCGGAAAGCTCAAATCTAGATGGTCGGGACCTTTCACTATTGTTGAAGTGGGAAAATTTGGAACTATCGATCTTTTGAACCCACAAGACAATACGGTTTTTAAAGTGAATGGGCATCAGGTCAAACATTTCTTCCCGGAAGGAATGCAAGATCCAAGCCAAAAATATCTTTGATGGAGTGTTGAACTTTCTGTGTAAATATTTGTAAATATTTTTTTTATTGTACTCMTTGTTTATTTTCAGCAGGTATGCTCACTGTGGGCATCTCGTGCTCACAGTCAGCAGTGGGTTTTGGTTATGTATTTTTAAAATATTGGCGGGTCTTTGTGGATTTTTCCAGGGAAAAGAAAAAGGAAAATAAGAAAAGAAATGAGGTTATTTTTGAAAATGAGTAATGATGGTCTTTCTGGAAATAGTGGCTTGAGTAAGGACTTGACTAGTATCATCATAGTTTTTTCAAATCACATGTACTTTCAAGGACACTTGCATGCAGATGTGGGTGGTTTCCTATGCTTACCTCATCAGTTACCTAAGAAAAAGGGGGAAAAAAAGAAGACTTCATTTTTTTCTCACTATTCATCTCCTTCCTTTTTCATGGCTAGGACGCGAAACAACCCCACCGGCCGGCCACTTTTACGACCACCTGCTCGTCGCTCATCTCGACGGATGACGACCGGCGACACTCCCGTTCCGACGATGCATCCATCAACACCTCTCTCGCCGGATCCCATTGCGTTCGCTCCACCAGCGCGGGAACCATCCACCACCATCGCCGGTCCACCCACCACCGTCACCGTCGATTACGACGAGTTTCATGCCATCGTTACCCCGGTATGTATCGCTCCTACTCCTACCCTATTCTCCATCGTTTTCACCCCCTCCACCATTATACACACTAACCCAACCCCTGGCGCCGGTTCGTCTTCTGTGCGACCGCCGGCCGCCGTGGCATCTCCTCCAACCGCTCCAACACCACGACCCCTTTTCCTAGCCCTAACCAATCCACCCTCTATGACCCCTCTATCTAATCCCCTCCCACAACCGATTAACCAACCGCCCACTCAACCGCCCCCTATTGCCCTTCCCTCCACACCATTCGACCCACCCACTGTCCACGATTTCGACCTCAATACCTTGGGGGAGGAGTTCATTTTCGATTTTGAAGCCACTACCTCTCATAATCCTGAGGATTTGTTTCCCTTTTCTGTTCCTGAAGACTTACCACCACARCCCCCTGTGACTCAAMCCGTGACTACACTTCCTAGTGAGGAACTCCCAGTCACTGCCCCCAGTGGGCAGACTGTGAGCACAGACACATCCTCGGGAAGTATTGAGAGTTCCAGTTCCGAGTCTGCCATTCCTCCACCAGTAACCAAACCCGTTTCTGAGGATAGCGATTATGAAGATGAGATGGTACAGGACTTGGCCAATGATGCTGATATGGCCTGGGAGGAGGATGAGCAGGAAGTTCTTGAGGAGGAAATCCCAGATGATGAAGTGCAGGAGGATTTGGAAGAAGAAATTCCAGATGATGGAGAAATTGTTGTCCCCAAGCCCAAGCATTCAACAAAGAGGAAGGCAGCAGCCAAATCAAGAAAGCAGTCGGCAAAACAAAAGAAGAAGGAAAGGGTGGTACCATTTCTGGACAGGTACAATCGAATCAAAAATAATAAAATTCTTTTAGAGCGCGCTTTTGACCCCCG
>NC_037540.1:23955202-23962386 GCF_001531365.2 Cynara cardunculus var. scolymus | reverse complement strand
ACTAATAGGAGTGTTGAGCCAATTAGGCCAACACATATTTGTATACTAATAGGAGTGTTGAGCCAATTAGGCCAACACATATTTGTATATTTGCCAGTGAACTTGAGCCAATTGGGCAACGAGTATTTAATGGAGATGTTGAGTCAGTATGACAATTTTACTTATAATTGAGTTACATCATGGAAAAAAATATTACAAGTAGAATTGTCTTGAGAGATCGATATAAATTGATTTTATATGATATTGTACTAACATAAATTTCTTTGTTAGACGTTATGGTCTAAAATCCATTTTGTTTTAAAAAATGTGCATTTTAGAACAAACATGGATAAAAGGTAAAGGGAAGGGGAAGTTATAAGATCATCATTAGCTGCTAATATGTGGTGTTTGGAGTGTTGTATATGATGCTTTTATGCGGGGCTATAGTTATGCTCTGAAGTTGTTTGGTTATGTGAACTTATGAAACTGTTGTATGAAATTTGTATAAGCAAAAAGTTTGTAGTAGAATTTTGGTAATTATACAGTGGTATTAGGTGTGGGACCTAATGTGTAATTTCAGTATGAGATGATATATGTAAATTAGGTGGTGTTTGTTCCATGATTTGGCGGGTTGTTACAGATGATTATAATTCCATTTTATCTAAACATAAATTTCAGGTCATATTTATTAGCTATGTGTTGCATTAAGTGAAAATCATCATAAAAAAATTAAGGACAACTGATGTGGGTATGAAAACCCATTAATCTCGCAATTCTCTTTTTCCAAATCTATGCTCAATTAACCAAAATAAACTTGAACATATATACTAGCCGATTCTCAATTCAAAAACATATAAAACCATAAAATAAATTCGAGTGGAATAGAAAATAGAGCGAAGCAGGAAGCAAGATTACAGGTCGGAGTTATTGGCATCGAAATCAGATACACAATTAGTATTATAAAACTGTTATTAATTTTTTTCCAGTTATTTTGTCATAAAAAAGATACAAATTTTAAGAATATATTTTTTAAAATTAAAAAAACAAAGTATTTTATAACGTTTCTTTATGAAATATACCTTTTAAAAAAAAGGTATTTACCTTGCAAAAACACATAAGACGGAAAGAATAGAATTTTTAGAATAGAAAACGCCATGCTTCTCATTGGTTGACCCGTACGCTTTGGGTCCGAATAATGTGAACCCAAGAAATAAAACCCTAATAAAGTCAAAGTCAACTTTCAATTTTTATTTTTATAAAAGTACGGTATCCATTTTTGATGAATTTAGAGTAGGGGTGTAAAAAACCCTCAACCCTCAACCCTCAACATCAAACCCAACAATCTAATTAAACCGAAATCGTAAAACCTCTAATCCGTTATACCAACAACCTACCAATTAAAATGGTTGAAATTTGTTTAGACATAGTTCAACTAATCGAACACGTCGTTAATATAAATTTTCATTTATATATGTTTATTATATATATAAATATATTAATAATGTGTAGAATTATACAATGCTTATCGAGTTTATGTTTCTATTTCATTTTAGCTAAAAGGATGTTTAGGATTGTTTATTTAAAGTGTTTATTAACTTAGTGGTACTGATAATAAAAGAAATACTTATACCGGCTTGACACCGGTAAAAAAAGTTTTTGATAAGTTACCCTTTTTTAACTTATTAATTCATTCCGCTGTGTAACCGGTAATAAAAAGTTTTTAGTGTTTCGATGGGGAAAAAAGGAAATATATATCATCTTACTTTTGGTAACGCCATAAGCTAATTCAAACACTTTCTATAAAACTCTAGTTTGACACTACATCGGTTGATAAACACTTTTACAAAAAAATATAGGTTGTTTTAAATAAGTAATTTCAAACACCCCCTAAATGTATAAGTTATTAGAAGAGATTTACGATCAAAGAATGATGATAATGAATCTAATCAATAAGAGAAAATTATTGAAATCATTTTTGCATCAACAACAAATGAATATGTCAGAGAATATGAATGATGTTGATAGATATTTGGTTGATGAATCAGCCAATCCAAAGACTCCCTTATTTGATGTTGTACTTTGGTGTAAATAAAATACTTAGTTATAGCATTTCACTACAACAACATTAGATTTTATTGGATGCCTAAAATGTCTAATATGATACTTTGTAGGACGAAACAAAAAAATGTTTTATCTAAAAGAGTTACAATATGTTTATAGACTGTTTTTTAGCATCATAATTTTTTTATCATGCTTTTAAAATAAATTGTGGTATTAGTTATTTTATACACTACTTAAAAAATTGTCATATGAACATAAGTGTCCTCTAAATAAATAAGTTTACGAGATACTTTTCATAATGTTTCTATAATATAACTGATACGACACTTTATTTAAAAAAAGAATTTGTTGAAACGTCCAAAAACGTCCTATAAACCTATTGTAACCTTTTTAGATAAGACGCTTTATAGTTTGGTTCTATAAACTTAAGTCTTATGAAATATTTCATTCATCAAATTTATGTAACTATTAACCCACAACTCAACCCAACCTGCCTCTGCCCGCAAGGGTTGGGTTGGTTTGAGTTATACTTTTGAATAAGTTAGGTTGGTTTAAGATTTTTCTAAACCGTTAAAATTAAGTTGCTTTATAAAAATGTCATAAACCGTCCAACTTAACTCTATATACACCTATTTTATAGGGTCCGGGACCATTGTCACATATATCTGGATAGAGCAAAGCTCTTTGGTGATATTTAATATGTAACTATTTAAATTTATAAAAGAGCGAAATTGATAACTCTCATTTTGTTAGAGTTATTTGTTGTTCTATACCCCTATTTTATTTGTATCTTTGGTACCCATTTTGCTCATATTCTATATTTTTGGTCCAAATTATGTTAAGAGGTGATGAAAGGTTAAGAATTTAATTATTGTCTAAAAAACTCTTTATTGTTGGAAAATTTGGCATCTAGTTAGATTTGAACAAAATTATGATATTCATATTCTTGGATATTATTGGGAGTTAATGCTAAGTTCAAATCTAATTACTTGGTTGCATGGAAGATTGAACCTAGTTATGGGATGATGAGACTTGGAAGAGTTCTATTTGTACCATGATGGAATGGCTTTCCTATCATGTTTAATGATAGTACTTTTCACCTTTTGCAACCTATCAATGGGGAGATGACTTGGTCAAGATTGATGAAGACATGTGGTGATGGGTGGTCATTATCAAATTAGTAATGAGTACCCGGGTCCCACCTTTCCCCCTATATATTTGAAGACTTCTCTCAAGCATGAAAGGCATCTCCAATCCATCTCAACTCCAACTTTTCCACCAGCACCTTGGAGCATCTTCTTTAAAGCTTTGTAGTAGGAAAACTAGTTTATATTCAGTTTGTAATTTAAATTTCGTAGTTCAGCTGTTATTCTCGCCAYTGCATTGTGTGCCCTCTGTGGGCACCAGTAAGTATTTAATTTCAGCTCAAGAATTTCTTATGCATTCTTCTTCTTCTATTTCTTTATGTTTTCTAATTTCATTATGAGCTAAGCACCCCCTTGGGTGTGGGTGTGAGTCAAGCTTAAGGATTTAAGGGCACACTTGGGTGTTGCCATTTTTATTGATTCTTAAGCTTGGTCATTTAAGTCGGGACGTAAACTCAACGTGGATAAGCTGATCACTTTAAAGTGTTAATATTAGATCCTTGATCCAGAGATGGGCGGATCTGAAATACGGCTTAGATGATGCACAAAGGTTCGAGAGAGTCTTTGATAATCATGCAGAGATGCGGGTTTTGCATGTTTTTAGCTTTTGTTCMGATATTAGTMGAGTTTATGCTACAATACRTTGTGAGTATAAATCTTCAGACTAGTGGAGCCAGATATCTTTTTATCTAGTAGCTAAATCGGCAAGTTTAAGATTGATAATTTTGGACGCTTTGTGGGCACTCTGTGGGCACAGTATATAAGAATTCGCTTTCGAGAGAAAGGAGTTCTTATAGAAATCCCATGGGTTTCTGACCAAGTCGTTCCTGTAATATTCTTAAGCAAAGCTTACACCCATACCCATCTTTTAATCTTAAAGGTTTATTTCATATTTTAAAGCTTTGCACCAATCAAAACTCAAATATTTTCTCAACCCGAAACATTGTTCAAAAAGTTCATGAAAGTCTCTGATTCTCAGTAAGTCCGGTCCCTGTGGAAACGATCTTGGTACTATACCACTTTATTACTTGAAGCGATCTTAGTGTCGGCGTGCACATGCACCGCCACTTTGGGGATTTTATGCCCACTGTGTGCACACTTACGATTTTAGCACATCAAGTTTTTGGCGCCGCTGCCGAGGACTGGCACGATTTTTATCCTGAGATATTGATTTTTATTTGAGCCTTGGTCAGTTGTTTCATTCGTTGTTCCTGTGTTCTATGCCACAGCTACAACACGGTGATCTTGTACCTCTTGATCTTGAGTTAGAACGAACAATTAGGAGACGAAGAAGAGGTAGAAATAATCAGCGAAATCCCAACCGTACCATGGGGGATAATCCACCTCCTCAGGAAGCCACGGTTAATATTGCCGATGACAAAAATAGAGGCATACGGGACTACGCAACTCCCGAATTTGGTCAATTGGCCTCGGGAATTGGTAGGCCCGAAATGRYRRCAACATCTTTTGAACCCAAGCCGGTTATGTTTCAAATGATTTCCGCTATGGGTCAGTTTGGGGGATTATCTTCGGAAGATCCGCACTCTCATTTGAAATCTTTTATTGAAATGACGGATCATTTTAAGATTCCCGGAGTTACTCAAGAGGCCTTAYRMTTGACGCTTTTCCTTTATACATTGAAGGATAGAGCTAGAGCATGGCTAAATTCCCAACCACCAAACTCGATTCTCACTTGGAATGATTTGGCGGAAAAATTTCTAAAAAAATACTTTCCTCCGACGAGGAATGTAAAGATTAGAAATGAAATTATGGCGTTTCGCCAAGAAGAAGATGAAGCGGTATCGGATGCATGGGAGAGATTCAAGGACCTTCTTAGGGAATCCCTCATTGTATTCAATTGGAAACATTTTATAATGGACTTTCTAGTGCCGCTAAGATTATTCTTGACGCAACGGCCGGTGGTGCTTTTACGGCGAAAACCTACAACGAGGGGTATGACATTTTGGAACGAATTTCAAATAATAATACTGAATGGTCTAACCCTCGTGCTGTCATTTNCTGCTGTCACCGAGCAACCTGCCGAGCATGTTTCTGCCTCACCTGCTGTCCCTATGGCCGAACCGACTGCTGAACTCCCACGATGCGGAGTTGATATGGCCAGCCCCTCCGATCCATCACCGTGGCAACCCTTTAGGCTCGGGGTACGGGTCAGCGACTTGGCTGTCTGTTTTGGCACTACAGTGGGAGGAAACAAATCTAAAGTTGGCGGAAATCTTGAAGAAGGTTGGCAGCCTTGATGACCGAGTCTCCGATCTCGAAAAGAAGAGTGCACGATATTGGGCTTACACTAGAGAGTGGAATCGAGTGGAACGACAACTCTATGGGCGTCAAGATACTCTCTTGACAGCCCAACTTCCCCGATTCCCCAGTGGTCTTTGCCCGCCTCAGGTCCGGTGTTTCCCACCTTTGCAAGCCCATGTGCCGACGTCTGTTGTTGCTGCACCCTTTGCTCCGGTTCCCCACATTCCTGCTATTGCTCCATTGCCTATCACCACTGCCATTGTTCTTGCCATTGCTGTTTCAGTTACTGCTCCCATTGTCCAAAGCTCCGAGGCGCCAGATGCATCCATTGTTTGCCCACAGTGAGCAGTTTGGCAGAAATGGTTAAATTCTCAACTTTTGATCCCACCTCTTTAAACATTATTTTTGGATATAACTCTTGGGTAAAGATACATTTTCATTCCGTCTTTTGTGTATGCTTTGCGGAATGCTATTTTCTTTTGTGTGATTATTTATGATATGGGTGTTGGATTTCCTTTTGCTTTGTCTAGTTCCATTGTTCATTTCAGGTACAATTTGCTTGGATGATTTTTGGTAGTGTTAAAGTTAAAAGGATGTAGGCCCTCCTTTTGTTTTTAAACCCAACCACTATTCCCCTTGCACCCAACCCGTAACCTTTTGGTCCCTTTGGCAACAATGGGGACATTGTTATTATCAAGTTTGGGGGGATGTGTTCAAAAAGAAAAAAATATATATGTATACCTTCGAAAAATTGGGAGGTATGAAAAAAAATATAGAAAAAAAGAGAAGAAAACAAAACAAAAATAATAAAATAATCGGTCTTCGGAAAATTGGGAGACGAAAATAAAAAGCCCGGTACTCCAAAGGGCAAGTTTATGCCAATAAATGGGTGACGAACTTTTTCCTGATACTCAAAAGTGAATCGACGAGAACTTTTGTTTCAAACCCTTTTGTAGTATAGGATAAGTTTGGGGGAGGGATACACACAATCATTGCCAAAAACACTAACCCAAAAGCCCTACTGATTAACGGCAACACTATGAAGATCAAGCAAGGAAGTTGTACATCCTCTTTACTAGACGAATTTCCAACACCTTCCGTAAGTGTTTCGTTCTTGTTCCTTTMTTTTTGTGTCTTTTTAAATTATTTTCTTTTACTTGAGGACAAGTAATACCTCAAGTTTGGGGGTGTGATAACTMTCATTTTGTTAGAGTTATTTGTTGTTCTATACCCCTATTTTATTTGTATCTTTGGTACCCATTTTGCTCATATTCTATATTTTTGGTCCAAATTATGTTAAGAGGTGATGAAAGGTTAAGAATTTAATTATTGTCTAAAAAACTCGTTATTGTTGAAAAATTTGGCATCTAGTTGGATTTGAACAAAATTATGATATTCATATTCTTGGATATTATTGGGAGTTAATGCTAAGTACAAATCTAATTACTTGGTTGCATGGAAGATTGAACCTAGTTATGGGATGATGAGACTTGGAAGAGTTCTATTTGTACCATGATGGAATGGCTTTCCTATCATGTTTAATGATAGTACTTTTCACCTTTTGCAACCTATCAATGGGGAGATGACTTGGTCAAGATTGATGAAGACATGTGGTGATGGGTGGTCATTATCAAATTAGTAATGAGTACCCGGGTCCCACCTTTCCCCCTATATATTTGAAGACTTCTCTCAAGCATGAAAGGCATCTCCAATCCATCTCAACTCCAACTTTTCCAC
>NC_037540.1:23945334-23953653 GCF_001531365.2 Cynara cardunculus var. scolymus | reverse complement strand
TCCATGACTGAATCTTGTGTTTTCTGTGGTGAAAGTCATTCTTATGAGTTTTGCCCCGGAAACCCCGTTTCGGTAAATTATGTTGGGAACCATACAAGGAATAGTCCATTTTCTCCAACGTACAATTCRAATTGGAGAAATCATCCGAATTTTTCATGGGCCGGAAATCCGAGACTTCAACCCCCCGGGGCAACTCAAGTCCAAAACCGACCTTCGAATCCCCCGGGATTTAATCAAGGTGGTCATCACATGCAAGGTCATCACATGTAAGGTAATAATCACATGTACCAAAGTGGACAATCWTCACAATCACATGCACCTAGGTAACAAAATGCATCGGAGGGTAATGGTTCACTCGAATCTTTACTTAAAGGTTTTATAAACCAAACCAATGCAACCTTGAGGAGTTTTGAGACCCAACTTGGCCAATTTGCCGCRGATCTCAAGAATAGACCTCAAGGAACTTTGCCTAGTGACACGGAAATGCCTAAGCAACATGTTAAAGCCGTGACTTTAAGAAGTGATAAGGACTTAGGAGACTCTAATGCCGAAAAAGAAACACCCATGGAACCGATTTGTCAAGAAAATATTTCACATTCTTTTGACACATCAAAATTTCCAGTTTTGTTTCCTACAGTTGAAGAGACTCAGATTCCAGTTTCTGTTCCAGAAACATCAGGTTTACCCAGTTCCAGCACCACCCAGTCTCTAACTGATACTGCTCACTGTGGGCAGAACTGCCCACAGTCCAGCAGAAAAAGATCGACCCAACTGATGTAGATCTAAGAGATTTACCTTTTCCAGGTAGGATGAAGGCCAAAAATGTGGATGTTCAGTTTWAGAAGTTCTTGGACATCTTTAAACAACTCCACATTAACATACCTTTGGTAGAAGCTCTCGAGCAAATGCCTAGCTATGTTAAATTTTTGAAAGACATCCTCAATAAAAAGAGAAGACKTAGTGAATTTGAGACCGTGTCTTTGACAAAGGAATGTAGTGCCCTTCTTACTTGCAAAATTCCCCCAAAATTGAARGAMCCGGGAAGTTTCACCATCCCGTGCTCTATTGGTGGGAAAGAGGTAGGTCATGCCTTGTGTGACCTTGGGGCAAGTATAAATCTCATGCCCTTGTCCATTTNTGCACTTGCACCGCCACTTTGGGGATTTTATGCCCACTGTGTGCACACTTACGATTTTAGCACATCAGAAATGCATTAATATTAATATTATTTTTAGTTTTTATTTTATGTAATAAATAATTTTTATTTATCAGTTATTTTAATAACCTTCAAAACTTTTTATTTCATATCCATTTTTACCCTTAACTGCTCATTGAAAAATATTTGACCATACGTGACACTCAGAATTTTCGTTACCATTATTTAATTTGAGTTTTTAGATGTCGTTCTTTAATATTTAAGTCGAGCTCTTTTGAAACTTTTTTGGGCATATTAGTGTTGCCACTCCATAACTCAAGGAATTGAATAAGAAAGAAATAGTGGGTCGAGCTAGTAGCGGTGAGACTAGCGCCAGACACTGTTCGATTGCATTCAAAATGCTCACGTTACTTTCAATGCTAGTTTAAGTAGTGGTGAAAGTAGCGTAGACCACTGACCAATGCAATAAGAACCGACTTTTGGGTTTTCACTCTCACTTTTCTCACCTGTCACATTTCTCTTCCCAAATTTCTTCCTTCCTCCTCATTAATGGAGATTTTGGGGAGCATTTAAGACCCTCTTCCACCAATTTCTAGGAGGATTTCATCATCAATACCGAAGATCCAAGTCTAGGACTTAAGGTTCAAGTGTTCATCTCCATTTCAAGCATTTTCTTGATTTTCTAGGTTTTTATCAAAATTTAGTTTTGTGAGTTCATTCTACACTTTTATTAAACCATATACATGTTAAAATGATGTATTTTAGTTTTTTAAAGCTTTTATTTCATATATTTAACATTTAGTTGATTTTGGACCATCTAGGTCAAAAATGGGAATTCTGGGAATTTTAATATCTTTGATAAAACAATTGTAGGGAAAGGTTTAAACTACATAGGAGGTGATTGTTTCATACTCTTGATGAGTTTTGGAACTTAAAACCATAAAGTTCACATGTTGATAAAATTAGGCTTTTGCCCACTTGATGAGTATTGGCAACAAATAATACATATTTGATAAAGTTTGAGATATCTATAGGATATGGTTATATATGACTAGAACGCAATGGATCTATTGATATAGAATTCGGTTTCATTGATCACATACAGGGTGTGAATCCCTAGTATAAATTGGATTTAGGAAATACCAAGGTAAAGGCCCAGATAAGGTTGAACTTGGTGACTCCTCAAGCGAAAGACTTGGATAAAGTTAATGTGTTGGCATGTTTGGCTAAAGACTTGGATAGACTTGATGTCAACAATTATTACCCATGAGGGTTGCCATGTAACATTGTATTGTGGCTTACTTCTGTGTTCTGTCACAACTGATGGTAGATCGGGTCTCCACCGTGATATATGATACCTTACGCCCTTCCAAGGGTAAAGGTGAACTAATTATGCAAATTACTTGGTTAAAGCTACGGTTCTGGTTTTAAATGTTTTATAGCTTTATTCAATAATTGTTTGATCTCACTAGGCTTTAAGCCTAACATTTTTCTTAACTAACATGTATATCAGGGTCTCTCAGTGACGGGGCTCCTAAGGCTTGGGTGGAGCATTGAGTGACGGAGAAGGTATTTTCGGGATTCTATCCTTTGGATAATGTTGTAGAGTAACTAATAATACTTGTTGTATTCTTTTGAGGATTGTAGCGACACTCGTTTATAATATAGATCTAGAATTGATGTAGATTAATAGGTTGTTGGTTAGCGTTTATTTTGATGTAAACTCTCTCATTATTCCCTTTTGCTGGGTGATTAATCTCAGTTCAGAGTTATCTTGTGTTATTTATTCGGGTTTAAATTGTCCCCCATTTTAGAGGTGTTATATGATATACATGCCAAATTTTCCAGTCAAATTGATTGAAAAATAAAAATGGGGGATCAACAAGTATTGGTAACAAATATATTGATTGACAACTTAGCATTTATGTCAGTGAATGTTAGAAGATCAAAAGATTACATGTTAAAATAAAAATAAAATAGAAAATTTAGAACTTTGTTACATTTGTTTAGGAAATTAATACTTCATTACATCAAAAAGTAAATAAAAGACAAACTTTGGCGTTGTGTACCAAACTCTTATCCGGTAAGTTTTTACCGGGTAACTTAGCTTATAATGATGTACATGGCAATGACCCAAAATTTACAAGGTAAAGTGATGCAATAAACAAGAGTCTTACCTGGTAAGTGAAACTGACGACTCTTACCTGGTAAGTGAAACTGACGACTCTTACCTGGTAAGTGAAATTGACGACTCTTACCTGGTTAATGCTTATTGAATAAATTATTGTACGTAACGTCGTTTTGAATTACTAGAATCGTACCCGGTAAGGTAAATGATAATGTAGACTCTACCAATAAGCGGTTATCGAGTAAGGATTTGGGTAAAAGCCCTGAAGTATATACCTAAAAAATGTCAATTGAAATTGGGAGAATAGATGGATGTGTATAGATATTTTCTAGGGAAATTAACAAAAATAACCATTTTGCTCGGCCAAATGTACATATTATTCATTTCTCTCCCACTTTTAGAAAAAAGTCACCACGTCGCAAGTAATCATTCCTTAACTTACGGATGGGTCAAAAATATATTATGAACATAGTCCATAAGTAAAGGGATCAAATATATAAATTAGTCTAAATACTTTCTCGGAAGTGTTACTTGTGGAAGGGTCCCGATACTTTTGAACTATGTTTAGGTTTGGTCCCTATATTTGCGGATTATGTTCATACACACACACACACACCCACACACACATACACACACACACACACACACACATATATATATATATGGTTGGATTCCAATGAGTAAGATAGTAAAGTGAGAAGCGTAAGAAGAGATCTCCACCCTTAGATGCATATTAGGATGAGATGCACTGATATGAGATGCAACGAGATGCATTGGATCAATCCCCGTATCAAGCGATAGGCATAGGATCGTGTGAGAAGTAGAGTTAAGATGAGAAGAGTAAGAAGGGATCTGACCCTTGATCACCTTCAATCTCAAACTCACCCATTAATTGCACTTAATACATGGATTGATAAAGTGCATCTTCTCATCTTAACTCTCCTTCTCACTGGTATCCAACCCCCCCACCCCCCCACACACACATACATACATACATACATACATATATATATATATATACATACATACTTGGAATCATGTGAGACCAGCCTGTTTTCGTGAGACTCGTGAGACCACTTTTTTGCACTTGAACCTTCACAGGAAAACGATGTGAATGTAACCTTCATAGTCTTTTTGCTGAAGGTTCGGATTTTTTTACCTTCACAACATTTTGTTGTGAAGTTTCAGGTGTAAAAAAGTAGTCTCACGGGTCTCATGAAAACAGGTTGGTCTAACGTGAACCCAACCCAACCCCCCCATATATATATATATACATATATATAGCCATAGGTTATCTCGAGAATTAAATTTTTGAGAAGTAAAGAAATGATCTTAATCCTTAATACGGTCAATATTATATTTGATTGTCCAAAAATTGCGGCTTTGACCGGTCAAAATTTGCGGCATGTGAAAAATAGAGCGGATAGTTTCGTCACTTTTACAAATAGGCGGCAAATGGGTTCATATATAAACCCATATGATTCACCTATGAACTATATGTTCATATGTGAATCACAAGGGTTCACATATGAACCCGTTTGCCGAATATTTATAAAAGTTACGAAACTACCCCTCTATCTTTCTCACACGAATACGAGGAATTATCGCATGCTTTACAGTCAAAGTCGCAGATATTGACCAGATGAAGCACTAAGATCGTTTCTTTACATCTCAAATACTTATCACTTCTCAAATTAATATATATATATATATATATATATATATATATAGGAGTGGGTTCAAATAAAACCACTCAATATGTAAAAACCGTGAAAACCTTATTCAACCGATCATAATTTTTCATTTTGTTCATTTTTTTTGTAATTATGAGAGTTTGATTAACCATTTTTATTGTGGATGGTGTTAATCATGGATATTATCATCTTCATTATTTTAATTTTAGAAAAATACATGAAATAGTTTCATTAAAATTTCATTAAGTAGTATATGAAACAATTTCATAACCACGAAACAATTTCATAACCACATATGAAACAATTTCATCAAAAAAAGTATTATATTAAACAATTTCACAAGATTAACAATTTCATGAAAAAAATTCATAAGATTTACGATGGATGAGAGTAGTTTTTACGGTTTCTACAGATTGGAGTGGTTTTCATTTGATCGCTCATATATATATATATATATATATATATATATATTGACCATTTGCAAGTCGAAGAATGGTTATTCGTGGAGGTGGCGACCTTTATGAAAAAATGAGATAAAAATGGTTAAAAGATAAATTTGGTCAGTCAAAATGGCTATTTCTGTTAATTTCCCTATTTTATATATCCGAAGATAAGAACATATATTTTTTTTTGAAAGAATTATTAGAATATTAATTTAAAAAAAAATGTAAAATGCTTATGAAACTAAAAAAGTTGATAAAAGAATTCCAAGAAAATCTTAATCTTTGGTTCAAATGTCAACCTTTGATATAATATATACTACTCAAATTAATCACCCACTCCCAACCCCTTTACCCTTATACATAACGTTGTGTATGGATTTCATTTTATATGTTTATTATACTTCCAATTTGATATTAGACGTAGGTAAATGAACGGATCAAATACGTTAAAAAACAAGTGGATTTTTAACACCAATGAAAATGACATGGTTGATTATTAACGGAAAACGTTATTATAAAGTTATACTTTTCAAATGACAGTTTATTTTTATTTTTTCTAATGAAATGATTTAATATTTCATAAATATTTAATTACATTTTAAATGACTTTTAACTCATTTAGTATTACAACAAAATTGGTTTTTTGGGACTTCTAAAATGCCTAAACACTCTAATAAAATAATTTACATGACTTAAGTTTATAAGGTCAGACTAAAAAATGTTCTTTATAAAAGTGTTATAGTAGGTTTATATTATGTTTTTATGCATTTCAACAAGTTTTTTAGAATTAGTTTAATTAAAGTATTAGCTATTTTACACGACACTATTTGAAAAAATATTCTATAAACACAAGTGTCTAATAAAAAGATAGGTTTATAGGACATTTCTTATGAAATAGGTAACATGATGTTTTATTTTATAAGTATTCTAAAAACTTGTTAAAATGTTTTACAAATTTATTGTAACACTTTTAGATAAAACATTTTACATTTTGGTCTTATAAATATAAGTTTTATAAAGTATTCTATTAGAACGTTTAGACATTTATAAAACTAATACAAATTGATCAATTTTTAGACAAATGGGTGACAAGATCCACATCTAATTAAAATTTTAAAGTACCCATGACAATATAATTCATTTTATAGAACACAAAATGTAGAAACGTCTTAATATTTTATAGGATATCAATTTTTAGGACCAAACCCAAAAGCGTTCTATTTAAAAGTGTTATAATAAGTTTATAGCATTGTTTTAAGCATTTTAACAAGTTTTTTTAAGACACTATTAAAATAAAGTGTCGCATTAACTATTTTGTACGATATTATTTGAAAAATTGTTCTATAAACATAAGTATCCTATAAAAAGATGATTTTATAAGATACTTTTCGAAAGTGTCTTGTAAAATAGTTGATATGACATTTTATATTAAAAATGTTCTAAAAAACTTGTTAAACATAAAAACGTTCTATAAACATATTATAACACTTTTAGATAACGGGGTTTATAGTTTGATCCTACAAATTTTCTTAATTGTGTCAAAGAGGTTGTACATTTTCTTAAATACATTATAGAAAATATATATGTACTTTGAAACAAAGCTTTTGAACTAGTCCTCCAAAATAAAAACCGAAATAATGCATATTTTATAATAATGCAATTTGCTTATGAACAAGTTAATGCACATTTATATACTTAAATTCATGTCTTAATTGCAGGGATTTTATGAAACTATTGGGAGAGAAACAACCTGTTAATTTGACTTTGAAGAACGACTTTTTGAAGAGTTTTAAAGAACCGGTTACAGATCACGTAAAATGGTTCTTTTTCTTAGGACAATAACTTTCACCACGCGATTAAGTAATTAAGGTCTGCATGTTGTGTTTCAAATTTTGGATTTTGGGTTTGGCTTCCATATTTGAGCAACTTTGACTCATCATCAGACTTAGTCATCTGTCCAGGTTCTCGAAGGACAATTATGTAAAATATAAGGGGCGTGATTGGAAAAAAAATTAGCGAAAGAACCAAATAAGCTATTTGAAATACCTTTTCAAAAGACTAGTTAAAGTTTCTCAACTAATACGGGATTTATTTTTCAATATATTCAAAAAATAAGTTAGCTTATAGCCGTCAAACATGACCCATCAATCAATATCAAAACATAAGCTACAAAAAATGATGTTTTGAACGTGTAGTTTTTGTTCTGTAAAACAAAGTTATAAATTTATAACTTTTTATTTTATTTTAAACATAAAAAAATGTATTTAAATATAAATTTGAAAGTGGAAAAGAAAAACATCACCAAACAAAAGCTAAAATGTCAAGAATACTTATCATTGATTGATGAAACAATTAATTCTTGGAATAATCTCCAAGAATTTAAACAAGGATGCAAGTCAACTTGAACAAGTCTACTCCAATCCAATGTATAGTAGAATGGTTCAAAAACTATTGACTTTTTTATTATAAAATGTGCAAGTTGAATTTAATATACCTTTTTGTTGCAAGTGTAAAATAAATTTGTAAAAATTCTATATTTTTTTTAAAATACTGGTAGCGTATTCAGTATATCTTATTTGAAAATAGGATCTGAAAAATTAAGGGGCCGTTTACTAAACACTTACTTGGTAAGTGCTTAATGTAAAAATTTCCTCATCGGATGAACATGAGAAGGGCAAACAATCTTATCGGGTAAGAGCGATGAGAAGGATGGAGAGTCTTACCCGATTAAGTGATGATGACGACTCTTACCTAGGTAAGCACTTACCTTGTAAATTGTTGCATTCGATATGCTTTGATGTATTAAAATCTCATGCATCTAAATAAATTATAGTGTTGACTCCCACTACTAGAAAACCAGGTATCAGCGAGGGAATTTTTCCCTCGCAGATCAGCGAG
>NC_037540.1:23916293-23941671 GCF_001531365.2 Cynara cardunculus var. scolymus | reverse complement strand
ATTTCCCTCGCAAATCCGTCGCTGATCCGTCGCTGAAAATGTCCGTCGCAAATCCGTCGCTGAAAGTGTCCGTCGCAAATCCGTCGCTGATTTCCGTCGCTGATCCGTCGCTGATAGCATTACCTACGACATTTTGACCGACGGAGTATCAGCGACGGATCAACGACGGAAAGGACTTTCAGCGACGGATCAGCGAGGGAATTTTCCCTCGCTGATACCCAACATTTTTGTAGTGTCCTATTGGTAAACGTTTACCGAATAAACATTTGGTAAACGGCCCTAAGATGTATTTAATTCTTGCCTCTATCCCAAGGATAAAGATATATTTTTCGTAAATCGGCTTGAGAAAAGTTTTTGAATAAACGTTCTTGTAGATATGATTTGAAGATACAGACAACTTGTCATGAAACTGCTTTGATGGTGCTGAAAAAGTAGCTTCTAAAACACTGAAAAGTTATGAAGTGAGCTTGTGTTAGATTTTCAAATACTTAAGAAACGTCTTTCATAAGAGATAAATCTTAAAAGGGTGTCATAGAACGAGTTGAGTAACAAAAACTTACATATCTTTTGTTCAAGACATAACTACAGTTTTGTTGGAACATCTATTTTGAATTTGGGAAAGTGATTATGATTAAAAAACGAGCATTCAAATTAATGAACTAGTTTCTTAAGAATTTCATAAAACCGAAGCAAAGTCAACGGAAGTCAAAAGCCGACCATCTTAACCATGTCTTCGAATGGTTCATCTGTACAAGTAACTTTGAGAGATAGGAGTGTTGGCAAAGGATATTGCATCGAAACTCCACAATCAGATTTTCTAAATTCAAATCATGCATTACAAGAGATCACTATTTCATCGACGAGAAAATGTCATGAATCTGTCAGTAAAATCTATTACGGATGGCTTTCTGATAGAAGAAGTTACGAGAAAGTACATGGTCAGTAATACATCAGTAATAAAATTGTTGAATATCTAAATGATAGCTAGGAGAGGAAGGGGATGTGGATAGTATTTTAAGACTTTTAACCCTTTTTCACAGTTATCTGTTATAGGTTTTCATGTCTTCTTATGCTTTTGAAGCTGTTCTTGCGGCTATTAACCAAAAGAAATAATAGTCGAGTTTGTTTGAAAAGTAAAGAAACCAAAAATAGTTCGAGGGTCAACAATTAACTAAGCAACAAACTAATTTAGTACCGATTTTGCTTGTAAATCGAAGTTCTTCTAAATGATAAAAATGTTTAAGCATTTTACCATCATCAAATAGGGATATTGTGCGGTTTATTAAAGATTTGATAGTTGACAAACTACTAACGTATAATTTGATTATTTTGGGTTTTGAAAGTATCACAGGTTGCCGAAAATCTGAAGTCCGGTCCGTTCCTAACATTTTATAAGTCGTGAGCGAGATGTAATAAATGGCCCTGGATAAGTACTAAAAAATTTGATATAGTGTTTTATCATCACAAAATTACACGAGTTCAAAAAATACTAATAATCCATATAAAATCGTTTTTCCGAGTATTCGTAGACGCAAAATCAAACAATAATTACCTCTAAATTAATATATCTTTAGTATATAGATTGACATCATTTGAGGTCACAATATCAACTATTCAGAGCAACACTTTATGTAAATCAAGATAAATCAGTTGAGTTTCTATCTCACATAATGTTAATGTTTTCATCACCATTTTAACCTTTTAGGGACAAAACAATTCTTTAGTCCAACTTGGTTATAGTTTGAGATCTTATTGTTGTTTTAAAGATAAGTGAGTACTTTATATTTATGCACTCAATATTAGGTAATAAGGAGTCAATAATGTATAAAAAAAAGTCAATAGTAGTTTTGAAATCTTAAATATAATATAAGTTGGACCCTCTAACATGTTTGATAATTTTTTTTTCAAAATGTATGAGTTTTCTTAGTTAATAACAAGAAATATAATATATTCTAATAAAAAAATAGAATTCACGTGAATGATATGATCAAAAGAGTTAGTGGGAGATGAATGGTGGAGAATATATTACTATTTTCTACGTAAGATAGTTTTAGATTTTAGCACTGTATAAAAAAACTTAGAGAAACAATAAACAATACTATGAATGAATAATCAATCAATTTTTTTTACATATTTTTTTCTCCAATGTATACATGAAGGGCCCTTAATATAATGTTAAATTCTTTTTGGATCATATTAGATACTATTTATTTTTGCATTTTATTGTTAATTTTTGTGAACTACTACTAAATACTATATAGTATATACAAAAAAAAAAAAGTTGGGCCCCTATTTCTCGTGGGCCTTGGGGATACGCCCGGCCCGCCTTCCCCCGAGAACGACCCTGTCTGAAGTATATAGGATTGTAAAAGTATTGTAATTGATCCAACAACTATACTACTGAAGATCACTGAATGCCTTCAACTGCCCTCATGCTAAGTATTACCGGTTGTTGATCTACTGAAGTATCAACAACTGGATGGAGCAGCAGTTGTCCAACTCTCAAATGGACGACTTATGGTTCAATGATCTTAATTTCTTCACAAGAATCAAGAAGACAAGTAGTTCATCAACTTTTAACATTGGACGTGTTCCAAAGCCTGACTTTCCCTCTTTGAAAAAGTCTTCTGTTTTTAAAAGATTCAAAACTTCTTAAGAACTTAAATCTTCAAGAAGACTAAAACTAAAAATGTGGTGTATGAATCAGCTTCTGAAATCTCAACTTCATTGTCAAATGATTCTAAAGAAAACCAGAGCAGTAACATTTCACATATTTTTGAATTTGAAGCCTTTAAATCTGAAAAGTCTGAATCCAAAGATAAAGCATCTTCTGGATCAAATATCTCAGTATCTCAAGTCTTTGATTTAAAATCAAATATTAAGGTATTAAATAAAGAAGCATTTGAGTTTTGCCTAAAGAAAATTTGGAAGAAGAAAAATAAGAAATTGATACAATAGTCTCTAATTAAAAGAACTCTACTTATCCTTCAATGATAAGTATATGGTTGAAGTAGTTGACATGCAAACATTTTTTCAAAGAGATAATGAAGGTTTTGGGGTCTATAGATCAGAGCTAGTACCTATCTCTGGAAAGACTAAAAATGATTTTATGGACTCTGACTTAGATGAGGAATCATTTGATGTTACTCTAGAGAGAGTTGTTGGTAAAGATTACAAGTCAAAACTTGCAAATGGATTTCTGAATAACTAGTTCCTATTAGAGATCAGATTCCATAACTTCCTTTCTACTCCAATTTTATAGAAATGTGCTTAAAATCCAAAACCTCTCTTGAACTTTTGGAGTCAACAATCCAGAGATACATCTAAATCACCATACTCTTTCAAGCCAATCAAGTTCACTCCTGAGCAAAAGGTAAAATTATTTTGATTGACAAATATGATCTATCTTCCTCTAGAATAGTTAAAAGAGTAAAGAAAGAAGAAACATGGGGAGTTAAAATTCCAAGACATGAGAAGAAAGACAACTTTACAACGAATTCTAAGATAGATAGAAAGTTTGTAAAAAAATCTCACGAATAAGAAGCAAAACATAAGGCTAAAGGTTTTGAGAATTTTAATAAAAGAAGTTTCTAAAAAGTTATCTCATTGTCATTTCAATTGTCAATGTTTAGATTTCTTACTTTAGTTGAAAAGGCACTTCACAAGTCAAAAATGTGGTCTCTTTAGGTTCATGTCTTAATATGAACATTCTAAAACTCAGACACCATAAAAGAAAGGTGTCAAATCTATTAATACAGAAAGACCCAAGAAGTCACCTACTAAAACTAAAGAGAAATGACCCATTATGAAATAGGTTCCTAAATATCCTTAATTTGTCTTGTGGAAACAACATGTGCAAGTATGGTACTTAAACTCTTGATGCTCTAGGCACATGACTGGTGACAAAAGTTTATTATCGTCATTTAAAGAAAATATAGGAAGCTCTATAACTTTTGGAGACCACAACAAAAGGTAATCAAAGGCTATGATCACTTATGCTCTATATGTGAAATAAGGAAATTAAAAAAATAGCTCATATGTCAAAGTCAGATTGTTCCTATTCCAGAGCCTTGGATACGTTGCATGTGGAACTATGTTGTCCAATTTGAACCCAAATCTTATCTGGAAAAAAGTATATCCTAGTTCTTGTAGATGAATTCATAAGATATATTTGGGTAGAATTTGCAAGAAAGAAATCATAAATCCTAGAGATACTCATCATACTCTTAAGAAAGATTTAAGTGTTGCTACAAAGCAAGGTCTAAAACCTGGGAAGTGACAATGGAACATCAAGAATGCTAGAATTGATGAATTGATCAAGGAAGACATTTCTCAAAACTTCTCTGTAAAAAGAACACCTCAACAAAATGGTGTTGTGGAAAGAAGAAATAGAACACTAGTTGTATCTACAACTTTCTTGACACAGAATAGTTCAATTGTTAACAAAAGATTTCTTAAAACACCTAATGAGCTCATCAATCAAAGAAAGTCTAATATAAAACTCTTTTATGTCCTTAGTTACAGGTGCTTCATACTTAATCACATAGGCTATTTTGGCAAACTTAACAAAAAGGCTGATGAAGGCATATTTCTTGGATATTCTTTAAACTCAAAAGCCTTTAGAGTCTTCAACATAAGAACCATGGTGGTACTTCAAAGCATCAATGTATCCTTTGATGATAAGGCTTCAATGAATTCTGAATATCTCAGTTCATGATTCAAGCATAACCTCGCAACTTCTGATTCCTCATGCTCTAAGTCCACAACATAACTTACTCTGTTATTTGAAGACGCATTTGGTAAAGAAAATGATTATAAACAAGCATTATAGCAACATACTAAATCTAGAGATACCATTCCTCATGTATTTGGACCTATTTTTGAAGGGTTTCACAACCATAAGGTACTATTTCCTCTGAATCCTCCGATACTTCACCTCCCGCATCTTTTATTTTTTTTCAGATCTAGAGCCAAACACTAAAATCAAAATGATATCATTCTTAGAGGGAGCAAGCAGTGACATCTTCACCAATTCTGAACTTAAATGTTGAAATACCTCAAACTCAGGAGTAATTGATTCAGAATGCTCAAGAACCTCTTTCGTTCATAATTAGATGAAAAAAAGATGATCCTTTGCATCAAGTTATTGGTGATCCTTCCTCTACTGTAAGAACCAGATCTGTGATTGCAAATGAATATTTTTATGTCAAATTTTTTAGCATGACAGAACCCAAGAAATTCTATGAAGCCCTACAAGACCCTAATTGGATAAATTCTATGCAAGAAGAGCTTGTCTAATTTGAAAGAAACAAAGTATGATCTCTAGTTAAAATTCCTAAGGACAAATCTACAATATGGACCAAATGGGTGCTTAGAAATAAGAAGGATTAGAAACAAATCCTGATTGGTTGCTACGGTTATTGTCAATAAGAAGACATTGATTTTGATGAGACATTTGCTTCTATAGCAAGACTTGAAGCAATCAAAATATTTCTAGCCTTTGCAGCACACATAGAATTCAAAGTTTACCAAATAGATGTCAAGTCAGCCTTTCTAAACGGAAAGGCTCTGTATGGTCATAAACAAGCACTCCAAACGTGGTATAATACTCTATCAAACTTTCTGATTAACAATAAGTTTGAAAAAGGTACCATTGACACTACTTTGCTCTTAAAGAGGTATGAGAATGGCCTACTTTTGGTACATATATATGTAGATGAGATTATATTTGTTTCTACTAGTCCTAAGTTTTGTTATAAGTTTTCATAATTGATGAAGAACAAGTTTGAAATAAGCATGATGGGAGAATTAATATTCTTCTTTAGGCTCCAAATCAAACAAATTTCAAAAGGGATTTTCATAAATCGAAGAAAATAGGTTTTAGAACTTATGAATAAATACAATTTTTTTGATTCCACATCAATGAAAACATCAATGGCCACTGGATCTAAACTTGACTCAGATATCTTTGAAAAATTTGTTGATGCTAAGAGCTATAGAGGACTGATTGGTCAACTCTTATACTTAACTGCATGTAGACCAAATATAATCTTTGTTACATGTCTATGGGTTACATATGAGGCTAATCCTAAGGAATCACACCTATTTACAGTCAAGAGAATCTTTAGATACCTTAGAGTAGGGGTGGCAATGGGTCAGGTTGGGTTGGGTTCTGGTTCAACCCATTTATTTAATAGGTTGAAAATCTCAATTGAACCCAACCTGTTTATGATTTTCTAAATAGGTTGACAACGGGTTGACCTGTTTATGATTTTTTTTCAACCCAAACTGTTAAATAAATCGGTTAAATCTAGGTTGACCCATTTAATTTTAAAAGTTCATTGTTCTTTGATGAAGGTAGAGGAGACTGTAGACCATCTTCTTCCGAATTCAATAGCGTTAATCAGTATAATGGAATGAGAAACAGAATTTTATAACAAAAACTTAAAAAATGTGAACTTTAAACATAAAGTCAGATACAACACGAACTTAAAAAATGTGAACTTTAAAGGAACACAGTCATAGTGGCAATGCAAGAACTTAAAATGGAATGAACTTACTCTTTGCGATTGAGACTGGAAAGATACCACAGATTGATTCACCGGAGAGGCGGAGATTGAGAGGGAGAGACGAGAGAGAGACTGTCGGAGACATGGAATGTTATGTTGGAGACGGACGTGATGAACTGCTTATTAGAGTTTCACTTTTCCAAAGCTTCTAGATGTATAGTCCAGAGCTCTAGAGTGTCAAGTACCAAGTATCGAGTCCCCAGATCTTTTGTTATCTCTTGCACAAAATAAACAGGAAAATAATTCTATTGAAGGTGCACCAGAGAAGAGTGGTCTTTATTCGTATTTATACATGGAGCATTTAACACACTTTAATGGTACATGCCACATGTCACTAAGAGAGAGGTTTACAGGGTCTGCCTATCCTTGATCTGGACAGCCTTGCCCTCTTGTGAATAGTGTACCAGGATAGTGGCCATTCATGAAAGGAGAAAATAAAGCAGAAGTCGTACTGTCCCTTTGTCATGTAGTTGTATGGTTGACTTTAGAAAAAGAGAATTAGACAAAAGACTTGATCTGCAAGATGCTGGTTTAGCTAGGGGAGAGCACTAATGACTTCTTCAGTTAGATGAGACTTCTTGCTTGATCTGTTCTCACTAATTAGATAGACAAATCTTTTTAAACGTCTCCCTATCTTTATCTTTAGCTATGTCTATGACATAACTTTAAGTTCCTTTGATTTGGATTATTGAGGGATCACTGAGGATTTCCTCAGTGAGTAAAAGGCAATGTTCAACTCCGAGTGAGTATTCAGCGAGCACTGAGCATAACCAGATGTTGAACATACTAACAATCAAGGTTCCAAAAAATTAATTTGAGGCATGATGTGGCAGCAAGGTCAAGCCTAAAGTTTTATGAGAGGACACATCGTTTTTCAAATAGTGATATAATATGACATATGTATACATATACTTATGTACATAATGCATTTGCTAGTGTTTTAAAGAATCTCGTAGAACAATTTGAATTCATGTAAAGTTATAACTAAAATGAAAGAAGTAACATTTACATAAACTATATCGAGCTTATAAGAAACTTATATCAACAGTACAAAATCAAGATTAAATCTCTTCAGTTTATACTCATCACTTTCTTTAATCTACAAATTCGACTCCTCGTCAACAAGAATGAGAGTAAACATTTACTTATATAGGGTTTTTTTATGTTTCATTATAATCTTAATTTAGGTCTTAGGTGTTGTACATAATTATCATTTATCCCCTAAGCTATATGTTTTAAGAAAGTAAAATAAATACACGCCTTACAAAATAACATGTTGTATTGTGCCAAGCATGTTACAATGAGAGCGAAGCCTTAGAGTGGAGCCGCAAGGCTTAACGTGGAGGTGGAGCTAAACCTCGGTGACATAGCGCCCCATATCAAGTTATTTAGAACCATTCTATATGAAATTTCAACAGAAATTGCTAAGTGTCTAAGCGAGTCATTATCAAAGCACTGAGGAGGATCAACAAATGTGCACTGGATCATTATTTGTTCGAGAAGTTGTTGCCTAATGAAGAAGGGTTTAATATCTTGATGTGTTGGAAGTGTAATGGCTCCAAGATTCCTATGCTACAAAGGATTGCAAGAGACTTTTTAGCAATACCAATTTCTATGGTAGCTTCAAAATAAGCTTTTAGCATGTACTGTAACAAAATCACAAAACAACATAGTCCACTTAACTTAGAAACGATTGTAGCATTAATGTGCAGTCAAAATTGGTTACAGAAAGAACTTCAATGTAAAATACATTTAAATTCTTAGTCATACATGTATTTACATTTTTTCTAACTTGTCTTACTTTTTGTACATAAAAAAACATGGAGAATCAAAAGCATTTGATGCAACAATTACGTATGATGCTGGTGTCGAGTAACAAGCGATTCTATAATTTGTTTGGATGTTATTATGCAAGTTTTTGGATGTCAAGTCAAAATACAATTACTTGATATGTATTGAATATTAATGGGTATTTTTTTGGATATTACTCTATATGTTTTGGATATTAATCCATATGTGTTTGTTGTGTGTGATGTTGAGATTTTTTGGATTAAATTAAATTTCTTTTGGTCTTGGGTTTATTATATGATGATGTTTTTTTGTATATTGAATTAAATTCCTTTCGATTTTTGGTTTATTGGAAATATGTGAGATTTAAACATGTGTGGTTTCTAAAATATTTGATTTAAAATAACTATTAGTCTTCTGGACATCATTTCTCCTTAGATCATTCAAAATGTCATTAAACCTCTTGTAAGCTTCATACAATGAATCAAATTCCTTGGCTTTGAAGACTTGATACACACTATTTCATTATTTTAGTTTATTCTGTGTGGCCTTAGTTCCTCCCTTCATTTGAGCTTCTACTTCATCCCTCATTTCTTTGTTTGATTTTAAATTATCAACCCTATTGAATATTTCGTTGTGAAGGGTCATAGTAGGAAGTGTTAGGGGCCGTTTACCAAACGCTTACTCGGGTAAGTGAACACCAAGCTCATTTTACCTTATCGGATGAATATGGTAAGGATTAAAAATCTTACCCGGTAAGAGCGAGACAATGACCAAGAGTATTACCTGGTAAGTGAGAGCGACGACTCTTACCATGGTAAGCGCTTACCGGGTAAATTGTTACATACAATACCGTTTTGGTGGACTAAAATCTTATTCGTTACGTAATGATAGTGTTAAGTTTACCGCTAAGCGCTTACCAGGTAAGTGTTTGGTAAACGACCCCTTAGAGCTCTTTTATCAACATTTTCTTTCTTCTTCTCTAGATTTGTATAATCTTTCTTGTCTTTTTTTATTCTGAATCCATGGATGGCAAGTGTATCATTTGTTCTTGGAACTACATGTATGTTGATAAAAGCTTCATATGGACCATTAGTGATGGATTTCATCAAATCTTCATCTATATTATCCAAAAACTTTATCGTAAGAACCTACATTGATGGTAGTCTCTGTAGAATAGAGTTGGTGGCTTGGTTTCAGATCCAATACTAACAACTTTTTTAGAAATTTTCAATATCTTGATCGTTTATAATCGATTCAGACAAGAAGAAGAGCATCTTGAAAATTTAGTGAATAATAGATCAAAATTGATCAAGAAGATATCTCGATTCAATAATTCCATTGCTTATGCTCTAATACCAGTTGTTGTTCCAATGATCTTGAGAATTAAGGAATTCAATCAATAAAAGTAGTACATAATACATAATCAACGATAAATATATTCAAAAACATTAGATTGAAGCAATGAAGCCATATATCATTGATGAACTATTGATTATAAGTTTAAGAGAAAGAAAGATTCTAGAGAGAGAATTTCTCACAGATTGAGAAATCTATTACAAACTATAATCTCATGATAGCACATAACTCTAGAAATAACAACTATGTATAGAATAGGTACATAAGAGATATTACAAGAGTTACATGATAGTTAATACCGTTACAAAAAGGAGAAGTGATGAATTGTCATGTGGCCTAATATCCTTGGGTCTTCTGAACTTGTAAACTCTTCAAGGATTATAGGAGCACAGAGATATGAGAATAAGATCTTCTTTCGGATTTTCATTAAAGCATAAAGTATGGATCAGTACACCAGACTTTTTCAGATCTCTGGTTCAACATAATCTGATATCTAACTCAGCTAGTAAGATATATGTTTAGTTTTCATACTTAGACTTTTTTTGGTAACACTTTCTCTCATCCAACATGCAATCTAGACCAACAATAACTTGCATAAATGGGGAAAATCCCCGTTCCCCATTAGGGATAAAGATGTGATCGTATTATCTAGTAAGAGTGGGGATGGGGATGGAGATAGGGGATCAGGGACGAGGATGGGGATTGATTTCCATAACCCATCATCAACCCGTTCTCATGCCTATACGTGAGAGGACTTAGCGGTCTAAATTAACAGGCGTTAGCCATAGGGACCAAAAATGAAATAAAGTGGCAACTACGGAGATCAAATGTGCAATTAATTCAAAATAGGGATGAGAGTCAATGGTGAGTGGCAACCATAGGGACCAAAAGTATAATTTACTATAGTTTTATTATAGAGTATACTTCAATTTTGGTCTTTGTGGTTTTTCAAAATTCTTGGTTTTCGTCCCTAGAATTCGTTTAATACAAATTTGCCGTTGCAAATTGCAATTTTGTCTGATTTTAGTCCCTCACACTAAGGGTTGTTAAAAGAATCTTTTAGTTAAAGGGCTATATGCTCTTTTTCTTCTCTTGTATGTATTTTTCTTAGCTTCTTTTGAAAAACATGAATTAGAAACATGTCAGCACACATTGAACTTTTCTCTTTCATTCTCCCCTGTCATTTCTTCAACCACCTCCATTTTTGAAGCAGTAAATCAATGACTACCATCTTTTATCTTCATTTTCAGGTAACGGTTCTCCTTCTAAGAACAAAACTGTTGAGTTTTGGAAACTTTGAATCACGATGATTCTCCTTTCATCTTTATTTTTGGCCACTATCTTCGACCAACGTATCCCTGCAACATAGTCAAGCCATCAACATGATACCAACACCTCCACTACACCTTCCCTCTAATAGACCCCCTTGGCTACCCTCTTTATCTTCATTTTCGTCTTCCCCCAATTTCTAGTCGACCGACTGTTTTCCTTCGACCACTCTTTCCCTTCCGCCTCCCTTCCCCTTGGGCAAAACTAGAGAACACCGCCAACACCCCCCACAGGTTTCGTTCATTGTAACAACTCTAGGAATCCGGATTTACCTTCCGACAAAAACCCAAAAACCCTTGTCACATGGGCTTCCTCCTCGCTACAAGAGAATATGATCTACTGTTCCATTTGGAGAGAAAAATCAACAACTTGCAACAGATGAATCCTATACCAACCTTTCGAACTCGATGCGTGCACACACACACAACGCCCACTACCCTTTTGTGTTTTATTAAATTTGGGGTGGGTTTGAGAAATTTGAGTTATACCGGAGAAAGTCGTTGGGGAGGATGAGTTGAGGGACCAAAATCATAAAAATTTGTTTTGGGTTTTGTGTGTACTTTATATATAATATTTTTTTATTTGTTAATAGTAAACAACAATAAAACTAAAAAAGAATGAAATATCCCTCATATAATGGATGGGAAGGAGCAAAGGTGGACAAATTTGCAGACTACGATGACAATTTGTATTAAATGAACTCTAGGGACTAAAACCAAAATGTTTAGAAAAGCACATGGGACCAAAATGAGAGTTTATTATATTATGTAATGTTAGATGTGAATGATTTTTTAACCGGACTTTTTTCCAAGGGCATCTCTAAGGGTACGTTTGGTTTGCAGAAATATTTTTGAAGGATTTGGATTTGGAGGGATTTGGATTGAATTGTGTTTAAAATCCATTTACGTGTTTGGTTTGCAGGATTTGGATTGAATTTGAAATCCATTCCTTTATAAATGAATCTATGCATATAACTAAATGCATCATTTTTTCAGCTAAAAATTTATATAAATTGCAATAATTTGGGTAATAATTTTTCTTTGAATAATTAAAAATCAAGATTCAAAATCGACGTATTATAAATCTTATCATAATTTGCTGGGAATTTATGTTTAGAATAATTTTTTTAATTACCTGATATATAGATATAGATATATGTTCTGAGTGGAGATTGACTTACAGCAGTGCCAAATGATAGTTTTGTTTTACGGCCATTAAGGAAGACACTTCCAGAAAGGAAAGCATTGGTTGCAAGCCGGTTGGAAAGAGCATCAAGCAAAGTCGACTTGCCGGCGAGGAGGACCGATTAGGACGCAGCTTCGGGAGGGGACGGGAAGGGAGCACCGGCGAGGAGGACCGATTAGGGCACAACTTCATGAGGGGACGGGAAGGGAGCATCGGCAAGGGGACAGGAAGGGATTACCGGCGAGGAGGAGGGATTTACCGGCAGGTTATGGCGGCAGCGTGAGGGGATGGGAAAGGAAGCAAGGCGAGGGGAAGCGGGAGGAAGCTAAAAGAGGAAGCGCATAGGATTTGGATTTTAAATCCAACCCATTTGCAAAAGATTTCCAAATCCCATGTTTAAGGAATTTCAATGAAATCCCGGGATTTCAAATCCTGACAATTTGGCAAACCAAACACAGGATTGGAATGAATTTTAAATCCAAATCCCTCCAATTCCATTCTATTCCTGCAAACCAAATGCACCCTAACAGATTATTCAAAACTTTTACAAAATAAAGAATTAAAGTTCAAAATTTTCACAATATGCATTCAATTCCAGTAACTTGTCCATATTATAGATTGCATCATTAATTATATTATTAAAATATATGATATATTTAATAAAATATTATTTCTCTCTTCTAAATATTTCATTTCAAAGTTTTTATTAGTGGAATATAATAGAATAGTAATTTGTTCTCTCATGATACTAGTTTCTAGGGAATTATACAAATTTGTGGAACATTAGAGTATCTGCAACAAATTTTCCAAAATGTAAAAAACGAGGATTTTGGACAATTTTTTACTCCAACAGATTTTCCAAAAATAAGGAAGAAAGTATAAATTTCTCCAAATTTAAAGAACTCTCCAAAAAATAATTACCATGAAAGAAAAATGATTCTTTTTATCATATTACATCTACAAGAAACTTTGAAATGAAATATTTAGAAAAAATAAATAATATTTTGTTAAATGTATATAATAGTTTAATAATACAATTAATGAGATAATATATATATATATATATATATATATAGACTTGTGATCATGTGAGACCAATGGTTTTTCGTGAGACCCGTAAGACCAATTCTCAACCCTTGGATTAGATTTACAATCGTCAGATCTGAACATTTATAAACGCCACGAGACTTCTTACTAATTACGAAATTGCCACCTTGCAACTTTGCAACCATTAGATCATTAATTCATAAATTTGATCATTGAACATAAATTGGTCTTACGGGTCTCACGAAAAACCCTTGGTCTCACGTGAACCCAACCCTATATATATATATATATATATATGTGTGTGTGTGTGTGTATGTGTGTGTGTGAAGTTAATTATTGAAATTGAATGCAACTTTTTTAAAGATTTTGAACTTTAATCGTTTATCTTAAAAAAGTTTTCAAAAATATGTTGGAAATACTACATTTTCTCTTATATTTTCTACATTTTAAAGAAGTCGTTGACGCATAATTTTTTTCAAAAGCGAGTAATATATGAATTATCTTAGGTTATCATTGTTATGGTTGAATTGGTTGCTTAATCCGGTGAAGCAGCATGTGCAACGTGCATAGCCAGAAACAATGCCGTAAATTAAGACAGAAAAGGCAGCGACAAGTATGAGTTGGCATTGTAATATGTAGACGTTGACGGAAGTAAACGTCAACCCTATTCCCATTCATCTTCTGCTTATTCAATCCTCATTCATTGCATCTTATTTTATTAACCTACTCATTTTTGTTCTTTTTTCATATAGCAATATTTTATATTTATATATAATTTATTAAGATATTGTCATTAAAAATAAAGTGAACTACAATCGGTTGATGATTCTTATGCTTTGTATATTCTTGTGGATTTGCTTCTTCTTATTATCAACGTCTAAATTATTCATTAAATATCTTCAATTCAATTAACAATTCATATGGGTTGATTTGGCCATGTTGAAAGCATTTTAACAATCGAATTAACCAAATATTTGCGGTTTGAAAATCCAATCGAATCCACCCCAAAATGTGCAGGTTGAGTCGAGTTGGGTTGGTAGGGTTGAAGCTCTGATACATTATTCTATAATCTAGTTAAACGATTGTGTCTAAATAAAGTAAAATGAAAACAAGACTATAAATAAGGCTAACAAACTCGATTTTTTTTTTGAAGGTTCATACAAATAAAAAATTAGATTATTTGTCATATAATTATAGGTTGGTGTAATTTCTAATGTATATATATTAATTAATGATTTAACAATCATATTAAATATATAGTATAAAAAGACACCGGGTTTATCTGGTTGGGTTGGGTTTAATGACCTTAACTCATTTCCAAACGAATAGCTATTCTTTTTGAAGATTTTACAACTCGATATAATATTGAATCACTTTAGATTGTGTTGGCTTGGTTGATCGGGGAGTCGAGATATAATATCCTCAACCTGCTTGCTTTGTTTTCTCCAACTTTCATCAGTCGACATACACACTATTCTTGAGGACCCACTTGCTGCTTTCAATGTCGTAGTTTTAAGCAAGTTTAATGTTTTTTTGGATTATTTCAATGTTTAGGATTGGAGCTTATTTTGGAATGCTTGTTAGTTTTATTAAATTGTGTGTTCTTTGTTGTCGTTATTGGTGTCTTACTAAGGAATTCTAAATACAAAAAACCGAATAATCCAAAACTATTTAACATGAATATCATTCGTTCGCATACACGCTATTCAACTTTGGATTTTTTTCATACCCTGAGGTGTGCCCTCAATCAAGTGACTTTTGTAATATATATATATATATATATATATCACAGTTGAGAACAAGATAATTGTGAGTCAACAATTATATGATTCACATTGATACAATACTGTTACATTGGTTAATACTAAACATATATATAGAGAGGGTACCGTATCAAAACTAAATGTATTTATTGGGTGACAGTTAATGTTCAGTTCTTTGATGGAGAGAACCGTTTCTTCAGATCCTCTAAATTGAGAGACAAGTTATATGAACCCTTTGGCACCAATATTGTTCACATCTCTATTAATAACATTGGACATCTATTGATACCACATCCATGATGGGATAGATATACAGAAGTGGATCTTATAAAGAATGGAACAAGAACAAACCATAACAGGGAATGCATCTTCTTCAACAGTACAAGGTACAGATAAGTTTTCCTTTCTACTGGATATTTGATTCAATTCGAAGGTTAAGCACATGATGTAACGATCAAACCTATCAACTTTCTAGATCCACCATTGGCTAAGTTGAAACACATGCTTTATATATTAAGAACCCACAAAAAACATGCTCTCAATGTTAATCCTAGAATTTTAATATGCATAAGAAGACCCACAAAACAATTTGAGAACTTTCAACTTCAATGGGTTTATGCAAAACCCCACAAGTTCTCTGGAAAAGAAAGACCTATTTAAAGTTTTTGATAAACATCAAATAGGGTATAAGTTCCTTCCCAAAGGCAACATTTGAATACTTACAAAGGCACTTTATCATTTACAGTCAATAAAATCCGTAACTAATCCTTACACAAGATCTAGGTTAAAAACAGGTGTTTCTACAACGAAAGAACACTCGTTGTAATCAAGGTACAAAAGACTTCCCAAATAGATAAACCATTCATATGCCTCAATCTAACAATCAACTCTTACCAAGTGTTACTTGTACACACATGTTGACCAGAAAAAATATTGAGATTAAAGCCTAAATAGTTCAAGCAGTTTATTTCTCAGATATAAAATGGTAAAACTAAAAGAATACTTCTTCAAAATAACAACTTTGCCAATTATAAATGCACTTACATAAAAGCAACATCTTTCTAAACCACACCATTCTCCCGATGAATTTCAATTAACCAAAAGACCCAACTTAGGATGAAACCAAAAATCCAAGTCCACCCCAAATTAATGTGGATAAACTCAATATCCAAACATATAAAACATGGATAAAACTATATATCCAGAACATCGAAAACATGGATAAAACTCCATGTGGAAAACACACATTTTAGTTACCAGGGAGACCTGTTTTGAATAAATGTTGTGTAACACAAAAGTAGGCCACATATCAATGTTATCAAGTAGTACATGAAGATTCAGTTGACTATAGTTCCTACTCTTTTGATATTCACCTCAAGGCTCGTGTCTTAAGTGCCTACCCCTTCCAGTTCTACCTTAAGGCTTGGTTTTTAGTGCTTACCCTCAAGGTAGCACCTCAAGATTCAATAATATTAGTACATACTATTGAGAGTTTCATCTCAAAGCTCATGAATATAATGCCTACCTTTCCAAGTAGCACCTCAAGATTCAAGTCCTTAGTTCCCACTCTTTGAGTTCCATGAAGAGGATTCACACTTCAATGAGTCACCACCCTCTCAAAAACACCAATAAATAATCACAAACTCATGTTTTTCAACTTGTTCATGGTAATTAACTCTACAAATGCTAGTCATCTCCTATATTCAGATGTATGAACCGCTCAACAACATGAATACCAAACAAGTTAGTAGGCATATGCCAGTAACGATCAAGAAGGTTAAATGATGCCAAAACTCCTCACACCAAGTTTAACATCCTCATATGCCAATGCTATAACTCCAATTTTGATTTATCAATACACTAAAAAATATGTAATCCAAATATTTATGCAATATATACAAATAAATGTTCAAATAACAACATTTAACAATTTAAGTTGGGCAAAATGCTGAAACTTCATTGAAGCAAGATCAAAACAACAAAACCCACAACCTATCTGACAACTCCATGAAAGTCAATATAAGTCAATATATTTATTCCATTACTACCTTTAGACTACTCTAAAGGATCACATCATTTCTCTATTATGGTATGTGTTTTCCATGACCGATCTTGGTTGTTATCTTACTTCATTGGCATATTGGTCATTCCTAATGATGGAAACCTATTCCACGTCAAAAGAAAATGCTATGGAGATTCTTTCTCGGGCCATAATCACATCATGCAACCCTACTACTACACCAGTTGATATTAAGAGTAAGTTAACTGCTAATGCCTAATTTTCTATAACTGACCCCGCTCTACATCAACAACTTATGGATTCCCTCCAATATTTAACTTTTACCAAACCCAATATCTCCTATTGCTCAACTGATATGACTGTTTATGTCGGCTCGCTGGAAGCCTACTCTCAGGCACTCAACTACATCATCCGGTATGTCAAGGGAACCCACAACCTCGACATTTACATTTCCTATGTCCTCGAAAAGGCTCAACTTGTTCCGGTATAATGTATCGTTAAAGAATTATATGAAATTGTGCTATTTAGTATGGCTTCAGTTGAAATTTGGTTAATTCAAGGAATGTTTTAAACTTAAAGGACTAGTTTGGCAAAACCTAGGAAAAAGTTTGTATTTTAGTTTTGCTTAGGTCCTCGTTCCATGCGACCGATTCAAATAAAGATTCTTGTTCCTTGCAAGAATTTAACCACAACCGTAAACCTTTTGCACTACTTCTTTAGCCAGAATAAACCGTAAGTGTTTGGAAAAAATCAATTGAGAAACATAGAAGAAAAACGGTGATGAAGGCAAGCTAGGTTCAGCAAATCTTTGTCGTTTGAGATAAGGTTCTAGGATTATTTGGATATAAGGTCTTAGGGTCATTTGGAGCAGAAGTTGTGCATGTTTGGCTCCCAAGTGGGCTCACCTACTTTCTATGGAGTTTAAGTTGGGGTTGTGTGGAAAATAGGTATACATATACATACATACATACATACATACATACATGCATACATACATACATGCATACATACATACATGCATACATACATACATGCATACATACATACATGCATACATACATACATGCATACATACATACATGCATACATACATACATGCATACATACATACATGCATACATACATACATNTACATACATACATACATACATACATACATACATACATACATACATACATACATACATACATACATACATACATACATACATACATACATACATACATATATATATATATAGGTAGAGGTAGACTTAAACAATAAGTTAAATATTTTACGAGAAGACGAGAAGTTTCAATATCTTATATGATTACAGACATGATACACAAACTTAATCATATATGATTAAACATGTGTTGCATTGACAACAAAGATGCTTAATCATAAACGATTAAACACACCCATAGAAGTGTAATCATATTTGATATTGAACTTCTCGCTTTCTCGCAAAATGTTTAACTTCTCGCATGATTCTTTCTCTATACAGGTATATATATATATATATACACACACACACACAGACACACAATTTGTTTCTTTCATCCTTATTGAAACTAGGATTGGCCTCTGGCAATTGCAGAAGCTATATTAATTACTTAATTTGATTTAAATTGGTTACCATTTTAGTTTCTAGGATTTGTGGGTTTTAGAAAGATTTATCTGTGATATAATGATTAGAACCAATTAGTTATGTCATTTGATCAAAGATTCCATGTGGGATTAATAGTAGGTTGTGTATCTTATAGATCAAGTGTAAGGGATTAGCTTCAGCGATTCTTAGGCTTTGCATAACGTCAGTTATGGGATTCTCTTCTTTCGGACCGGGATTAGTTGATTTATAGTTATCAGATTGTTATATGTTTGTATGAACTGTGTATTTCCTTCCAATCCATGTTCGTTTAATTCATTGTAATGTATTATGTTATTCATATTTTCACGATTTCTTCGATAATTATATGAATACATACATCTTTTTTATACTTTTATTTGTTATGCTTACCGTTATGTGATCGATATCATTCAATACACTTTTATTCGTATTTGTGGTAATATTTACCTTTTCTCACTTTGATCTTTACACCACTTTGATGTACATGATTATGTTAAGACTCTGTGACATTGCATATGTTGTGACAATTTGATTCTAGGTATACCAAGCTACTATGAATCATGCAATATCAACCTTAGTGCCTAATATTATGGCCTAAGTTCTCTAGGTAGCTTGACAAGAATCGAATTAGGGACCACTACAAATTTTAGAAGTAGGCAAAGGTGGTAATTTGAATCAATTCAGAGGTAGTTTTGGGGAGAAAATGGTGAGAGACATTCATGTATGGCTAGAGAGGTTCAATAAGTAGAAGCCTAAATTATTCAACTTGGCATCGACTCTAGTGGACACGGAGAATTGGATTGCTCACATAAAGAAAATGTTTGTGATTTGGGGGTGTCTTAATACTCATAGGGTTGAGCTAGACACATATAAATTTGAATGGAATGCTCAAAGTAGGTGGGATGCAATAAAGCAGGCAAAGGGTGATGCCTATGTCGAGGTACTTCCTTCGGTAGGTGTTTGCGAGGCATTTTATCATCTACATTTCTTAGTTGTTGATAAAAATTCATAAGTGAGAGCATATGCCGAGATCCATCAGCGATATGATGAGTCTATTTCCGATTACTAGGTGAGGTTTTTGAGACTCACAGGCTTTGTTGGGACATTAGTTGGGACATCAACTGAGCATGTTGAAAAATTTAAGTGGTGAATTCATTTCAGCTACCATTCGAAGTTGATCAATTAGAATTTTACCAATGTGGCTCAGGAAAAAAATGTTGCAATGAATATTGAAATGGGGTGGAAATGCCTTTTGGTAGGGGTGTATATAAAATTGTCAACCCACGAAACACCGCCTAACCCAAATCAACCCATTAACAACTGAATTAAACCCAACCTGTCAAATCCCCAACCAGCCAAACCGTCAAACCTCCAATTAAGAGGGTTGGAAATTAGGTTAGGCCTAGCACAACCCGCCCAACCAGCCAACCGACCACTAATATATAACTTTTAAAAAAATTATTTATATATATAATATAAGAATAAACAATACTAGTCTATTTAGACAGATTTACAACCCAAAGTATGTATGTATATGTAATACATTTTACTTACTATTTGTAACTTTTACAGCAAAATTCTAAAGCTTAACACTACAAAAATTTCATATGCTCCCGGCTTTCACGTAAAACATGATTGCTAAGATACGAAACTCAACCTCACTGCTCTCAGCTCTCACTCAATATACCAAACAATCTGTGACCTCACAATGTAACACTCACTCCTGTCAGCTCTTAATGCAGCACTGCTAAGTGCTAACCAAGTAACCTCTTAGGTCTCACTCGATTTTCAATTTGGGACCTACTGAAGTAACCATTTCGACAAGATTTTTTCTCCATCTAATTCTACCTTTTGTTATATGTTTTTTCATCTAATCCCGCTAATTTGTTATAGTTTACATTGTCGCTTTCTTAAAATATTATATATATATATATATATATATTCTCCTAATTTGTTATGGTTTCTTGTATAGTTGTATATATTATGCTCATTTGTTACAGTTTCTTGTAAGTTGTAAGTTTGTATTTCCTATGTATAGGAGCAATAGAAAATACTCCAAAGTCTCCAAAAATCGAAGACAATGATGAACCAAACACGTCTAAGAAAAGAAAAGGTAGAACCTCAAACGTTCGGGGTCACTTTTCAAAAAAGAAGTCTATGTGTTTGTCATTATTGTTGAAAGGGCCTATGCTTATCATAGTAAGCAAATTGTAATAACTAATAACTTCGTTATCTTTAGTAGTATTTATCATATTTCATTCCTTAATTTATATGTATATTACCTAACTGCTCAATCCGTCCAACCCGCCACAACTTGCAAGGGCTGGGTTGGTTTGTGTTATACTTTTAAATGGGGGTTGGGTTAGGTTGAGATTTTTCCAATCTGCCATAATTGCATTTCATTGTAAAAATGTACGAAACCTCCCACCCAACCCGTATACACCCCTACTTTTTGGCATCTAATTTAGAAGGCGTAATAAAAAGAGAAGTCGAGATGACCATCAGAGCAGTTAACAACCTCATCAGTAAGGCGATATGAGTGGGAATTAGTAGAGCTAGAATGGTAACAAGTGTAAGGGGAAATAGGATAGTCATAACCAGGGTCAAGATTAGGAGCAACTTTATCCTCAGTAGGGTCAACAAAGGTGGCATAATCAAAGGCATTGTCATAATCGACCGAAACGAGACATAATAATCCTACGTTAGTTACACAATGAAATGCTTATGGAAAAAATCACCTTGGAAATATTGATAAAGGGCTATAGGAGCTCGCTTTTGTATGGTCAAGTGGGACATGCAAGTATCCACATAGCACCGGTGCGGGAAACGATACTAGGCAAGGTGTTTGCTTTGTCAGCTACTCAAGCAAAATATTCAGGTATCGTTTCGAAACCCCCCCTCTATAAGTATATACTTTATTTGATATAGGGGCACTCATTCCATAGTATCTTTGATTTTTTTCTTGTAATCTTAAAGTGCATTGTTCAATGTTAGACACATCTTTAGTTATTTCTACTCCTTTGGCTAATTTAATACTTATATCTCCATAATATAGAGTGTCCTCTGAAAGTAAAAGATAAAATTCATGATAATTTACTCCCTATTGATGTGAACGACTTTCATATCCTTTATTTAGGTAAGGACTTGTTGACCAAACACAAAGAGATGATTGATTACCAAGCTAAACAAGTCATATTGTAAATCTAGAGAAACTTGAGTTTGTATATTAGGGGTCATAGCCAAAAAGAAAAATAAAGATCATTTCGCCTTGATAGCTAAAAAAGATGTTTTCTCATGGATAGGATTTCTAGCATTGATGAAAGATATATATGTGGAGAAAAGTTCTCCTAAAAATCACCTAGTTGTGAGAGACTTCCTCGATGTATTTCTGAACGAACATCCAGGATTACCACCGGTATGGGGGTGGAGTACGCTATAGAGTTGACTCTTATGCAAACCCAATATCTAAAGCACCTTTTAGAATGGCATCACTAAATCTGTAGTAGTTAAAAGAACAAGTACAAGTGCTTTTGGAGCACTGATTCATAAGGCCAAGTTTCTCTTTAAGGTGATCTAGTCTTTTACGTGAAAAGGAATGATCTCAATGACGCTATGTAACTACAAGGAACTGAATCGTGTCACCATAAAAAAACTATTGGATCGTATTGATGGCTTTTTCGACTAACTTCAGGGATTTTATTACTTCTAGAAGGTGGATCTTAATACTTCTGGAAGGTGGATCTAAATTCGAGCTACCATCCATCAAGGATAAAGGATCAATATATTTCAAAGAATAAGTTTCACATTTGATATAAGCATTATGAAAATTTGGTCATGCCTTCTGGCCTAACTTACGCTCCGGCTGTAGTTATGGACCTAGTGAATCGGGTATTCAACACATACTTACCAAGTTTGTTGTCATTTTTATTGATTACATACTTGTATTTTCTAAGTCAAAAGGAGAAGCATGAAAACCATTTGCGCATTGTTTTGGAAACCTTGTGACATAAACTACTGTTTGATAGGAACAAAGTCTGGTACCTTGTCCCACGTCCATCTGACAAATCAGTGATAGGCACCAAATGGATCTATCGCAACAAGTTGGATGAAGATGGTGTGGTAACTCGCAATAAGGCTAGGCTTGTTGCTCAGGGTTATAGATAAGAAGAAGGAATTGACTATGACGAAACCTTCGCACCAGTGGCTAGACTCGAAGCAATTCGACTCTTTCTAGCCTTTGCTGCCCATAGAGACTTCAAGGTCTTTCAGATGGATGTAAAGAGCGCTTTCCTAAATGGAAAACTTCAAGAGGAAGTTTATGTTGAAGAACCTCCAGGGTTTCTTGACCCTAAGTATCCTAACCATGTCTATAGGTTGGATAAAGCTCTTTATGGGTTAAAACAGGCTCCTCGTGCCTGGTATGATACCCTTTCTTCTTTTCTCATCTCTGAGAAATTTTCTCGTGTAAAGATTGACCAGACCTTATTTCTTAGGAATGTTAAAGGTCACATTATTCTCGTCCAAATTTATGTCGATGATATTATTTTTGGTTCCACTAATCCCTCTTTATGTTTTCATTTCGCTGAACGCATGTGAAGAAAGAATATCAGATGAGCATGATGGGAGAACTAACTTTCTTTGTAGGTCTTCAGATCAAACAAACTGATAAAGGAGTCTTTATCAATCAAAGTAAGTATATTCACGACATGCTGAAGAAATTTGATCTATCCAACAGCTCATCTATGAAAACTCCTATGGCTCCTCCTCTTACTCTTAATAAGCATCCAAATGGAAAGCCTGTAAACACAACTGCTTATAGAGGAATGATCGGCTCTTTGCTCTATCTCACAGTTAGCTGACCCGATATCATGTACTCCACTTGTCTATGTGTAAGATATCAAGCTGAACCAAAGGAATCCCATCTGATTGCTGTCAAACGCATATTCAAATATCTTAAAGGAACTCCTAATATGGGTCTTTGGTACCCTAAAGGTTCAGGTTTTGACCTTATTGGTTATTCTGATAGTGATTTTGCAGGTTGCAAAATTGATAGAAAAATTGGTGAGCTGGACAAGCAAAAAGCAAAATTCTGTGTCCACATCAACTGCTGAAGCTGAATATGTGGCTGCTGGTATCTGCTATGCCCAAATTCTTTGGATGAAAAATCAGCTGCTGGACTACGATCTTCAATTTTCCAGAATTCCTATTTATTGTGAAAGCACTAGTGCCATTGCAATTGCAAACAACCCTGTTCTTCACTCCAAGACCAAATATATTGAGATCCGATATCATTTTATCATAGATCATGTTATGAATGGTGATATTGAACTTCACTTCGTTCCAACTGAGTATCAACTCGCTGACCTTTTCACCAAGCCTCTTGATGAGACAAGATTTAATTTCTTGATCAGCGAATTGGGTATGTTGAACACTGAAGATTAACCTTCAGTAATTAAACATCACTCAGTAAGTGAAATGATTCAGTGCTCTACACTTAACACTGAACTCTTGAGTAAATATATCTACTCTCTTAAGGTATGATTACTCCTCTTTTCTAAAAACTTAAAACCATCACTGAATATTCTCTTTTTCAGTGATAAAGATGTTTTAAAAGGTGGTCTCAGTGATTCTCTTCACTCATCACATCTTAAAGTATATCTTTATACTTTCTTAAAAATCTAAAACGATCACTGACTCTTTTTCTTCAATGACCAAAAAGTTTTTTAAATGCCAGTTTCAGTGTTCCTCTTCACTGAAATATGATATCTTAAAACCATTACTGAATACTTTCTTGTTTTCAGTGCTAAATTGTTTTAAATGAAGTATCTCAGTACCTTTTCTTTACACTGAATGAGTCTTCACATTCTTAAAAACTTTTTGTTTTTAAAAGAAAATATTAAATGCACGTCTTTATGACGACATTCCCTTTTTTTTCCATAAGCGACGCTTTGAGACGCACAAAATGACCTGTCATTATGATACCTCATTAAATGACATCCAATCGTGGATGAGAACGTGGCATATTGCTCATTATGACTACTTTTTGAACCGTCGTCTTCTTTTCTTTCTCATATTTCTTCTCTCTCTACTCTTACCTATAAATATGAGATTTCTTCTTCACTTTTCTCTTTACGCTTTCAAAAATTATTAGTCAAACCTCTGCAAATATTTCTCCAAAGCAAGAACATCCTTCAAACCCTTTCTTTTTCGACCTTTCTTCTTCAATCACAAAGGTCAGAATCTCTTTCTTTTCTTTTTCTTAGTTATAAGAAATGTGTTTAATAATATTAAGAACCTTGTTCTCTTAATACATTAAACTAGAGATTTTTATCATTTCCTTCTTGATCAATAAATCTGTTTCTTTATACACATTCTACTTGAAAAACCCTTATTTTTCTCTGGTTTTTCAAAAGAAGTTTTTCTAGGATCAAAACTTTTTTTCTATAATCTTTCACCATATATTCTTGGTACTTTTCTAACCGTTTATCTTCCTGTTTATGTTTTTATTAACAAAATACAGATGGCTGCCAAGAACGTCAACTTCGCTATTGACGAGGTCTCCATCAAGGCCAATAACCATCTTGCCTAGTTGGAGATACCACCCACACGAGCCTTCTACCAACCGGCGGCTGACTTTCTCAAACAGTCGTCGCTCGGCTACGCTCTCAACCATGAACCACTCATGGTTAAGGAAATACTCCAGCAGTT
>NC_037540.1:23913281-23914878 GCF_001531365.2 Cynara cardunculus var. scolymus | reverse complement strand
AAATTGATGATGCCTATGATATGGCATCAGACATCCAACTTCTCCTTCCCGCCGTTGATACCGTCCTTTCCAAGGTCAACGAAGTTCACCAAGAGATGCCCCGCCAAGGCGATCTTGATGCGAACTTCCTAGCCCTCCAAGCGGACGTTCAATAAGTTCAGAGTCAGCTCCAGACTCTCCAAGAAGCTGTTCACGCCAACAACGACGCCATTGCTGTTCTTCATAGCAGGGCTGATGATGCTCAGGCGATTGCTGATCAGCAACTTGGACTTCTTCAGCAAATCCTGGATGTTGTCCGTCAACCAGCTCCAGTGAGTGCACCCTCCTTATCTGCTGATGATCGTGCTCAGCACCATGAGACGCGTGAGGCAACAACAACTCTAGCCAATGCTTTGCAAAGGCTGGAGGATTCCATTGTTCTCCAACGTTAGCGCTTGGACGAACTCTCTGGCCAAATCTCTCAAGTTTTAGCCAGATAGGGGGAGATGAGGTCCAACGTTGGTGGATCATCCAATGCTGCTCCGACGACTTCTCAAGCCGTTGGTCCAGTATCAGCTTCAGTTGCAGTTGAAGCCGAGGCTCTCGAAGCTGAAGCAGTTGCTGTTCCTGTAATCACATCCATCGAAGCTGCTCTAGCGAGGTTGATGAAGCCATCCCTAGGGATGATGTCCATACCATCATTGCTGCTGGTGATGATAATGATGTTGATGATGATGAAGATGATGATGAATACGATGATGAACCTGTCATTCCAGACACCAGAGATGATCTAGATGGTGACGACGACGATGATGATGAAGATGACTTTACCATCAAGTTCCAGAAGCCATCAACCATCACCAAAGGTGTTGCCCTCGGGGAAGCTCAATCCCAGGGGGACCAAAGACAAGGTGAATCGACTCCATCAGGGCACCAGGACCCCAAGTCGAAAGGCAAGACGGTCGCTGAAGAAAACAACTTGAAGGTACTTTTCACAAACCCTCAACAAACCTTATTTGAAGACTCTACCTCTCAGGTAGTGATCACTTCAGAGTACCAACTTCACATCCCTTCAACAACCTGCGGTCGACTGGAGTGGGTATCTGATCAACCCAACTCTTATACTCCAACAGAACAGTAGATGTCTCAGCTTAAGGAGTCGCTCGACCAGACTAGGGTAAAAATTCCTCTTCGTACCTCTAGTGGTGGTGAGTTTGACTTCCTTTCTGAAGCTGAAAGACTCGAGGCATTAAGGGCTGAAGAAGAGCTAGAGCTTCAAAGGAAGCAGACTGAAGATAGCTTAAAGCTGGCCAAGTCTCTAGCTGCTAAAGTCCTTCCCAAGAAAAAGTCCAAGAAAACGGTGAGTGCTGTCCAAGCCCAAGCTAAACTTCTTTCTATGGCAGAAGCTGAACGCAAGAAGAAGCTGAAGCTAGTGGACAAGGATAGGCAATGGAGTGAAGCAAAGCTGAAAAAGAAACTCAGTCCCCGCCCAATCATCAGCGTCAGCATCAGCGGACGATCCAAAGATGGTGGAACTCTTGTCTCAATGCTCATCACCAGGGACAATCTTGATGCCGTTACCGAGTATCCTTCCTACCTAGGCCGCTATGGATACAAC
>NC_037540.1:23848921-23911546 GCF_001531365.2 Cynara cardunculus var. scolymus | reverse complement strand
CCCCCCCCCCTCTACAAACTGTTTCTTATCTTGTAGACCCTTTCGGGACCAACACATCTAAATAAAAGTACAAAGTATACAAGTAGCATTACCCAATATGTATTACACAAAAGTTAATAAACTAAAATATGCTTCCCCGACATATGCTTGTCATCCCCTACATCATATATGTTCTTCTAGAGATGCTTCATTCATCAAGCCAGGACTTGACAAGAGGGGTGAGAAGTGATTCCCTCTGAAAAGCTTATGAAGTGATGTCCTTTGTCTTGTAGTTGTTGCATGTTTGCTGTGACATCTTGCTGCAACAACCCAAAGTGTTACAAGTTCTCCATGAAAAGTGTAAAACAAAATCTATTCCTCCTACTTAGCTCCAGACTCGAGAATAAATCAAATTAGGATAAAAGACTCAATTTTTTGTGATTGAGAAAGTAAAATAAAAGGAAATATGAAAATAACTAGTGCTCAAAATGTGATAAATTACTCGTTTATCAAGAGCCCTAGAAGTTCAAATGTGAGATCATTTGTTCCTTATGTTTTCTCATTTTTAAGGTATCTGACGCTTTTGATTAAAGGAAAACCAAGGTACATCGGTCCTTCGAGGTTTTAGAAAGAGTCGGTGAGGTTGTTTTTCATTTGGCTCTACCACCATAGTCATCTCATGTGAATAATGTATTTCATGTGCTAGAACCACGAGGATATAATTATCATCCATTTCATGAGTGGTTCTATATCCATTATATAAAATCCATGAGGATATTTCATGTGAAAAAGAACCTAAGGCTATAATAGACAAACATGAGTGAGTTACGAGGAAGAAGTCGTTACCATTTGTCAAAGTTTGTGGAGTGGAATATTTATCCTAAACGTAAGGCTACTTGGGAAATAGAGGACTCTATGTTCAAGCTTATCTGCACCTTTTCAAAAACTTGTAATGTCATATATGTGTAGTTATGTTTTAGCTTGATTTCAAGGACAAAACCTATTAATGTATATATTTGTAGAACTTGCAAAAGAAAATAATAACACAAGTTTGAAATTGAAGTTTGGGTTATGAAATGACTTAAACTTCAAGACTACTTTTTCAAAACCCAGGAAAAAGTTTGTATTTGAGTTTTGGTTGGGTTCGTGTTCCTTGAGATCGATTCAAACAAGAATTCTTGTTCCTTACATGGATAAACCTTAAATCTAACCCTTTGACACTGCATATTTCGCTAAAGAAAAATGTCAGAAGTTCAGGATAAATCGATTGAGTAACATAGGAGAAAAACGGTGACGAAGGTAAGCTAAGTTTGATGTATCTGTCATCATTTGATGTAAGCTTATATTCAAATCATGAATTCATGAATTTATTAGTAAGGATATAAGGTCATGGGATAATCTGGAGTGAAGTGGAGTTATACCGGTGGCTTGAAAATCTCCCATTTGGCCAAAATAAGGACAACAATGATAGTCCATAAAAACATCTTTAAAACCCTTAAGTTGTAGGTTAATGCCTTGATTTAAGCATCCAGCCTCTTGTCTGGAATTAGTATATTTAGTTTCAACAAGATTAATGTAAACCGCCTAAAAGTTAAGCCAAAACAATTCGATTTTTACAAGATCGTTGTTGGGTTGATGGCTAGTCAAAGCGACTTAGCCCTCACTCCTTGGCTTCTAGCTTGCCCAGGTGTGGTCGTCGGGTGGGCTTGCCTACTTTTCTATGTAGTTTGAGTTGGGTTTGTTTAGAAAGTAGGTATATATACGCACTCAAATACATACATACATATATACATACACATACATACATATATACATATATATGCATACATATATATATATATATATATATACACACACACACACTCTACCAAACTGGTCAACTTTTCCGGCGACCCTATCCGTCGGAAAACAAAGTTTCCGACGGATAGGGCCGTCGGAAAATGAGGTGCCAGTGATTATTTTTCTGGTGGATTTTTGGTTTTCCTGCAGCAAATGGCCACCAGAATTTAGCCAACTTTTTTTTTCCCGGTTTATTTAAAAAACCTTGATTAAATTAAGAAATTATTAACGAGATTTAAAAAAATTGAATTAAATTACCGACGGACATCCACTGGTAACTTGATTCGCCGGAAATTTAATTTAATTTTTAAAATTATTATTTTTATTCTTTAAATATTTCCAGATGATTTATCCATCGGTAATCCACCGGAAATTTATTTCATATTTTTTAAAATAATTTTCTAGTAAATATTTAAAACCTATAAAACTTGTATTTAAAACCTCTAAATATGTAAATATTAAAAAAAGCGAAAAAAAAACAAGACATGTCCAATACAATTATCTCAACCAATTTAAAGTAGCACACAATTATTTCAAACAAAAACTAAATTGTTTTAAACGAACATATATTTAATATTGTGGCGGCGGAAACTGTTGAGATTGACTGAGTTGTCTGACCAAAGCAACCATATCTTTAAGTTGTTTATCACGTCTCTCATCCAACACCCATTGACGCTCCTCCTCCTCCGTCCGTCGGCGTTGATTTTCTTCCTGTAAATCTCTAAGTTCGGTCCTTAAGGCTTCAATTTTCTATAAAATAAAGAAAATGTTATAACATTTAATATAAATTATAAACTAAATCGATAAACATTATCAAACTTAGAGATTTACAGGAAGACCCAATTGAAAGACGATGGACCACCATGTGTGTAGTTCTCAGTTAAGACCCAAATGGGATCCTAGTTGTACCCAAACCAAAATAGACGACCTCTCTTGCTTCCCCGAACTGCTTACTCCGACAACTCTGCATTAATTAAGGGATAGGTGGAGGGATCATTGTTGTATCTTTGGGTGAGACTCATTGAATAGTCATCCTACGTTTTAAAAAAGATTACTTCAATTTTGACAACATAACGGCTGTAAATGAGACATTTCCAGCCAAAACAATAGTGATTCATACGAAATTTGTAGCCAAAACAATCCTAACATTTGCCCAACAAATGGCAACCCAAACTAAATAGTGATACATACGAACTTTCTAACTTAAACAATCCTAATGTTTTCCCAACAAATGGCAACCCAAATTATATATATATATATATGTATATATATATATATGTATGTGTATATATATGTATGTGTGTGTGTATATATATATATATATATATATATAGAGAGAGAGAGAGAGAGAGAGGATGTTTACTTTGCACACCATGCTTTTTATACAAACCTTACAAACCAATTACATCCATCCATTTTTATGATCAAAGACCACGTTTAAAACAAATTATTTTAGTAAAGTAAACAAATAAAAGAAAATAAATTATTATTATTTTCAACAAGAAAGGACAAGACGGGAACAAATTGTAAACTGTTGTGATCATTGAAATCCCCTTTCTAGCATTCAATCCAGTGAACATGTTTCATTTGACACTATGAAACTGTTAATGATGGGACAATAGGCTATTTAGAAGTGTTAATGATGAAATATAATGAAACTATTAATGATGAAACTGTTAACGATGAAACAGAATGAAACTGTAGCATTGGACATAATGAAACAAAATGAAATTGTTAATGATGAAACATAATAAAACTGTTAATGATGAATATGTTAATGATAAAACAGAATGTCATAGTTAATGATGAAATAAAATGAAACTATGACATTAGACATAATGAAACTGTTAATGATGAAATAGAGTTACCTAAAAACTATAAAACGAGGATATTTTAATAAATGATAAAGCATAAAAATATTTTTTTAATCAACAATTATTGTATATTTTTCAAAAATGACAATTTGTATCAACATATTTAATGGATAAATCAATTAAATATTTACTAAAAAGGTGGTAGCTAATCAAGATATAATATTTATATAAAATTAAATAATTACTGACTTATCTATTAGTATTAAATACTTATCAGACATAACTATTGCAATCTTAAAAGACATGCAGAATGCCCTTGTAAATTAAAAATAACGAAAAACAAATGGATTTATGTGATTGGTTGTTATTAGTTTGTATAGTTTATATAAATTGAGGCGGTTTGTATTTGAACGTTTCTTTCTCTCTCTCTACATACATACATACATACATACATACATACATACATACATACATACATACATACATACATACATACACACTTAGATTTTAATTTAAATGACTCAAACGTTTGTCCAACGATTAATGGCCACCAGCATCTGCCGGTAATTTAAAATAATAAATTTTAATTATTTTTCGTCGAATTACCTGCAGACGTTAATCTTAAAAAATTAATCAAAAATCCGCCGGAAATCTGCCGGTAACTTACTATAATTATAGTTAATAATTTCGTAAATATATAATTTGTACAATCCACCAAAAATCCCCTGGAAATAATACCAGAATATAAATAGCGGCGCATTTCAGGTGGATATCCGACGGAAGTCAACAGAAGTTGACTTTTTTGTTGTCTGCCTACCCATTTTTCTAGTAGTGACACACACACACACACACACACACATATATATATATATATAGAGAGAGAGAGAGAGAGAAGAGTGATCAAATGCAAATCAATCATATATGTACAAATCGTGCAAACCACCCTTATCCGTCTATTTCATTGTTTAATCTTATGAAAAAATTTCATGAAATTGTTTAATATAATACTTTTTTGATGAAGTTGTTTTATATAATACTTATGAAATTTTAATGAAATTGTTTCATGTACAAACCTTATTCAACCAATCATAATTTTTCATTTTGTTCATTTTTTGTAATTATGAGAAGTTGATTAATCATCTTTATTGTGGAGAGTGTTAATCATGGATATTATCATCTTCATTATATTAATTTTAGAGAAATACATGAAATAGTTTCATTAAAATTTCATAAGTATTATATGAAACAATCATCAAAAAAGTATTATATGAAACAATTTCATAAGATTAAAGAATTTCATGAATTTTTTTTCATAAAATTAAACAATGAAATCGATGGATGAGGGTGATTTGCACTATTTATATAAATAAGGGTGGTTTGCATTTGATCGCTCCTATATATATATATAGGGTATATATATATACATATAAATATATATATATGTGAGCTTAATCAAATGAGAACTATTTTATTTGTGGTAATCGTGAGATCAAACCTCAACCAATCATTTTAATATATTAATTATTCTTTTTAATTTAATAGATAAGGACATGTTAGTAAATTACTTAATTAAAATGAAATAAATATTTTCAAATCATATGTTTAAATCTTTGAAATCAATTGAGGTTTAACATTCCTAATTTACATACGAATTTAATTCAAAAAAATTAGATGAAAATTTAAATTCCTAATTTACACATGAATATGATTCAAAATAAGTAGATGAAATCTCTTATCTTTGATCTTCAATTATATCGTTAATGTCGATGTTTGGAGAGGACATGCTGTAGAATGTCTGCTGTAATGATGAACAGAGGTAAGAAACCGATTGATTCTTCAATGTCTATCAGCTTTAATGAAGGTACACTAAATGATATGGAGGTTCAAACCTGGGAGAATACTGAAGCTTTTGATATGAATCTTTTCCCATAAAAACAGGTTGATAAATTTTTTGAAGAAATTGGGTTGATAGAAGATGTTGAATCACATTGCATGGATGATACAGGAGGATACACATCAAACAATTATATTCAGGATGGTAAAAGCAAAGGTCTATGTTTCATCCATCTCTTAAAAAAGTTTCCTACATCTATAATTAAATGGGTTCTACATGATTTTGTATCAACGTGTGGTACCTAAAGTCATTGTAACATATTGTATATTGTAATACATGTGTATGTGTATCAATGTTATATTTGTGTTTGTGATACTGGTATACTATAATATGTGTGTATGTGTATCCATGTTATCTGCGTGTTTTTTGTAATAGTGTACTGTAATTCGTGTGTATGTGTATCAATGTTATCTATGTGTTTGTGGTATTGTTGTACCTAAAGACATTAGGTTGTTGTGGTAACTGATAGTACCCTAATCAATGATTAAGTGTGTCTTTGAATTCATGTTTTCAGGTTTTGATCAAACAGATCATTGTTTCTTATCAATCTCACCAGGTGGAACTAATTGGTTGACTCTTGTAGTCGATGAATCTGTGAAGCCCGTTATCGATTATGTGTATCCGTCTTTGGACATAGCAGAATCGGTATAACAAAAATACGCTGAGACGGCAGGATTTGAGGTACGACGATCATCCTAGAAGATTAATTCTAATGGGCTAATATATAATTAATACTTTGCATGTAGTAATTTTGGGTTGCCATTAAAGAAGTCGTTCGATTCGTTGAATCGCCGTAAACATCAAAGAGAAGTGCGGAACATGAATATTAAAAGGACCGAGTGTACAGCCTGTGTCAAGTTTCGATTGATGAAAGGAACAACAACATATGAGTGTTACGATTTTGAAGAGGAACACAACCATTTTCTTTTGAGGCATGACGATATAGATTTGACCCAAAAAGGACGCGAAATAAAATTTTCAGATCAACGTTTTATTCACGATGTCGGTATCTCAAATATGGGTGCCACATGGGCACATAAGTTGCATACATCTCTGAGAGGAGGGTACGAATATGGTGGTCCAACGGTTGTTGATTTTCAAAATTACAAGAGGGACTGTGACAATTTTGTCAGCCGTGGTGATGCAAAGGTGTTGATTGATTTGATGACAAAGAAGAGAGATGCATATCATAATTTTTTTAGTACAATTGTATTGGTAGTGAGTTGCATACTATTTTCTAGGTTGCCGAGGTAGCTCGATTCAATTATTCTGAATTTGGAAATGTAATGTCCTTTGATGCTACATTTCGTACCAACAGGTACGTATATGTTTCTTTATATGAAAATGACTTTTTTATAATTTTTAATGCTTCACATGTTTATTGTTTTAGACATTTCATGGTTTTTGTTCCGTTCACTGCAGTTGACAACCATAACTGCAATGTCGTTGTTGGATCGGCTTTGGCTGGACATGAACATGTTCCAAATTACAAATGGCTGCTGCAAGCATTTCAGAAAACACATTCGAAGCCCCTGATGATTCTTACCGACCAATGTCCTGCAATGAAGCAGGTAATTGCAACCGTCTTTCCCGATTCAAGACATAGGCTTTGTGATTGGCATATTATGAATAAAGTCCCCAACAAGGTTAGAAATTTTGCAAATGTGATATTATTCTATTTCTACTTTAGTTGCTTACATATTTAATTTACTTGCAGTTTAGTTATGATCTTTTTAATAACACCACGCTTAAGAAACAATTTTTCAAGCTGGTATGGAACATTCACATATCCCCTGATGAGTGTGACAGTAGATGGATGATTCTTATCGAGGAGTTATCCATTCAAGATCATCCATGGTTGAAAGATATGTTTGCTCTAAGATCCCAGTGGATCCTCACATATAAAGAGTTTCTAATGTGTTGCCTCATGAAGACAACGTCTAGGCCGAAAAGTGCGAACTCATTTTTAACTTTTTTTCAATGAGTGGGAACAATCTTTTTCAATTTATGTTGGGGATTGAATTTGCATTGGAGAAACAACGTAGGGAACAACGCCGTCTGGATTATCATACGAGGACTACCTTACCTAAATGGTTGACCTACAACAAGTTGGAGAGGCACGCTTGTGAGGTTTATACGTGTTCAATATTCTTTAAGGTGCAAACTGAGTTACACAGGGCGGCCTGAACATGTTCAATTAAGAGTGTCAATTCAGACGAGGAAGTTGACACATATTTAATTGAACATTTGGACAAAAGAGACGAGAAAATAGCATAGTATAAGGTATGCTTTAATACATAAACATGTTATTAGTTTTCTATGTTAATGTTTTATTTGAACAATGGTGCGATAATGATCTTAATTGTTTCAAATGTATATTTTGTCCAGGTTGTTCATAACTTGAAGGAGTCGACCATTATTTGTAGTTGCAATCATATCGGTCGACATGGTTATTTATCCAGACATGTTTTGAAAGTATTGTTAAATGCGGGTTAATAGTCCCTACAATGATCAATCTTCAATAAACTCTAACAATCCATGGCAATCTATGAAGAACATTAAAAACTCTTGAATGAATGTAGAGAGAGAAAGTCAAAGCATCCAAATAAAGTCAAACTGTATTTACGTAATCTGATGTTTACAATGAAGCTCATAACCAAAACACAAGGAACTCACCCTTTATATAGGGTCAAACATCTAGACAAAGTCAAAGTCAAAGTCAAACTATCCTATGAAAAGTCAAACACGATGACTTTAATACAATTATAGACAAAATTAACTTTCAAGACGAATACAATTTTACACTGACTTTCAGTCCTAATATTCACCCCCTTTGTATTCAGACTTGAAAGAATTTATGCGCTTTGAGTCTCGTTTGAATTTTGATGCTTTAAGCACACTATGTCTTCTTCAAAAATAAACTTCAACTTGAAAATTCAGATGAGAAAGATCTTCTAACATTCTCCCTTCGAATGTAGAACTGTGATGATCTTCTCTTTTGATAATATAGATCAGAAACAATAACGATCTTCAGAATTGATCTTCAGCAAACTGTTTTAAAATTAATCTTCACATTCAACAACTCTCAGACATTGTAGCATCGGAATAATCTTTTGTACATCATCTCTAGTCGCACTCCTTATGAGTCTTTTGCCAATTTTGATGTTACTCCCCCTTGATCTTTACAACAAATTCCCCTTATAATGTTCGGAATTGAACATTTCATTCATTATTACATACTCCCCCTTATAATGAAATGAGAATCATGACATCATACACAAGAATGAATGAAATTTTCCGTGAAAGCCGCCAATTCATGAAATTGTAAGTAGATCTTTTCAAATCCACTTGTTTAAACTTTTCAAATTAAGGGAATGAGAAGATAACAGCCAATTTCAATGTATGAAATTGTTTTCAATCTTATAAAAAGATTGGCCTCTGAGTATAACAGATATACTCAGTACAACGGATGTACTGTATATATGAGACTTTATGAGGCTCATCTCACCATGCTTCCATTCAATCATCGATAGCTTAATAATAGCATATCTATGAATGTTTTGGCAAAATAACATATAAAATGCAAAATCTGTGTAGTGTAGGAATATAAAGCAACGTATGCTTCTGTTTAGGCTCAAAATGATAAACCGTGTGGACTACACAAATTTATCAGACTCAATTCGTGATCAAAAAGACTTGAAGGGGGCACATATATCCTTCTGTTTCAATATCAACTTTTTCCGAATGAGAAATTGATAGATGGTGAGCTGCATACCCCAAATGTTATTGAAACACTTATCTGTTAAGAGATAAATGAGTAGCTGGTGGGATTGTGATAAGAATTGGCCTGGGCTTTGCGTTTTTCAATATTAGTCTTGAAAAAAATGAGAACTAATAGATTGTGTGGTATGCCCGAATTTAGAAGTTTGGAACAGGATCTTGTTTATTCTTTTGATCCTGACACAACTCTTGTCAATTCTTTTAGCTCACAACAACTACCTCTCTCATTTTCATTTTAATTTCAGCACACAAACCCTTTTGTATATAAAGCTCACTCAGATATGGTTGTTCTCATGGTAGGTTTGTCGGTTCTGACATTCCATTGAGGTAATTCACTCAGTCCCTCCTAAAAATTAACATTATGCACAGTTGATCACGAACAGTTGATCAAAAATATTATTGCAGATAAACACAATGATCAGATAAAAATTATTGATCAAGAAATTTGGCTTTAAGCACAATTAAAGAAAGAATGATGCGACAATGATTAGATTATTTGGTATGCAAGAGAAATGAATGAAGATCTATAAGAACAAGTTTACAGATTCAGATTAAAAAAACTGAAATGTATATCATTCAAAGAAAGAAAAGAAGAAAAGAAAAAAATATATCAGAAAATCAACTTTTGAATACAAACGAGCGTATTATCACCGAAAATGATTTATATAAGAGACGTGATAATAACAGTTTGAAGAATAGCTGAAACAGGCATTCAAGTTATATTCGATGAGAAATTACGCAAGTAAAATCTCAGGAAATACCTGTTCAGAAAATGTACTCGTTTTAAAAAAAATCACTTCTCGAAAACATTTATTGAACTTCTAGAGACTCCCCCTAGAAAGTAGATTATATAAATGATTCAATTCAACTCAAAAATTTAAAAAAAATAAGAAAACATGTTAAGCACGGTTCCTAAACTGAGTGTTTAGAAACCACACTCGGTAAAGCACGGGTCCTGAACTGTATTGTTYAGAAGCCTTGTTTGGAACATATTACAACTCTCCCTGCATTAGTGTATCACTAAAATGATATTCTAATCAGCGCAAACTTGACACACATGCAAAATCAGATCAAATAGATTTTGGTACCCAAATGAATTTGGGTCCTATTTTGTTAGTATCGAGCTGGGGTATGTTGTAACTTCCAAACCATCTATTTTTATTAAATGTCTTCTTTTTAGCACTTTGAATAGGATTATCAGTTACAAAATATGATCCATACCAACTATTATAATCATACCTGTTCTTACCCTTCAGTCCTTCTGATCTCTGTTGTCTGTACTCCATTTGTTGTATATATTCTTGTTCACAAAATCTGTTGATTTGCATGTGGAGCACATGATTCTTCTCTTGTTAAGACGAATCAAATCAGTAGTAGATCTTACAAAACAAGGAAGATGATTAGTAACAACAGGGGTACATGATGAAACAGATTCAGATTTACTGACCCAAATGCTTTTAATCTTAGAAGAATTATTAGGTGATCCAATAACATACCCTTGATAATACTGATTAGAAGAACGAGAATAGTTCTTAGAAATAGTTGATTTAGGGCTGCTTGAATAACTGTTCGATTTGGAACAGTCATAGAAGCTAGTTTTACACTGAGAAGGAGAACCAATTGAGCTTTGAGCACAAGAAAAGTCTTTGACTTTTTGTAAAAGCTGGTCTCTTTCAACAGTAACTAAATCAAACTTATTTTTAAGTTATGTTCTCATCTTCAGCTTCGTTTTAAGTTCTGTCTCTAGATCAGACAATTTCTTTGCAGTATCCAAAAACTTACCTTCTAATTCCTTCTTTAACTTTTCAAATACTTTCCGTTCTTTCTCAAATTTCTTTCTCTCTTCGTCTAAACTTCCCTTCTCATTTTCTGAAGCAATGTCATGCCATTTCTTTTTCTCTGTAAGCTCTTTGGCAATTGCAGCATGTTTCTTGACAATGTTTCTCTTTTTAAGAACAAACAGTCTTTTCTCTTCATCTAGTGCTTTCTACTTTTGTTCAACCTCTTTCTTTTCTTTATCAACCTTGGCTCGTTCCAAGATTAAGTTGTTCAAAATCTGAGATTTGATTCAAAAGAAATCTAGTGTTCAGCTCAAGAGAATTGATCTTATTTTCATAAGATAAGCATTCAGCATCAAATCGTTTCTCTAATTCAATAAACCTCTTTTTCTCTTTTTCAAAAACTGTTCTTTCAACATTGGAACTCTTTTCAGTTTCCAAAACCTTTTCTTTTTCTAAGTTCAGAAGCTTTCTTAACTCAATCTGATCACTTTCAGACTTATGAAATTTATCAGTTAAGTCATCAGTCTCAGTATGTTTTCTACCTGAAGAATTTCCCTCAGCTCTAGATTCACTCTGGACTTTTTGGAGTGTGTTAAACAAATCTTTATTAGATTTACTCCATGTTTTCAATTCAATATCATATTTTTTCTTACATCATCCAGAGATTTTTCAAGTTTATTAATTTGATACTTGGAATCATTCTCAACTTTTTTCAATGCTTCTTTATGCTCTTTTTGTAAATTTGCAATAAATTCCTCACTAGCATGATTCTCAGAAAACATGTTTATGTATTTGTCTTTATAGTCTACTATGCTCTTCTCCAGCTTGTATATCTGAACTCTCAACTCTTTATTCTCCTTCTCAAGAAAAGCTGCCATTAAGAAAATCAAGATTGATCAAATAAAGAATCTATGCAGTTCAAGAAATTGATCAAAGAAATACAATCAAAAAAATTACACTTCTCAAAATTCCTGGAAATCCTATATGATAAAATATGTTGAACAAGACTTAATATTCAAAAAGATAATGAACAAAAGGACATAGCCAAGGCTCTTAGCAAAGTTAGGCTAGGCTCAAACAAATTATGTAATGAAAAAGTGTCTAAATCACTCAAGATGTGCCTAAGCTCAAAACTATGCTCAAGCCTAAGTCTAAATCGCTCAAGACAATATCTAAATCACTCAAGACTATGTTCCTTAATCGCTCAAGACTGTTTTAAACCGCTCACAACTTGAGTCTTAATCACCCACAACAAAGAATTAAATCGCTCAAACTAAGTACTAAATCGCTCACACTATGTTTTAAACCGCTCACAACTTGAGTCTAAATCGCTCACTTCAAGAACTAAATCGCTCACTACTTGAAATAAATCGCTCACCACTAACTCTTAATCGCTCAACTCACTGCCTAAATCGCTCAAGGCTTAAAATACACCAAGTATAATCGCTCATTATATGAACTAAGTCGCTCAACTCACTGCCTAAATCGCTCAAGGCAGCTTCTGAATCTGATCAAATCTGCTCAAGGAATGTGCGAAGACAAACTAAATCGTTCATGGCAGTTTCTTAATCGTTCAAGTTGAATCTATACCTAAAAAATACATTTTGAGGAGATGGAGACGCGACCTTATGTCGATTGAACTACAAAACAACCTTCAAAGAATATGTGACGTAGGAGAAGATCAACATAGATTATTAAATGATACATTTGACGTTATCGATGATGTGTTGGACATATTAAGATATGACCAAGAGAAATTAGAATCATTTATGTCTATGATTAAAGACTTGGGGTATGATTTAGCGAAAAAGCGTACATATGAACCTTCGATGAAACGTAAAAGAACGTGGAATACAACAAATCTTTGGTTTTTCACGACCCGATAACATTGAGATACGTCCCGCTACAGGTATAAGGAACAAAAGGTGTGGAACATCCAAAAAAATGGTTGGTGCAGCTGAGAAAGCCGCGGTGAAGAGTAGTTGGCCTAAGAGGATATGTAGGGAGGATGTAAGTTGTTGTCTAAACACGATATCTGTAACTGTCAAGCGAAGAAAAAGTAGGACTATCTCGTTTTTGATGTTTTTGAGCCATTTGCTTTAATATAATTCCCATTTTCATGTTTGCTCAAGTTTTCGATCGCGTGGAATCACTATTGCTTGCCGGTTTTTATTATGGAGTTATATTTAAGATGATTTTTTTATTTAAATGCTTACTGAAATGAGAAAAGTTCATCAGTGACTCAAAAACCATTTATGTATTCATGAGAAAAAATCAAAATATCCGTTTGATATAAAGTAATACCTGAACATTTGTCTAAGAAACCTCGAAATACCAGACTAACATATCCTTTAACGTATTTGTTCCAAACTACTAACAAAAAGAACAACTATTTAGTAGATATGATGTGAAATATGACGCCGTCTCAGTTTCTAAATGCTTGCGAACCTTGTTTCCCTGTTGGCCTGTGCATATTTAAGCAAATGTGTTTTCTCTTTCACATCCAATGAGCTAAACTTTTCACAGTCTGTTATCATAAATGATCGTCTTAGGTTGATCTCTGAAAGCAAAAGTTTCGTTGTGTATTTCCTTCTCAATAATTGCAGTTGTTTCACTTGGTTTGGTCATTCCACATCAAGGCCTGATTTCCATCTGTAAGGCAATTCCCCCATATAGTACTCGATATGACGCATCAAGAAAACACCACAATCATGTGAATTCTGTTAGTGCACCATATCAATACAAACTTGACCGGATCTAAACCAAAAAATTCCTCATACAATGCATGGCCTACTTTTTGAAGATGTTGTATCAGCAGGAAGTGCTGCAAGAACTAGTTCAAACTGAGACTCAAACCATAAAATAAATAGACATATGATTATTGAAGTAAAATTCCAGTTTGTTTAATATTTCTCACTAGAAGACCAAGTTGTAATGTAAACTTTCAAGACTTGCTGTCCAGGGGAGGTAACGGAATGTTGGTAAACTTATCATATAAGACCATTGAAGGAATACAACAAAAGCTTTTCAATTAAAAAATAAGCAGAACAATTATAATCATAAGTTGAAATAATGATATTTCAAGATCTGATGGTCCATTCATTTCCATTAGTTGCTATTTAGAATAAATTTTATTAAATGAAGTACTAAAGCATAGAATGATAACAAAGGTAAGCTAATAATAATGTAGAATCTACAATGCAAGAAAGATAAAGGAAAACCAAGCATTGATAGTTTTCAAAGTTAATTCCCAAGTTTCTATATTGGAGGAAAGTGAATGGAAATGGCCTTAGGACTACTTCTTTAGTATGATCAAATAATTGTATGTTTGTATGCAAATATATGTAAAACAGTGAAACCATATTTACCGGTTACAACAAATGCAACCCAAATCTGTAGTAGTAAATTAATTCTAGGTGATCAAGTACTAATGTTGGAGAAGAAAATAGTATATGTAGAACTGTAAAACGAAATGGGAACAGCTATCGATCAAGGCACAAACAAGAAAAAAACCAGTTGTCGAAGATGAGTAGATCAAAGAGAGAGAAGTCGTTGATCTTGGATGCAACCCATTTGTTTAAAACAGTAAACATATCGGTTGATCCAACAAGAGGAGCAGATATTGATGGAGGGAGTACTAAACAAATCTTTGTGTAGTGCCATTTTTGTTTAGATTGAGGAAGCAAGGGAGAAAAAGGAGATGGAAATGAGAAAGGGGGCGGGATGGTGAGGAAGGGAGGACTATGGGAAAAAAAGGTAAAAGGAGAATAAATCTGTTGAGTCTATATGACTTAACTTTTAGAGTTGATCGAATACGTCATGTTTGTGGACGTTAAGCTACTTCCGAACAGCTTTATATAGCTTACCGAATAAGCCATAATCTCTATGCAGTCCATTAAGCTCTCACCGAACAGCCCCTAAGCTTGACAACTATTTCCAACATTATATAAAATGAAAATAAAAAATCCATGTTACCAAACCCAATAATTCTTTATGTAATCCCAACTGTATATATGAGTAATTTTTATTTATAATCTAGTTATTCAATAATAAAAATAATGCAGGTATATATAAATACTTGTTCCCCATGAAAGACAGCTGACACTCATGTCTCTATTGCTCGACTGCTTGCTATAAAGAAGTTAGATTCATATCATTTAATTGGATCATATGCCCTCTTGCATTTCCTTTGGTACTCCAACGAAACCAATAAAAGCTTTAAAGTCTTGCAAATAACTCGAGATAAAATGGGCCGTCTCGAAGCTAATCCAGTCCCTCTGTCCTCCGATCAAACCCCAGTCCAACCACCACCACAAGGCTATCCAAACCACCATGACAACCCACTGTCATCACCACCACCACCACCACCACCACCACCACCACCATCAGATGCTTATGTCACCGATAATATTCAGAATACGAACAGCCCACTATCCACTCGTTCTTACGTACCTCAACCTACTGAACAGCCACCGCCACCTCACCAATCACCGGCATCCTACCCGCCTCACCTATCACCGGCATCCTACCCACCTCAACAATCCCCGGCATCCTACCCACCTCCGCCACAACATGCAGCCTACCCACCGGAAACCTACCAACCCCAGCCACAACCCACGAGCTTCCCACCTCTGCACCAACCAACGAACTACCCGCCTCAGGAACAACATGCAGCCTACCCACCTCAGGAACAACCTGTTGCCTACCCATCTCAGCAGCCGTCGGCAGCCTACTCATCTCAGCAGCCAACCTCATGTAATGTTCAGCCGCAGGTGGTCAACTACGGAGGGACGATTGGATATCAGACGCCGGTGCCAATGGGTACTCCCAATGGGATCCCCATTGGAGCTCAATATCTTGCTCCCACTCAGGGATGGAGTACTGGTCTTTTGGACTGCATGGAAGATCCTGAAAATGGTGATTCTAACTCTCTCAATGTCAAAACTAAACTATTTAACTCCAATACTTAAAATTTGTATATCGATGTTCTTTTCATCATATCATATAAACCTATAAACTATCCTTTTTTATTGGTATTTGTTCTTTAACAGCTATCATGACGTTGTGTTTCCCATGCGTAACGTTCGGACAGATCGCAGAGATCGTCGACAATGGCCAAACTTGTAAGCTACATTGCACATTTTAGTTTGTTTCATATATTTGCATTTTACAACAAAGAAAATCATCTTCCTGTGATGCCATATTCTGTCCCTAAATAACCGGTGCTCATATACATCTTACCCTTCCGAACTCTTCCTCTATACTAAATATATTATATTGTGTTCGTTTAGTTTGGTTTAGAATCGAATACATTCAGGGCTACCGGAAGTTTTACAAGCTATTAACTTCAAGACCTCGTTAGAACAGTTTAGTAGTATGCATGGCAGTGGACACCCACGATTATGAAAGTAGTTCGTCCCTGAAAGGATTTTAATTTGCATCATATAGGAATTTAATGCTATTTTGTGTCCCTATTAAAGGTGTTTTAATTGATTTTACAATATTTTGTTGCAGCATGTGCGACAAGCGGACTCATCTACGGTTTAATAGCAGCCTTTATTGGAATTCCTTGCATAATGTCATGCTCATACCGCACCAAGATCAGGAGCCGCTACGGCCTGATGGAGACTCCGGCACCCGACTGGGCGATACACTTCTTTTGCGAGTATTGTGCTCTTTGTCAAGAATACCGAGAACTCAAGTCCCACGGCATGGACCCTGCTATAGGTACGTTAGTTATTGCATTTTGTTGCGAATTTTAACAAACAAAATCCTTTTTCATCTTTAATTTGTTTATATATAAAGAAAGAGACTTGGGATCACGTGGATCACGCTGTTTTCGTGAGACCCGTGAAATCATTTTTTTACACTTGAAATTTCACAGCAAAATGCTGTGAAGGTAATATTTACAGTGTTTTTGTTGTGAAGGTTCGACTTTTTTTACCTTCACAACGTTTTGCTGTGAAATTTTAAATGTAAAAAGGTGGTCTCACGAGCCTCACGCGATCCCAAGTCTGTCTCTCTCTCTCTCTCTCTCTATCTATATATATATATATATATATATATGTACACTTCAATTTTTGTATATTGCTAATGATTTTAGGAGCACATTTTAATTATTTTATTAATGCTTTACAATAAGAATATTGTTTTTACAACAAGTTGATTTATTTTATATTCAGAACATAATAATTATAAACCTACATTACAATAAAACCTAATTTGTTTATGTTTTTATGTTGCTTCCTAGCTACTATTCCTCCAACGTGCAATAACATGTTTCTATTACAAGTTTATTTTTCACACTCAAAAATATAATAATTAATTTATGAATAAAGTTTACTTTTGATTCTTAATATTTACAATTTTTAATCGACGTTATTTTTAAATTTTAAAAACTTTAATTTTCTTTTTTATCGTTGTCAATCTCCAACGATTTTGATCTCTCAGTCTAACAGTCATTGACTTTTTTTAGTACAGTTAAATGAGGGGAATTTTTTTGTCATTTTCATTATTTAATTTCTTATCTCTTATTAAAATCTAAAAGACATTTATATTTTTTAATTTTAAATTGTAAAACGAAGAAAAGTAAAAAATACATGTTAAATTTTTAATTTTAACAAAAGTTCAATTTTTTTTTCATTTTACTGTTCAAAATTTAAACTAGAAATTGATTTTTAATTTTAGAATAAAAATAAGAATGAAAATAACTAAAATACCTCTTATTTAACATGTTTTAACATAAAAAGTAAAGGACAACTAAATGAAGGAACCAAAGTTGTTGGAAATTAACAAACTTGAGAAAACAAATCCGAGTTTTTGAATTTTAATGTATATATTATCATATACTTTTTCGTTAAAATAAATGACTATTTTTAAAATTAAATAATTATAATTCATTAAACTTCCAATATGTCTTGATCATATATCAAGAATATTTTAAAGTTAAAAAGACTTAGAGAAATTCTATCGTGGATATTTATTTCAAGAGGTAAAGTTTGGGAAGAATTTTTCCACCATATAAATTACATTAAAGATACGATACACTTCACAAAATAAAAGCTTTGAACAAATAACTGAAAAAACAAAAAAATGTATCATATAATCACATATACTAAACATGTAATCTACTGAAAATTACATTCAAATTCAAGAAAATTGTAACAACTATCACATAACATGAGTAACTTAGTTAGCTAAGGGGTACGGTAACTTTGTCCGAAAATAATACAGGTTTTGGGTTCGATCTCCGGTCTCTCTCCAGTATTAATCACTGAATGACTCAGAAAATGACCCTCAAATTGGTGTTGGACACAGGTTTCATGTGCTATACAACTTTGTGAATAAAATATATAGCATATTTTGTGAGTAAAATAATCTTCCTTAAATGGAAATTATTATAATTTTATTCTTTAAAATATATTGTTATAAACACTAAAATAAAAGTTTTGAAGGGAGCTTAAAAGTGTTTGATTTTGATGCAATTTATCGTTTTTCATAGAAAAAGTTAAGAGATGTGTTTCCTAGTCCTTTGCATATCGGATTCGTTTTTATGTTTCAGAGTTATAATAATGTTACAAACAAAATTGTGAAGACGTTGCATTTTTGTACGCAATCATTAAATATGTGAAATGCAATGGGTTCTTTTTGCAAATCCTTGATTGATGTTTGTCGCTAAAAGCTAATTAACATTGCTAGCTGTAATTTTAGCGACAAATTATATATTCCTATCGTTGTATTCAGGACTTGTCATGGGGTTTCTGATGTCATGTGCTGAAATACTAAAAAAATACCCCTATGTTGATTTTTTAAACAAACATAAGGTATGATTTTCTAAAGGGTTTGAGACCTAGTCAAATGAGGTCGCTCATCCCACGCCGAAGGAATTAAAACAGTCAAGAGAGAAGGGATGAGGAACAATAGGAATCTACTTGGTTGTTCACTTGTTTGATGACCATATTCACGCTCTCCTTCTTTAATTAGAATAGTCGTTTAGTTGATGTCCTGAATGGCTTGGACCTGCTGTTTATAGCCCATATGATTAGACGAAAGCTAATAACATAAAAACTCGACGCCCCTTCGGCTTATGATGCCCTGTATTGTCATACGGTCTGTACATGGCCTGGTTGTATTTTGCAACAAAACAATCTACCATGGTCGTTTCCGGCCGTATGCCTTTGTTGATTCACATTTTTCTTGTAATTAACTACTTTCAAATTTCACATTTAGGATGGCAAGGAAATATGTCGAGGAATCAACAGATGGCGAAGTATCAAACGATGACTCCTCCGATGAACCAAACAATGATGGGTTAAACAAACATGACTTGATATTTGAAGATTATTGTTTTTCCCGTATATTTGTTATCATTATATTTCATTTAATTTCAACTGAATTCAACTACACATCGTATTTTTTTGAATTATGATCATGTTTATTTTTTTTTTGGTTCAATATTTACTGTTTCAATAAAGGTTGTCAAAATATTCCGGGTCATTTAAGACCCTTTAAAAGTTTTTAACCAAAATAAACTCTATTCTTTGGGCTAATATTTGTTCGTTCTTTATTATATGAATAATGTCTTTAGGCCTCTTAATTGAATAGTATTAAGGAAATGCATGGATGATAAGATAATCGGTATGTGAAACTCATTTATTTTATAATTTTATTCAGGAATCAAGATTATATGGATTGTATATAACAAGAATGACACATCCATGTCATGTACGACATTGAGAACAAAGCAACATAAAGAGTTCAATAATTAAAATGTTCGATTAATATATCTATTTGGGTATTAATTTAATTTGATTAAATTAAAATCGGATATCATGTCATGCATCACAATACTAGGTAAAGACAAGAATAGACTTGCCCATCAAATATGTGAAAAAAGCACAAAGTATAGATTGTGATGAGTGAAAAAGGTATAGCTATGACTTTTAGAAATGTAGCATCTCTTACAAGCATTGAAGTCTACTGTATGTTAGGTGACATGATCATCGTTTCACTTATATATAAAGAGAGAGAGAGAGATGTAAGACAATTGGTTGACTGAAAATTTACATTCGGTGTTCTCATCCCACATTTCTCTCATTCTTCTTAGTTACAAACTATAACTAGCAACTTGAAAAGGAAAGATTCATATTGTTCGTGTGGATACTATGTATCATTTGAGAAGCTGAAAAAACGGCTCTTGGGGTCCATGCATAAAGAGACATGCTCATTGGACGACTTAGGTGGTATCATGACGCATGATGGTTAGATATTGAAGAGCTTTTACAAGGCTTCAATATGAAGTCGGGTCAACGACAAACAAACCGTCTTACATGCTAAGTTTGGCAAACATGTCGATTGGTGTGGTGTTGGGATTACATGTTGTCATAGAAGCCCAAATTAATATATCTTTGGCATATTGATGTTGATTCAGAGAAAGTCGTCGTAGAGTTCCTACAAGTTGCAATGCCAAAAAATAGTTAATGCAACTTTTCGAGATAATCATAGCAAAATCACAAGATAGTGATGTAATAATGCTTTGTAAGAGGTTGGTGAAGGAGGCAGTCAAAACTATGTCTTCCACATAGAGTAATAAGTAGGCACCACTTTTAGGTAATTAAAAAGTGACATATCGCATGTACTACTTTAAAAATCGGTGGATGTAATGAAAATAGTGAACCACCGGTATCGTGCTTGCTTTAGATCATACAGGTACTTTTGAATCTGAGATACGTGACTTGGTCTTGACGGGTTGTAAAATGTGTTCCTTACACCGAGTTGATGGATGGGCCACACCCGAGAAATGACCACACTTAAGATGGTGCAATTGGTCATAGGTTTGACGATTGGACTACATGTCTCATGATAGTCAATACCAACTTGCTAAGTTATGCCTTTAACAATGAGGCGTGCCATTTACCATTGCAAAGATCCATCGAAATGAAATTTATGTTGAAACACCCATGTACACCAGATGATAGAAGCATCAAGTGATCATGGAACCAAATCCATTTGTTGTTTGCCTATAATACACAACATTCATCCTTCACGTTAGCATTATAGTAAGGGTCATGGAGGACTTAGTCAATAGACTTTGGAACGGGTGATACTAGTGGTATGTTGGTTGTGTGAAGGTGAAATTGTTTGCTTGGTTTGGAAAATCATGCGTGGACTAGGTTGTCATTGAGTGGGAGATTTGGTGGTTGATCATGTCGCGGTGGGGTAGGCACTGCGAAAGTGTGTGAGAGCTTGTGGCCGAGTTATTTTGGTGACGTAGATCGTTGGGAGGTGGTGGCAGTATGGTATAGACAGGTTGTGGTGGTGTTTGGGCATTAGAGTGTATGGATAAAGTCGAAGACGTGGGGGAGGCAATGTTATGTTACGGGCAGTGTGAGGAGTGGGGTGAGGAGAAGAGAACTTGGCAAACAGAAAGATTGATTTAGTGAAGATGATGTGTCATGACAGGATAACTTTTCTAGTGCTGAGATAAAGACAACAATAGCCCCGATATTAAGGTTGGTAGCCTAGGAAAACACAGCGAGTGGAGCATGGTGCAAGTTTACAAAGTCATTTAGCGGATTGGTTAGGATAACAAACATATAGAAAGACACCTAGATGTTCATAGGATAGGGATTTTTAGGTAGAGAATGGATGTGGGAGACTGGATGGAAAGGAGTTTGCTTGGAAAAATGTCGTGTAGGTTTGTGGAGTTGTGAAGTGCCTCGACCCAAAATTAGGGTGGTAGAAAGGCATGGTACAGTGTAACACCTCAAAAATGAAACGATAAAAAATTCAAAATGTAAAAAGGAAATATGATATATAAATATCAAGATACGAACTTTACCTAAAAAGGAGATAATACACACCAGTTAATTATATTTGTAAATAAATTTGCTTAAGCCTAACAACCTCCTAATCTGATCCTTACAAAACTGGATTACAAATGAAGGTCACTCAAACCATCAAAAGACTATAATAACACATGGTGTCCCAAAAGTGCTCCGCTCCCCAAAATCTCTCTCTACAAATGGTCGGTCCACATACTTAGAAACCCTGCCACTAGAACCTGAGATACAAGGCAACACAAAGCAAGTGTTAAGCCAAAAATCCTAGTGAGATCACATACAAAAATTTTATAAGGTAGATAAGAGTGATAATTCAAATGTTACTCGAACTGTAATAAAAGTACAGTACCCTGCACTAAAACATAGTTGTCCTAACTTGGACATTATACACAAGAAACATCTCTCTTTGACGGGGGAGGCCCATTTCCATCAAGATGGTGGGAACACAAAAGTATTGACATATAATGATGTTATAGGGACTACACCTCAGGTTCACAGTTTTAGTACACGCCCCATTCATGGTGTTACCTCAAAACCACATCTACCTTTAGTGCCCACTCCACATAATTTCACCTCAAGGACTATTGAACCTTAGTGCATACCTATTTCTCTAGTAAAGTTACAACTTAGGAATCTCGTTGGACCTTTAGTGTCTACTTACTAGAGTTTCAGAGAGCCAATATTCACAATTGTCTCAATAATAGCACATAATCCTCATACATAAGTTGAATTAGGCTTGGGCTTGGGCTTGGGCTTGGGCTTGGATAATATGTAGGTGGAGGAATTTAGATGTAGACAAAATAAGTCTAAATGCCCACAATAATTGTTTTACACTTCAATCTAAATCTATCATATTTACTACACAAAGTAACCCAATGACCATGGCCCTAAAGGCCCTATAGGTCATCTACCTCAGTTTATACACCCCTTGAATCATACGCATCCAAAAATGTTATCTTCTTTAATCATTCACACACTTTCTACACTTATGCTTTGGTGAAGGTATATGGAGCTATCGATTTCATAAATCTAGACTAGATGAGATGCCGATGCCATTAAACTAGCTGGTATGTAACTCCATTAGATCACAATAAAGTTCTATATCCAACCTTGCCTTGATATTCTAGAAAACGTTCTTCTCAATGTGCATTACATGCAGGTTGTGTCAGTTTAACAAAGTGCACCAATATGACAGCTCCAAGAAGATATTTCTCTTTAACCAATTATGGGTTATTCTTCGGTTTCTAATGAACAAAGTCATAAACCATTAGAAAGTGACTCCACCGGTGGTCCAAATGATACATCAGTTTAAATTAAGATCTCTTTCTATCATACTGGAAAACATGTAGTCTCGTACATGTTTTCCCCGATAGTCAAACCAACCTGATTTCCTTCCATTTTGAAAGTGAAAAGAACCCCTCCTTGTCCATGCAGTATGTACAAGCTAATTTTTCATGTGTGGTCCAACCCGACAGCATTGCATAAGCACGAAAGTCACTAACTGTCCATAGTAGTATGTTTCTCAAAGTGAAATTACTCCAAGAATTGGCATCGTAGGTAACAACACCTTCATCATACAACATTCGGTTCATTTATTATTGTCTTAAGAAACACATCTAGATTCTACCCAAGGCTCTTCCTTCTAAGGATGATGAAGGCAAATTTAACATATGAATCTTTCAAAGCCACCTAAGAAGGTGAATTGTAGTTGTAACAAAAAGAGCCACAAAGAATGCACATTAGAGTTCGAGTTGGTTAGACTGAAACCATTCATGCATATACCAAGATGGATGTTCTGGATCTCATCCACAAAGCAAGGATCTTTTGAGTCATAATCCAACCACGCCTCACCCTCACGTAGATATATCTTCATGCCCGATTTCATTCCAATGGATTATTGACAATAAATCATAAAAGAAGTAGTTGTATCCACTTCTTTGGTCTAATGCATAAAGAATACACATAAACATTATATTATATGTATATATAGAGTGAGGTTCAGGGGAAAATCTCAAAAAAATGAAAAACTAAGGAACACCCTGGTAACCATTCATCTGGACGGTATGCGCATGTGCATATCGGTAATTGAAGTTGTTTCTTGGTTTTTATGCATATGCATATGTGCATAATAGACAAATTGCTTCAAATTACCAGTATGCACTTGTGCATACTGTTGTGGAAGGATCTATACCCTCAAAAGGTTATAACGACAAGTAAATTATGCAAGTATATATGGCTTACAAGTATCATCCAAATCAAGTAATAATGGTAAGTAATACCAAATATCGTTCCTCAGAGATTTAAATTGCAAAAAGAGTAAAAAGGTCAACTTTAAAGTGAGATTTCAGAAAAGGGTTTTTGGATGCATTAAAACTTCAGAGAGAAAATATCTTCGCAAGAGTTGGTAACCAAATATTAAAATATAACAATAATTAGAAGATAGTATGGATGCAAGATCAGGTTAAATTTCAGTAACGAAGTGAAATGAATATTGCTCTACAAATAGCATTTTACAACACTAATGATTAAATGGTCTTCCAAGGAAGTGCAGATTAGACCATATGTTGGAAGTGCATTTAGTGATGCATCAATACCAAACTAGTACATATTTTGCCTTTCTTTCCATATAGTTTTGCAACCATAAGATTACGGCGACTCTTTATAGCCTCTATAACACATTTAGTAAAAATATTTGCGTTGTCTTAATTTTAAGTCCAACTCATCTGAAACAAATAACTTGTGTCAATTTGTCAAAGATTACCAGATGAAATATTGATACCATTTGTGAATAGTGAAATAATTTGCTAATAACAAGCAAACATCAATTAACACTTGGCGTAATCTCACAACCTTCACTTACACCCATACTAAGGTATTTAGCCTAGCATGATTGAATGTAACTGCTTAAAAGTAAATGGCATAAACGGAAATGACTTAATGTAAATGACATAAAAGTAAATCATGCACGAAAAGAAAAGAAAGCTGGAAAGGTTGCTGTAGTAATAAACAGTAATGAAGAACACTGAAAAATACTTGCAAATTAAAAAGTAACAAGGAACCAAATCTTAGATTAAGCTTTGTTCCTGATGACAATTTTTCCCAAGGTTACAAATGGTTACAAAATTCACACACTTGTTCAAAGGATTACCCTAACTATTTATACTACGAGGAAGGAATCAAAAGGTACAAAAGGGGTATTACCCATTGCTTAATAACCAATGGTCAAAAGAAAGATGCTTAAGTACAAGATGCTCTAGGCATCTTGCAGGAGCATCATCTATCTAAATCAGCTTCCAGAAGTAATAGGAGATGCTTCTTAAAAACCTTGACTTTTCCCATTATTCAACGAGATTGAGCCTTGTGGTGCCAATATCAGTGTCCAGTGTTGCAGCAACTTGTACACCTGCTACAGTAATGCTTATGTTAACATTTTACTCACCAAATATATAACACTTTATGTAACACCTCAGTTATGATCGGAAGTTTACCCTTGTCGTCTGGTTTCGGTGCGGTTGTCGGATTATGTTCTTTTAACCTCTTCTCAAATTCTTGTCTTTGCTCCTCTAAGGCGGCTTTCATTTGATCAGTCAATGATTTCATCTGATCAGCCATCATTTTCATCAATCTTTCTGTTCGAGGAGATGTAGGAACTTCATCATCATTTCTAGTGTTACCCGAATCAGTTCCCCCAATATTAGGGATCGTTTGATCATGGCTTGCCTCAAGGTCGTTTTCCCCCATGTGTGGGTCTGTCGGTGTATGGCTTGCTACATCGCCGTCAGCCATTTACTGAAAGTTTTAACACATACTTATTAGATATAACCCTATCCTTGGTTCCATCCCCACCTAGGTTTCTCCTATTGGTCCTTATCCCGTATTTTATCAWAGCCTAGTTACTATACGATCTCAATGCCTAGGTTTGAGTCTATCAATGAATAATAAATTGAGAGTAACACTTACGAAATAAGGGTTGTCCATAATATAACCAAAGACCAAGTGCCGGAATCCAACAATTCATATGACATAACATGCTTATTTCGAAACGCAAATTACAAGTAATTATCAAATGATACCAGGTCAATTCCTTTGCAAGGGACTAATATCATACGTTAGTCAAACGGTCTAAAGAAACATGTCGGAATGACCAAACAATGGAACACATAGGACTAACAGGGAGCCCATCGTCACTGGGTATGCTCGAGCTCCTATGGTTCATGGAATACAATGCTTAGGACTGGCAGGGAGCCCGCCTTCATCTCCCGGGTATGCCCGAGTCCCTGTACTCGTGCCACTCTTCACATTAGGCACCGAGTACGGCCAACAGATAACGAGAACGACTAGAATGTCTCACCGGTTCCTCCCCCTTCACCGGCATGTTGACATTCACCGTTTTCGGGACGGATCACACAAAGTAATCCTCGTACTTCCGGTTTCACAAGAAATCAAAGAAACAATACCGACGGAATATATGGATATCCAAACCGACCGACATTTCGAAAGAATTCGTAATCGAGAGATCAATACATACAAAGACAAAAGACCAATAAAAACCGACTCTAAAGTCATAGAAATCACATACATATAGATGGCACATAAATATACACTTAATACAATAATATTTGAATAGCTATTTATCTCACTAAGCCATGTGCTTATTCCGTTAGCTCACTATTTTTTTCAGGAAAGAAAGAAGATAAAGGCAAGAACCCGGTGTAGTTAGTTCATGATTAGTTTGGGGATCGTTGCCAAACCTTGGTATATATATATATATATAATTATGTCTAGTTTCTATTTTGGGTTGTAAATATATCCGGGTAGTTATTATGTTGTCCCGATTTTTGGTTGGTAAATGTTTTAATTATAAGATTGTAAGCTTTCGTTTTGGATTTGGAAATACTTATTAAAGTATAATTATCTTTTGGTGGTTTACTTAGAAAATGATATCTCGTATGTTATGTTTTGGTGAAATCGTAACCGAGGTGTTACACTTTACCATTTCGACATCCTACCTCCACTAAATGTAAAACCATAAGATAAGACTAAAAGACTCGATATAGGATTGAGAAAGGTGTAAAATGAAGTGAAATAAACACATAACTGGGTGCTAAGGTGTATGCTTTTGCACACTTATCGCACCCCCACACTTAAACTATTGCTTGTCCCCAAACAACTAAAATGACAACTTAAAATAACTCAATACTGAAATTTGAAAGAAAATTTTGAAGGGTGAAAATGAAAATTTTAACACATAATGAGTTTGAAACAAAACACCATAGCCATGAATAATTCTGTGTGTGCAAATCCTTCCACTTAATTCCATAGGCCAAAAGTCACACTTCCTATTGTTAGACATCTACCAATTGCTAAAAATCATAATCATTAGGACTTTTATCGGTTTTCTTCTTTGAGGCATAGTGCATTCTTTCTTCAATTTATTCAAGATTTTCTATAATGCACAAACAGTGTATGTTATTCATATTTGATCTTTTCTGCTTTGACTTGAACATTTTGTACTCTATGAAAAAAAAAATTGAGCTTTGAGCTTTTAGCTACTGTCCTTTGGACTTCTGTTGCATACTAGTACATATAGTGCATACACTCCCTCCCCCATACTTAAATGTGTCAATGTCCTCATTAAGGCTTCTTTAAAGGATAGAGTCATGGGTTCAAAGTGGTAGTGTATGGGCTAATGTATAGGAAAGAATAACCTAAGTCATATTCCAAAAATAGCAAGTTGGGATGTCTGTTTGCTTCCCAGGTGGGTGTGCTTGGTTCTAGCCTTAAGTGTTGGGATGGACCTTTAACAACAAAATTAATTCAGATATGGTAAGTCAAAGAATCTCATAAACTCCAAAAACAAAATTCAAAGTTCCTACTCAATGTATATAAACTAAAAAAATAAGAAAATCAAAGACTATGGAGCTAAGGGTGAAAGAAATGGACCTGCCCTACTCATTGGGAGTAGATGGTGCTGCCTTTTGAGAAATGAACTCCTCAACTTCTTTGATAAGCTCTGGTAGGTATGGTCTAATACTTGCATACTCTGTTAGATTATCCATGTCCCAATCAAACTTCATCACACCATTCCTCTTCATCTAGTAATTTCTTTGTAGAGCAGTGAGCTTTCTCATGTTCAGCATAGCCTTATCATGTTCTTTCAAACATGCCAACAACTTCTACTCATTCTTTTCTACCTCTGCTTCAAGCTTCTTCTTTTGTTTCTCCATTCTTTCCATCTAGATGGCATCTCTATTTTCCAAATTCCTCAACAGGTCCTCATGATGCTTCTCCATCTCATTCACTACATACAAGAATGAGTTGGTTACAAGGTTAGGATGTGGTATAGGTGCTGGTATAGGTGCAGGATCAGATGCAGGCTCTGATCTTGGGATCCTTCTTGATTTGGTTGAAGTACCAGCAATAGGGGCAGGGGTGGTGGTTTCAACAACCATAACCTATGTTGCAGCAATGGCAATCTTCTTCATTGCTTTCTCTGCATTCTTCTTTACTCTCTTGATTGTTTGAATTTCAATCACAGCCTTGCATGTCGTAAACTCATCAGTAGGAAAAAATCTTATCTTTGCCCTGGTTAGTAGTGCATGGATCAGTGATGGATGCCAAAGGTCTCCTTTGATCTTTTTTACATAGGAATTTATGCTCTTCCAAATGACTTCTCCCAAACTGAATCTCTTTCCAGTCATAATGCAGTACAGAATCACCATTCTCTCATAAAGTCAAGCTAGAGTCATGGGTTGTTGGTTGAAGGGTATGTCTAAGGAAGTAGAAACAAACACTTACAATAGGGAGAAGGTCCCTACTGTATAAGGTTCTAAGTACCTTGTTCTTCCATGTCTTGCCAGGTTGTGCAAGAGTCAACATCACCTTCCTGGCATCCTTTTCATTGGCTTTGGTCACCAATTGATTATACTCACAAGGGGTTGGTGGAATGATTCCAAATATATTGTCAATTATGGCAGGGGCATAACATACATCTGTGCCCCTGACCCTTACTGTATGGCTTTTGGATGTAGCAACCTCAGCTTAAAATTCTCTCACAAGGGAGAGGTTGAATCCAGTTGGAACAACACAAAAAATTTCCCATCTAAGCCTGGTAATGGCCTCTTGGATGAATGGGAACTCCTTCAAACTTTCAGGGCTAAAACCCTTGTCAGCCAATGCCTCTGTAAGACCCCTAATAGACTAACATAATAAATAAGAGGGTAGAAGGTAACTTGAACCGAGATTACTAACGTTAGATAAGAAATCTCCCGACAAAGGGGTAGAGTGTAGTGTTTACAGAACACAAACAACAAAATTTGAGATGATAAGAGGCAACCTATTAATCTAAACACTTCTATGCCTAGATTAAGAATGGTGCTTCTACCACTCCAGCAAAATGCGGTCTCAGAAGTGTTACAACACTCAAAGTGCCAAAAGCTTATTCTACAAAAAAGACTCTAAAGGGACAACGTTTCCCCTCAACCCTTCGAAGCCCCGCCGCTAAAGGAACCTGATAAACAAGTCATGCCAAGAGGAGTGTTAGGCTTACGCCTAGTGAGTCCAAACAATAAAGTAAAGATAATTATAACACCTTTATGTATAAAGAAAAATATAACGGATAACATAAACATAAATAATATGGAGAGGCAGATAATCCAAAATAACACGCGGAGGAGCCAAAACCATCCGAAGATGATGAGGGAGTCCCGATTTACCATTGATTATGTCGGACATGAAGTAAGACATAAATCAACGTTGTAGAGCATCACAGACATGTATAATACCATTGACATCAACCTAAACCAGTCATGTAGTCGGTCGTGATCTTAAGCTCTTTATCTCAGAAATTACATAATAATCAGAATGCCTATTTCCGAGTGGTGAGAAGATGGTTTGGAGATCACATAGTAAACACAATGCTTATCTCTAACTTACCATCCCTCACACCAATGTAATAAGACGGCTTCAATGACTACAAATCCATCACAGTCTAGTAGCATACTCGAAATACATTGACGTAAGGATTGAAATCACATGTACATCAAACAGATTTTTGCACGTGTCCAAGACTAAACGACGCATTCCCACTTGCCGATAATAGACTCCAAAAATGAAACATGGGAATTTTAGAGTTCTATGCCTATCCATAAATAGAAGCAAGCATTTTACCAAATGGTTAGTCCCATTCTTCCAACTCATCTAAAGCCTATGAAGAAGATCCCCCAATAAGACTTTTATTTATGACCTGAAATCTCTATCTACATCCAATACGTAAATTTATAATTTATAATATAAGTTAAGCATGGTGCATCATTCCCTTTGGTATAAAAATTCCTAAATGGATAATATGAACTCACAATGGAGGGTTTAGGAGAAATCCTCAAGTCTTGAACAATCAAGGTGGACAGAAAGGAACGAAGAAACAGCACGGTTGTGCTGCTGCTGCTTACTGTTGCTGCCCTCTGAACCGGTGCTGACTGCTGCTGTTGTTCACCTAGGGACAACGGTGACAGCTGTGAGAGACGGGTACAGCAACGTCGGCTGCTTGCCACTGCTGTTGCGGTTGCTGTTTGGCGAAAAGGAACGCAGGGGAAGGGCAATAGCGCCTGCTACTTGCTGCTGTCGCTGCTGTTTGACGAAAAAGAACGAAGGGGCAGGGCAGTAGCGCCTGCTACTTGCCGTTGTGCAGCGTCTGCTACTTGTCGCGGCTGTTGTGGTTGCTGTTTGGTGAAAAGGAAAGAAACAGACACAGCAGCGCCTGCTGTTTGGTTTAGGAAGAAAGATGAAGAAACAGACACAACAGCGTCTGCTGTTTGTTTTAGGCGAAGAGATGAAGAAACAGACACAACAACGTCTGCTATTTGGTTATGGACGTGAAGCAAACCCGGCAGCACAGCTGCTGTTTCGGCGGAGGCAATTGGCAGCCCAGCTACTGCTGTTCGACCGAGAAAAGAAGAAACAATGCCTCAAAGCTTACAGATTTGGCGAGGTGCGATGGGTTAGATGTGGCCGGTGTTAAGGTAGACATAGCTGTTGTCCATTTTGATCTTGATGAAGTTCCCTTCTTCCTCTTTGATTCCTTCTTCCTAACCTCGAATGAAGGGGCTTTTCTCTTTTCCCAGGTGCAGTCTCTCCCCCGCAGTAAAATCCACTCAGCTTTCTTTTCAAACTAGAAGAAGTAGGCAAGGACTCAAAGTCCAGAGGGGAAATTTTTCCATGGTGTGTAWAGTCTGGAGGTTAGGATCAAAATGTAGAGGGTAATAACCCCCCTTTTAAAACAATAAACCCTTTTTAATAACCCACTCAAATCCAAGGTTTATAATAATGCATTCTCCCTTTATTTATCTTAGAGGCACATAGATAAATAATAAAGAGGGTCTAAAATCATGATATGCATATATAATTATATCGATAAAGAACACGCTTACCACGCAGACGAGACGGAGGTGGAGAAAAGGAATACTAACGTGACTGGAGTGAAGAAAAGAAAAGAAAGAAAATTCCAGGTGTTACAATCCTCGTCACCTTGGATCAAATTTCGTCCTCGAAATTTTCGTTCATGCGAAAAGGTGAGGGTAACGCCTCTTCAAGTCCTCTTCCGCTTCCCACATTACGTTCGACCCTCAGTGATGCTTCCATTGCACTTTAACCATAACAATCTCTTTGTGTCTCAACGTTTTGGTCTTCCTTTCTAAGATGGCTTCCGGTTCTTCAACACACCGATTGTTCTCATCCACAAAAATTTTCGAAAGTGGGATCACACTGTCTTCTTCCGCTAAGCATTTACGAAGGTAGCACACATGAAATGTGTTATGAATTCTCGCCATTTCTGGCGGTAATTCTAGCTTATAAGCTTGAAGCCCTACTTTAGCCAAGACTTTGAACGGTCCAAGGAAGCGGGGGCTGAGTTTTCCACGCTTTGCAAAACGGATAATGCCCTTCCAGAGAGATACTTTTAGCATAACGCGGTTGCCCACTTGAAATTCTATAGGACGGCTCCTCTAATCTGCGTAACTCTTTTGTTGATCCTGAGCCGCCTTTAAGCGCTCCCGAATACACTTCACTTTTTCGGCTATTTCCTGCACGATCTCGGGACCGGCGTACTGTTTCTCACCCGCCTCAAGCCAACACACGGGGGTCCTACATTTTCGTCCATACAATGCTTCGAAAGGTGCCATCCCAATGCTAGAATGATAGCTATTGTTGTAGGCGAACTCCACAAGCGGTAGGTGAGAATCCCAATTTCCGCCAAAGTCGATAACGTATGATCTAAGCATGTCTTCGAGGATTTGAATGGTCCGCTCGCTCTGACCATCGGTTTGAGGGTGGTAAGCTGTACTCAACTTCACTCTCATGCCCAACTCTTTCTGTAAGCCGCCCCAGAAATGGGAGGTGAACCGGCTATCCCGATCTGACACTATTGACAATGGTATACCATGACGCGAGACTACTTCGTCGATGTATAATCTGGCAAGCTTGTCCATTGGCAACGATTTACGCATGGCCAAGAAGTGAGCGCTCTTTGTCAGTCGATCAACCACTACCCATATCGTATCATGACCCCTCAAGGTCTTTGGCAGTTTGGTCACGAAATCCATTGTAATGTGCTCCCACCTCCACTTGGGAATCTCCAAGGATTGAAGGCTACCGTAAGGTCATTGGTGTTCTGCTTTCACTTGTAAACAGGTCACACACCTCTCTACATAACGAGCCACATCCAGTTTCATGACGGGCCACCAATATGTCAATTTCAAGTCCCAATACATCTTGGTGCAACCCGGATGAATGGAGTATTTAGACTTATGCGCATCTTCTAGTAATAATAATTCACGATTACCTCCAACCATGGGTACCCATATTCGTCCTTGAAACAACTTCAAGCCTCGACCATCCTCTGTCAGTAGTAAACGTTGTTTCGTCATTACTTCACTCTTGAGGTTCTCTTCCAAAAGTGCTTCACATTGTGCCACTCTGATCCGATCGATCAGACTGGACACTATATCGATTCTGGTAAGTACAGCTTTCGTTCCATTACCGTACTCCTTTCGGCTCAAAGCATTTGCCACTACATTTGCCTTACCCGGAAGGTATAGCAATTGACAATCGTAGTCTTTGAGCAGTTCGAGCCAACATCGTTGTATCATGTTTAACTCTTTCTGATCGAAAACATACTTCAAACTCTTGTGATCAGTGAAAAGCGTGCACTTGGTACCATAAAGGTAGTGTCGCCAAAGCTTTAAGGCGAAAACCACAGCTGCTAACTCCAAATCGTGGGTGGGATAGTTCTTCTCGTGATCTTTGAGTTGCCTTGACGCGTAGGCAATAACCTTTCCCCTTTGCATCAAAACGTAGCCTAACCCCATTTTAGAAGTGTCACTAAAGACTACAAAGTCTTCGGACCCTTTTGGCAAGGAGAGGATCGGGGCTTCACATAACTTCTTTTGGACAGTTCTAAAAGCATGCTCTTGTTTCTCAGTCCAGATAAACTTCACATACTTCCTTGTCGACGTTGTTAAGGAAGAGGCGACTTTGGAGAAATCTTTAATAAATCTCCTATAGTAACCCGCCAGACCCAAAAAACTTCGGATTTCAGATGGACTCTTTGGTGGTTCCCAGTTCATCATTGCCTCGATCTTGGATGGGTCTACTTTCACCCCCTCTCGAGTGACTACGTGACCCAAGAACTGAACCTCCTTTAACCAAAAGTCGCACTTGGAGAATTTTGCATACAACTTCTCCCTTCTTAACATTTCGAGGACTTCCCGAAGATGTTGCTCATGGTCCGACTCGTCCTTGGAATAAATGAGTATGTCATCAATGAACACTATTACTGACTTGTCAAGGAATGGTCAACACACTCGGTTCTTCAAATCCATGAATATCGCCGGTGCATTCGTCAGGCCGAAAGGCATGACCAAGAATTCATAGTGTCCGTAACGCGTTCTAAAAGTTGTCTTTGCCACATCATCTTCTTTTACACGCACCTGGTGATATCCTGAAGGAAGAACGATCTTTGAGAAACAACCGGCTCCCTACAGTTGGTCAAAAAGGTCGTCGATCCTGGGAAGAGGGTATTTATTCTTCACGGTTGCCTTATTGAGTTCTCGGTAGTCAATTCACATTCTCAAGGTGCCATCCTTCTTCTTTACAAATAGTATCGGAGCTCCCCACGGTGACGAACTCGGTCTAACAAATCCTTTCTCAAGAAGTTCTTGCAATTGAGACGCCATTTCTTGCATCTCTGATGGCGCCAATCGGTAAGGTGCTTTAGCAATTGGTGCGGTTCCTGGAATAAGATCGATTCTGAACTCCACTTGTCTGTCGGGTGGTAAACCGGGCAATTCCCCTGGAAATACGTCGGGAAATTCGCTAACCACCTTCATGTCTTCAATTCTTTTTTCTTCTAATTTGGCATCTAACACGAAAGCAACGAACGAGGGGCACCATTTAGCTAGGCACTTACGCGCCTTTGCCATGGATAGTAGTACTATGTTTCTCTTCTTTCTTTCCCCATAAACTAGCACTACATCCCCCTCTGGCAAAGGAATTCATATCAAATTCTTAGAACATAAGATCTCTGCTTGGTTCCTTACTAGCCAGTCCATTCCAATTATGATGTCAAATCCGCCGATAGCCATGGGTATAAGGTCTACCCGAAATTCCTTTCCCTCGATTCCTAATATGCAATCCCTAACAACCTCATGCACCAGAATCCTACTACCATTTGCTAACTCAATGATCAAGGCATTATCAAGGGTACTAGGGGGCATATGCAAGAGTTGGTGGAATGTAATGGACACAAAGAAACATGAAGCACCTAAATCAAAAAGCACGTGTGCAGGTACGGAGTTAACAAGGAACGTACCCGACACCACATCCGTCGATGCTTTGGCTTCCTCAGCAGTCATTTGAAAAGCTCGGTCGGCTGCTTTCGGGGAACTGTCTTTTCTTCCCTGTCCCCCTCCTGTCTTGCTCTTCGGACAGTCATCCAAAAGAGATGGGTCCCTTGATAGGACACTCATTTCGCGTGTGGCCTGGCTTCCCACATTTAAAACATTTTGCGGGAGTAGAGTTGGTGGTGCACGGGCCGTGGTGTTTAGTGCGGCATTTGGAGCACCACCTAGCCTCTTGTCTAGGATGAGGTCCCCGATAGTTGTTATTGAGATGGCTTGGCCTCTTGGTAGGCGCGTAAATGACCTTCCCATTTTCTTTTCTCACCACTTGCCACTCTCTCTTCTCTTCCCTTCCCTTCGCGTAAACTGTTTCCATGACTTTTGCCTCTTCGATTGCCTCTCTAAGGGTGGAGGCTCTAGAGTTCCTAACCATGACCATCATTTCAGCGGGTAATCCTTTTAGATAAGCTTTCATTTTTTATTTCTCCGGTGGAGCCACATGCCCCACCAAATTCAGTTTTTCCATGAAAAGTCGTGTGTAGTCCCTCACTGACAAGATTCCTTTCTTAAGGGTTCAGAACTCCTCTTCAATGCGATCCATCTCTTGTTCATTGCAAAATTCCTCCAATACCTTCTCCCTAAATGTGGCCCAACTCATCTTGGCTAGATCTTGCGCCTCTATGGTTGATATGACTACGTTCCACCAAGTAAGGTCCGCACCCCTTAGCATCTGAGAGCCGAATTTCGCCTTTTGTCTTTCATCACAATCACAAGCCCGGAAGGCCTGCTCGATCTCCCGAAGCCAGTTCATGCATGCCATGGGATCATCTAACCCCACAAACTCCGATGGTTTGCAACTCAAAAACGTCTTGTAGGAGCAAACTCTTCCCACTTGTCTTGCATCAGTCGTTGCTAACTCTTGAGTTGGGACTCCGTTTCCGTTACCCCCAGATCCCATAATAGTTACGTTATCGGCAACCGCTTCATGCTTACAGTTATTGGCATCTCTATCTTCTAATAACTTCATAAAGAACTTTTGTTGCTGGGCCATCGCTCTGTTCATGGCGTTCATCATGTTGTCCATCATTCTTGACTCCGGGGTTTCTTCTTCTATAACAAGGTTAGAGGTGGCAAGGTTGACTTGGGAAACGTGATCAACTCCACCTCCCAAGATATTTTTCCTAAGATGTACCCATGCATTCGTGGTCTGCGGCGGTTGATCCGCGGTAGATTCGGTTACTGCGTGACCCTCAGGTGAGGTATCTCGTCTACTCCGGGTGTTCACCATCAGGACTGTCATGCACGAGAGTGAAAGAGTGTCAAGAGAGAGATTACAGGACTAACATAATACGGTACTGACACAATCATAAATTCTGCAATAACAGTGAGTTTAAGCATGCTTATGTAACAACTTGTTCAAAATAACATTAGCTAAGTGGGATTTTGAATAGGTTATACATAAAGATCCTCAACACCATCGTCACAGTTCATAAATTGTGCAACCCCGTTGACTCTAAAGCTCTTCTATCTCAAGAGATCTACCCACGACACACAAAATTAACACCTACAAATTCAACTTAAGTCTAGGCATCTTAATCCTATACCTAGTTCGCTTAAGTTAGGGCTCTGATACCAACTTGTAAGACCCCTAATAGACTAACATAATAAATAAGAGGGTAGGAGGTAACTTGAACCGAGATTACTAACGTTAGATAAGAAATCGCCCAACAGAGGGGTAGAGTGTAGCGTTTACAGAACACAAACAAAAAAATTTGAGATGATAAGAGGCAACCTATTAATCTAAACACTTCTATGCCGAGATTAAGAACGGGTGCTTCTACCACTCCAACAAAACGCAGTTTCAGAAGTGTTGCAACGCTCAAAGTGCCAAAAGCTTTATATTCAAAAAAAAGACTCCAAAGGGACAACGTTTCCCCTCAACCTTTCGAAGCCCCGCCGCTAAAGGATCCTGATAAACAAGTCATGCCAAGAGGAAGTGTTAGACTTACGCCTAGTGAGTCCAAACAATAAAGTAAAGATAATTATAAAACCTTTATGTATAAAGAAAAATATAACGGATAACGTAAACATAAATAATATGGAGAGGCAGATAATCCAAAATAACACGCACAGGAGCCAAAACCATCCGAAGATGACTGGGGAGTCCCGATTTACCGTTGATTATGTCGGACACGAAGTAAGACAAAAATCAACGTTGTAGAGCATCATAGACAGGTATAATACCATTGACAATAACCTAAATCAATCATGTAGTCGGTCGTGATCTTAAGCTCTTTATCTCAGAAATTACATAATAATCACAATGCCTATTTCCGAGTGGTAAGATAATGGTTTGGAGATCACATAGTAAACACAATGCTTATCTCTAACTTACCATCCCTCACACCAATGTAATAAAACGGCTTCAGTGACTACAAATCCATCACAGTCTAGTAGCATACTCGAAATACATTGACGTAAGGATTGAAATCACATGTACATCGAACAGATTTTTGCACGTGTCCTAGACTAAACGACGCACTCCCACTTGCCAATAATAGACTCCAAAAGTGGAACATGGGAATTTTAGAGTTCTATGCCCATCCATAAATAGAAGCAAGCATTTTACCAAATTGTTAGTCCCATTCTTCCAACTCATCTAAAGCCTATGAACAAGATCCCCCAATAAGACTTCTATTTATGACCTGAAATCTCTATCTACATCCAACACGTAAATTTATAATTTATAATATAAGTTAAGCATGGTGCATCATTCCCTTTGGTTTAAAAATTCCTAAATGAATAATATGAACTCACAATGGAGGGTTTAAGAGAAATCCTCAAGTCTTGAACAATCAAGGTGGACAGAAAGGAACTAAGAAACAACACGGTTGTGCTGCTGCTGCTTACTGCTGCTGCCCTCTGAACTGGTGCTGACTGCTGTTGTTGTTCGCCTAGGGACAACGACGACGGCTGCGAGAGACGGGTACATCAACGTCTGCTGCTTGCCACTGCTGTTGCGGTTGCTGTTTGGCGAAAAGGAACGCAGGGGCAGGGCAGTAGCGCCTGCTACTTGCTGTTGTCGCTGCTGTTTGACGAAAAAGAACGAAGGGGCAGGGCAGTAGCGCCTGCTACTTGCTGATGTGCAGCGTCTGCTGCTTGCCGCGGCTGTTGTGGTTGCTTTTTGGCGAAAAGGAAAGAAACAGATACAACAGCGCCTGCTGTTTGGTTTAGGCAGAAAGATGAAGAAACAGACACAACAACGTCTGCTGTTTGTTATAGGCGAAGATATGAAGAAACAAACACAGCAACGTCTGCTATTTGGTTAGGGATGTGAAGCAAACCCGGCAGCACACCTGCTGTTTCGACGGAGGCGATGGGCAGCCCAACTACTGCTGTTCGACCGAGAAAAGAAGAAACAGCGCCTCAAAGCTTAAAGATTTGGCGAGGTGCGATGGGTTAGATGTGGCCGGTGTTAAGGTAGACACAGCTGCTGTCCATTTTGATCTTGATGAAGTTCCCTTCTTCCTCTTTGATTCCTTCTTCCTAACCTCGAATGAAGGGGCTTTTCTCTTTTCCCAGGTGCAGTCTCTCCCCCGCAGTAAAATCCACTCAGCTTTCTTTTCAAACTAGAAGAAGTAGGCAAGGACTCAAAGTCCAGAGGGGAAATTTTTCCATGGTGTGTAAAGTCTGGAGGTTAGGATCAAAATGTAGAGGGTAATAACCCCCCCTTTTTAAAACAATAAACCCTTTTTAATAACCCACTCAAATCCAAGGTTTATAATAATGCATTCTCTCTTTATTTATCTTAGAGGCACATAAATAAATAATAAAGAGGGTCTAAACTCCTGATATGCAGATATAAATATATCAATAAAGAACACGCTTACCACGCACACGAGACGGAGGTGGAGAAAAGGAAAGAAAGAAAATTCCTCGTGTTACAGCCTCTTTGGAAGCCATATTACCAACGTGGTCATATGCTTCCCTACAACTAAAAGTACCAAAGAAGATATTCATTCTCGCATACTTGCTTTGATTGGATTGTGGTGATAGTACCTTCCTTTTTCTTGGCAACTGTTCTCTTTGGTGTCTGAATTAGCTCAACCACTGTTTCTTTACTTTCCTTTTCAGAATCTGCAGCCATCTCCATACTATCAATATCAACATCTTCATCTTATTAATCTTCACCCTCAGAACTTTCCTCTTCAGAATCAGTGTAGTTCACTATCCCTTTTTCCTTTTCTTCCTTCAGCATCAATATCCCTGGTGGATTTGGTCACCATGTTCACATTTTCTTCTTCCTTTTCTATAGCTTGTTATTGTCCAAGCAACATGGGTTCAGGGATAACTTGCTTGGCTTCTTTAGTCCTCAAAACAGATTTCGACTTGGTTTTGGCTTAGGCAGAAGTTATTTCTTGATTGCCTTCCATTGTAGGAGTAGTAGTGGATTTCTTCTAGAATGAAAGCAGTGGCCTGGAATGCCTTATTAGGAATATGGGGTGATGGCGGATTGGGTTTATCAACAACAATGCATAGATGTTCTTGGGTATGAGCAGAATGCTCATCTGTTTGGGAACTTGGGGGTATAGGGAAACGACCACCAAGTAATAAAACTTGGCTTTCCTCATTAGTGGGTGAAACAACCACCCATGCAAATAACAGTGCAAATTCACAAAAATCTTTATCATACATTACAAATTTATCGATACTAAAATTATAACACATTCCAAAGTATGTTTACATAATAAGAGAAAGTATGGATTAACAAAAACTTTATCAGTTATAACACTTTCTTCTCAATAATGCTTCTTTACATTATTTTTTCTTGCCTTTATCCTGAGGTGATGGACGACCTGCAAAACAGATTAGTACAATAATTGAGCGTTAAACCAAAAGGTAGTGAGTAAATTTCTTCAATACAAAACATCACTTATTTCAAAACCCAAGATATATCAAACCTGGATCTTAATATAACATTCTATCATTCATCTCCCGCGGCTACAGTGCATGTTCATCTCTCGCGGTTATAGCGCCATTTCATCTATCGCGGTTACACTACCAGTTCATCTATCTTTTTGAAGTGATTACTGTGAAATTTGTAGTCCTGTCCAGACAATACTATTTCTGGATAGGAAGTTTTCCGGACAGGATTGATCTTATCCGGACAACACTGTTCGGTGAAGGGTTATACTGTCATGTCCGGACATTGCCTTGTCCGGTGCGGATTCTTTTCCGGACAACTCTTTAACCAGAGAAGAATTCTGTCCGGACACTACTTTGTCCGGTGAAGGTACACATCCAAAAAAAATGCTTTGGCCGGTGAGATACGTATCCGGACACTGCTTAATCGGTAAAGGGTCTCATTCGAACACTGCTTTGTCCGATGAGTTCTGTTCTTAATAAAATAAACGGGCGATCAAGAAGTAGTATTCAATTGCAATTGAATTACATTTAGACGAAATAAACCAGTACTAAATAGAATTGAATCATGTGTATATGATATATGTACATACTAAAAGCAATAGAACTCACCTTTGCCTTTGAATTAAATATTTGGGAATCTGCTTCTATACTTTGATCACCTAAGTTCTTTGAAAGAGTTTTGGAAATGTTTCAAATCAGTATAACCCTCTCCCTCTTGAATGCACTTGCTATTTGGATATAGCAAGTGCATATCCAGCCTCATTAAAATAACCTACTCACATACCACACACACACACGCACATACACACACACACACACACACACATATATATATATATATATATAATTTTACTCAAACATAAATATAGAGAAAGAACCATAGATCGATTATTTTCCAACTCTTGAATACCAAACACTAATCCCGAACTTCTCACTAACAAAATACATTATTATCAGATCAACTTACTTAAGGAAACCGAATATTACAATATCTCCTCCTTATAAGAATTCCGTATCGGAATTCCACTAAGTAAACAGATAAGAATATTTCTTTCGCATCTCTGTCTCTGATTCCAAGGTGGCTTATGGCCCTTTATAATAACGCCACTGAACTTTTACTAACCCAATCTCTTTATTCCACAATTTATTTACCTTGAAGTCAGTAATGGCTTCAGGGCTTTCTTCAAAACATAATCTCTCATCAATCTTAATTTCTGGTAGAGGCACGACTACGTCTGGATTTGCTAAACCCTTCCTCAAATTTGACACATGAAAAGTGTTATGACTACCACTTAATTCCAATGGAATTTCAAGTTTATAAGCCATATCCCCAATTCTTTCAATGATAGGAAAGGGTCCAATATACCTTGGGCTCAACTTTTCTTTATTTCCAAAGCGTACTACCCCCTTCCAAGGATACCTTTAACATTACTCTACCTCAAATTTGTAATTCAATCGGCTTTCGACGTTTATTTGCATAACTTCTTTGCCGATCTTGAGCCACTTGCATTCGTTCCCGAATTTGGGAAATTTTATCGGCTGTTTGCTGCACTAACTCAGGCCCAGCTAACTGTTTCTCACCAATCTCATTCCAACACAAAGGAGTTCGACCTTTTCGTCCATACAGAACCTCAAAAGGTGCAGCTTGAATACTCGATCAGAAATTATTGATAATGGAACACCATGACGTGTCACTACCTCGTCAATATACAATTTTGTCAATCTATATCGAACACGATTCTTTCATCAGTAAGAAATGAGCAGACTTGGATAATCGATCCACAATAACCCATATGGCATCATAACTTCTCGGTGTTCTCAGTATTTTGGTTATGAAATCTATAGTAACGTGATCCCGTTTCCAAATCGAAATTTCTAAATACTGCAACTTACCATACGGACGTTGGTGTTCTATCTTCACTTGTAAACATGCCATACACTGCTATGTTTGGCTATGTATTTCTTCATGCCCAACTACCAATAATACTGTTTCATGTCCCGATACATTATTTCTGTGCCTGGGTGGTAAGCAAAACGTGATTTGTCAGCTTCTCTTAGAATACGCTCTCTGAGATCACCATAACACAGTACCCAAGTTCTGTTTTGGAAACTCCATAATTGCCTATCATTCTTTTCAAATTCAGATACCATTCCACCAAGTCTTTCTTGTTTAATCCTATCCTCTTTCATAGCTTCACATTGAAATTTTTGCAACTCTTCAAGAATACTTGGTAGTAGCTCAGCTCTTAAGGCTATAGCTTTGATGGTACCACTTTTTTCTTGACGACTTAAAACATCAGCTACTACATTCGCCTTTCCTGGATGGTACAATATTTCATAATCATAATCACTAACCAATTCTAACCATCATCTTTGGCGCATATTCAAATCTTTCTGATGGAATATATGTTGCAGACTCTTATGATTTATGAAATTCTAACATTTTGTTCCATATAAGTAATGCCTCCAAATCTTTAAAGCGAAAACTACAGCTGCTAATTCCATATCATTAGTAGGGTACTACTTTTCATGATTCTTTAACTTCCTTGAAGCATAAGCAATTACCTTTTCACGTTGCATCAACACGCAACCCAAACCCATCTTCGAGACATCACTATAAACCACAAATCTTCCATTCCATCTGCAAGGATAGAATTGGTGCACTGCATAACTTATTTGATCCTCTTCCTATTCATACTGTACATTCTTCTTTGTCAGCTTGGTTAATGGAGTAGCTATACGAGAGAAATCTTGTATAAACTTGCGATAATACCCTGCCAATCTAAGAAAACTTTCTGATTTCGGTTGGGGTCTTCAGCACTTCCCATTTTTCAATGGCTTCAATTTTAAGAGGATCCACCTTGATGCCCAATTCTGAAATAAACATGGCCCCAAAACTGAATCTCTCGTAGCTAGAACTCACATTTTGACATCTTAGCATACAACTTTTCTTGTTTCAATAATTCTAGAAGTAGTCGTAAATGGTGAGCATGATCTTCTTATGATCGAGAGTATATCAGAATATCATCAATAAAGACAATCACAAATTTATCGAGATACGGACGACATACTCTATTCATCATATCCATAAATGTTGCAGTTGCATTTGTAAGTCCAAATGGCATAACTAAAAATTTATAGTGCCCATAGCGTGTACGGAATGCCGTTTTTGATACATATTCGCACCGAATCTTCAGCTGATGATAACCAGATCGTAAATCAATATTAGAAAAGTAAGTAGCCCCAACCAATTGATCAAACAAATCATCAATTCTTGGAAGAGGATACTTATTTTTTATCGTTAATTTATTCAATTATCGGTAATCAATTCATATTCTCATTGATCCATTCTTCTTTTTCACAAATAATACTGGTTTTCAAACAAAACCTTTATCTATTAATTCTTTCAGCTACGACAAAAGATCCTTTAATTCAGACGGAGCTAGCCTGTATGGTGTACGTGCAACTGGCGCCGCTCTAGGCAGTAACTCAATCTGAAATTCCATCAATCAATTAGGAGGTAAGTTTGTCAAGTCTTCTGGAAATACTTCCGGAAACTCTCTTACAACTGGAATATCCTCCACCTTATTCTTTTCTTTCTTTACATCAATTGCATAAGAAAGAAAACTAGCACATCGTATTTGCATGTACTTCCGCGCCTTTAAAACGGAAATAAGGCTGGAATAACGATCCCACCTGTCATCATAGATTATAACCGGTCCCTTCCCCAGTAAATCTATACGAGCCATCTTTTCATTGCAAACAATATTAGCTTGATTTTTTGCCAACCAGTCCATATCCACAATTATATCAAACTCTCTTAAGGGTATGGGAAATAATTGTATGGGTATTTCACACCCTTCTACGTTTATGGAACAATCATCAAAAAATTCTTTAACCGACACTTCACTATCGTTTGTTGTTTCTACTACCAATACCTCATCTAACACTTTAGCTTCTAGGTGCGTGCAACTAACAAACGATGGTGATACAAAAGAACGATTTGCACCATAATCAAATAAGACTTTGGCACATACTGAACTAATAAAGAATGTACTTGTCACCATTTCAGGATGTTCTTCTGCCTCGCCTCTCGTCATCTGAAAGGCTCGTCCTCTAGCCATTTGCAACACCCCAAATTCCACATTTGCATATGACATATATTTCATACAAAAGAATTATAGATTACACCACATAGGTCCCACTAGTACAAGGATTCTATATGTATAAAGTTTACATATGAAAAATTCCAAAAGAATATCCCTGTACTATCATATGCATAACAACATGTATTTTCAAAAAACTCAGGCATCAAGCTGATCTTCATAAAGCAGATAACATGTAAGGAAAATAATTATATTTTCTCCTTCCCCTTTTTATCTTGAGACCCCGCAGTTCCTGCAATGCACATTTTTGAAACACAAAATGAGGGTTAAACTGGAATGTCTAGTGAGTAAATACCTTCTTTGCAAATGTAGTGTGAAAATAACCAAAACCTGACAAAAACATCTTTTATGTAGAGATAAATGCATTTCAGCAAAAGCACGAAATCTGTTTGTTAACCAAAATATAAAATGCACATAGTACAAATGCGTTCCCTTGAAACCCAGAATTCAATATAGAATTAACATAGAACTCCTCTAGCTCAACAGACAAGAGTTCCTCTGCCCTTGATAACCAGAGCCTCTGGCTCTACTTACTAGAGCCTCTACATTTAAACTAAACAATACCTAACCAGAGACCCTCTGAATCAACAGAGTCTCTAGCCCAGAAAGAACCTACTGTAAATTTTAAAAAGATAAAATAAGCTAGAATCAGAGTTCCTTTGGTTCTTTACTCTTTTATAAATATTTTTGAAGAAAAAATTTAATTTTAAAAGGAAGAACTCTTATACCAAACTCAGACACAGAGCTTTAGATAATAAGAAATAACTATTTTCAAGATAAAGAGCTTTTGGTTCATAAAATTCCCAAAACATTTAAGGTCTTTTTACATGATCAGAGGTTCTCTGGTCTTGCTAAAAGACTAACCAGAGACCCTCTGCATCATTCTCACATCTGTTCAAACTTGATAGAAAATTAGGCAATTAAAGCCTCTGGTGATAAATCATTTCCCCCTTCTCAATAACATCAAAGTTATTATTTCTAAAAAGAACAATACCTCTAAATCATCAAATCACAAAGAAATGCCGAATTAGAATTATTGTATCTGATAGTGATAATAACAAGAGTTATAATAATACCCACACCTGCAATTGCCACCCTTATATCCATAAGTACACCTCTCCTTGATATGCCACCCTTATTTCTTCTTTAAAACAGGGTTCCTTACCAGAACAGACTTACGTCACCACGTCTGGAAGTACCCTATACCCAGCTCCAAGCCAGAATAGATGAATGTCACCACGTCTTGGGAACTACCTATTAAAACAAGTTTCATTCCAGAACAGACTTACGTCACCACGTCTAGAAGAAACATTTCCCAAAATATAGTTTCAAACCAGAATAGACTTATGTCACCACGTCTGAAAGAAACATTTCCCAAAATATAATTTCAAACCAGAACAAACTTATGTCACCACGTCTGGAAGAGACATTTCCCAAAATATAGTTTCAAACCAGAACAAACTTATGTCACCACGTTTGGAAGAAACATTTCCCAAAATATAGTTCAAACCAGAACAGACTTATGTCACCACGTATGGAAGAAACATTTAATATCTTTTCCAATAAATTAAGAGATATAAAATACCTCTCTTCACAATATAACATTTTTAAAACCAAATAAATGTTCATTGTGAAAATCCCATTTATCAAAAACTCAAGTTCAACAATAACTTTATTATGTCAATTCTCATTTGGAAAAAACTTGTCCGGATAAACACTTAGCCGGACACTCTATCCGGATGATCATTAACTAAATAAACCATAATCTCATAACCAGACGCACATCCTCTCCGGACATTATAGTGCCCATGCATAAATTAATCGAACATGCACAAAAATCCTTAATCCGGGCAACACTCGGCCTTATATACCTTTATCGGACAACAGTATCCGATCATACAATTTTCATCGGTCAACTTAGTGACCGGACATGCTCTCACTGGACAATACTATGTCAGGACACAAATTCCATAACATACACATCCAGACAACACAGTGACCGAACAATTCCGATCCGGTCAAAACAGTGGTCGGTGAAGAGTCTTAAATCGATCAATGAAGATGAACAAGAACAGGTACAACATTTTTAATACATCATCATCTCAAAACTAAAACCAATAATCAAATCATATGCAAAGGCTGTTTATAAACACTCACCTTATGCAAATTCAAAATTTTGAAGATGAAATAGCAAATACAAATCAGACTTTATTCCTTCTTCAATTTCCAAATTATGCAAGAAAATTCCTCAGAAAAATCACTCTCAAATTTTATTTCCAAAAGTGGCAAGAAGTTTGCCTTTCACCCTATCACTTCCTTTATATAGATTTCCATAAATGGAAAGGCGGTTAACATGCAAGGACCATCATGCATGCATATAAATTCATGCACACACATACAAACCACATAAACACATGTACCCACACAAGTATTTATATAAAACTTTATATATTTTTCATGCATAAAATACACACTCTCACATTTTAATCTCATTTAAGCATGTACCTATATGATTGATTATAACAATTAATCACATATTTACGTAATCATATATCAAATAATCACATAATAATTACCTCAGGTGATAACCAAGACCCAGTTATCACAACATTGTGTCACCACGTCTTATTTCCCCACGACCACTCGGAACATTACGATTAACCATTGGCCCTTGACTGGGTGGAACATAACCATATCCTCGGCCCCCAGAATACCCAGATCCTCGGACCCAACAAAATTATATCCTCATCCCTTAGCTTGTGGACAATCAACGTTTAAATGGCTTTAACAGGGTCACGTTCTCCGAAAAACATAGGGGGTTTACAAGCAAGGAACATCTTGATATCCCTTCTTTTTTGTACTGATGACGAAGTACGTGGTGCGGACGTAGTTGTTACCGGTGTACTGGCTCCGGCTTCTTCCTGAAATTTTGTGTTTCTTAATCCTTTCGAGTTATTTTATGCAAAACGTCCCAATAAATTTACCAGACTTTCCTGAAATTTTCTCGGTTCGACTGCAACATATCTTGGGTAATGAAACCAGGGTCATGAGCACGACCTCTACCCCTTGATCTACCTCTTCCATTACCTGACATAGAACTCTCTTGTACGAATAATTCTTGATCTGTGTGAGTTTCTGGTTGAGTGTTTCTTCCCCTTCCTTGTCCCCGACTTCGACTTCGTGTTTTAATGTTCATGGTATTTTTTGTGTCTTCTTCTCTTTTTACTCTTCCCCGACCTCTTCCATGGCCAGTAGAGGTTCTCCCAGATTGATTGAGATTATTTGTCATTCTTTCTTAATACTTGTATTACTTTAACGTCCTTTCTGCCACAATAAACACATATACAGTTACCCATATGATAACATGTTTACCCATAGATCAAGTATCTGTAACTCAAGATTACATCAATCTCATGTAATCTAACTTTATCATGCTTATCATCAGTACAGGTTTAACCATAACATATTCCCAGGTTCATAGTCCCAATGAAACCTATTATCGCATACTCCACACCTCTAGTTTAAGTTTAAATATCAAGATAATATCCAAATCCCTTAAACTAAGGCTCTAATACCAACTGAAACAACCACCCATGCAAATAACAGTGTGAATTCATAAAAAAGCTTTATCATACATTACAAATTTATCGACACTAAAATCATAATACATTCCAAAGTATGTTTACATAATAAGAGAAAGTATGGATTAACAAAAAATTTATTAGTTATAACACTTTCTTCTCAATAACGTTTCTTTACATTTTTCCCTTGTCTTTATCTTGAGATAATGGACGTCCTGCAAAATAGATTAGTATAATAATTAAGCGTTAGATCAAAAGGCCTAGTGAGTAAATTTCCCCAATGCAAAACATCACTTATTTCAAAACCCAAGATATATCAAACATGGATCTTAATATAACATTCCATCTTTCATCTCTCGCGGTCATAGATCCAGTTCATCTATCGCGGTTACACTTATAGTTCATTTACCGCCAGTTCATTTATCGCGGTTACACCACTAGTTCATCTATCGCGGTTACACCGCCAGTTCATCTATCTTCCTGAAGTGATTATTGTGAAATTCATAGTCATGTCCGGACAATACTATATTCGGAGAGGAGGTTTTTCGAACAGGCTTGATCTTATCTGGACAACACTGTCCGGTGAAGGGTTATGCGGTAATGTCCGAACATTGCCTTGTCCGGTGCTGATTCTTATCCAGACAATTCCTTAACCGTAGAAGAGTTTTGTCTGGACACTACTTTTTCTGGTCAAGGTACACATCCGGGAATATGCTTTGGCCGGTGAGACACATATCCGGGCACTGCTTAATCCGTAAAGGGTCTCATTCGGACATTACTTTGTCCGATGAGTTTTGTTCTTAAAATCTAAATGGCCGATGAAGAAGTAATATTCAATTGCAATTGAATTACATTTGGACAACATAAACCAATACTAAATTGAATTGAATCATGTGTATATGATATGCGTATATACTAAAAGCAATATAACTCACCTTTGCCTCTGAATTAAATTTTTGGGAATCTGCTTCTATACTTTGATCACCTAAGTTCTTTGAAAGAGTTTTGGAAATGTTTCAAATCAGTAAAACCCTCTCCCTCTTGAATGCACTTGCTATTTATAGCAAGTCAATATCCAACCTCATTAAAATAACCCACTCACATACCTACATATATATATATATATATTTGCTTTACTCAAACATAAATATACAGAAAGAACCATAGATCGGTTCCTTTCCAACTCTTTAATACCAAACACTAACCCCGAACTTCTCACTACCAGAATACATTATTATCAGATCAAATTAGTTAAGGAAACCGAATATTACAGTAGGTGATGTAGGTTTTTTGTTAATGTCAATGTTGAGGGCTCTGTGGCTAGAGGAACTGGTAGAAACATAATGGCATGAATTTTTGGAGGTTGAATGTTGGGTAGTACCTTGATCATTATCCCTTGTTTTGAGCTTCTTCAATGGAGGATTTCTGGTCGATGATGACCTAGCCATTACTTTCGACAGTGGTGTTTCGACAACAACAGATGGAGTGACTTTCATGGCTTCTGCTTCTAGTGCTTTCTTCTTCAGACTTCTTCTTGTTGGGTGATCAACAATGGCTTTTCCTTCTCCCTTCCTTGCTTTTGTTTTTGCCCTCCCTATATTTGAATTTTGCTTTGAATACCCCTGCACTACACAGTAAACTAACAAACCCTTTGAAAATAAATCAGCAAAAGGTGTAGTTTGAATTGAAGTGGGTACTGTAGGCAACAAAATTATGGGTTATTTGGTTGGGAGGGAACCGAATAAAGGGGAGTTGAGGATTTATGGTTTAAAACCAACCAAGGGTTAATATTAGTACAAAAATAGATGGTTGAAAGTAATCATGTTATTAGCATGGGAAAATGTTAAGAATCTGATTCTTATTGCCAAAAAACTGTTTTTCACAAAGCATCTTTGAAGACTCTTGAGTGTATTTTCGGTTGACAAGACTTGTGGGCTAGGTGTAGATTGATGCAGCACTGCAAGAAATTGCTATAGCAACTGTTCCTTTTGTTATTCAAAAAAACACAGAATTAACCAAACCTTCTAAAATAAAATACTTGTATTTACATATGTAAATTGTTTAAAGGCTATAACAACCTTCATCATCAAACTCTAGGAATGAGTGAGGTGTACCACAGATGTGGTACCTATGATTTCAGTAGCATCATTATAGGATTTCACTCTTTGACCATTTACTTTGAAAATGGATCCATTGTTGGGGTCAATGTGTTCCACTACTCCATAATGATGGACTTTGTGAACCTCAAATGACCTGTCCACTTGGATCTTAGTTTTCCTGGAAAAAGTTTCAATCTTGAGTTAAAGAGTAACATCTTTTAACCTGCTACAAACTCTCTTTGAGAGATCCTCTTACCATGCCACTTTTTTGTTTTGTCTTTGTAAATCTTGGCATTCTCATATGCATGATCTCTCAGCTCCTCAAGCTCATTGACTTGTAGCCTTCTCCTTTCACCTACAGCATTTACACACATATTAAGCTCTTTCAAAGCCCAAAAGCTTTGTGCTCAAGTACTAGTGGTAAGTGGTAAGCTTTTGCAAAGACTAGCTTATAGAGAGACATTCCAATAGGGGTCTTATAGGCAGTCTATAGGCCCAAAGTGCATCATCATGTTTGAAGGACCAATCCTTCCTTGCTGGTTTTACCACTTTCTCTAAGATACTCTTGATCTCCCTGTTTGAAAGTTCAACTAATCCATTTGTTTGAGGATGATAAGCAATAGCTACCCTATGGCTTATGTTATACTTTTCAAGAACTCATTTCATCACCTTCTTTACAAAATGGGTACCCTCATCACTAATCATAGCTCTGGAGTACCAAATCTTGTAAAATATGCTTATGTAAAAATTTAACTATTGTCTTTGCATCATTTGTGTGACAAGCTGCAGCCTCTACCCATTTGGATACATAATCTACAGCTACCAAAATGCACTGATAGTTTCCTAACATGGGAAATGGTCCCATAAAATATATACCCCATACATCAAAGAGTTCTACTTCAAGAATGCCATTTAAGGGCATTTCATGTCTTTGGGAGATGGATCCAACCCTTTGACATTCATTGCATCTTTTGACAAAATTTTAGCATCTTGAAATAGGGTAGGCCAGAAAAATCCAGATTGTAGGACTTTGGTTGCAGTTTTTTGGCCACCATATGCAGCAGAATGACAATGCTGCAGCACTGCAGGCACATCCTCATGAGATATACACCGTCTAAGGATCTGGTCAGCTCCTAACATAAAAAAAGGGGTCATCCTATAGATAAGTCTTTGCATCATGGAGTGACTTCTTTCTTTGGTTCTTGTTTAGCTCAGGTGGTATGATTCCAACAGTCAAGAAATTTGCAATGTCTGGAAACCATGGGGCTGTAGAATGATTCAGCATTAAGAGATGTTCATCTGGGAACTTTTCATTGATCTCACCACAACTTGATTCTCCTTTCTGTAATCTTGATAAGTGATCGGCAACTTGGTTATTTATTCCTTTCTTATCCACTATTTCAATATCAAACTCTTGTAGCAAAAGTACCCACCTTATTAACCTTGGCTTGACATCCATTTTAGAAATCAAATACTTAATGGCAACATGGTCTGTATGAACAATGACCTTAGTCCCCATTAAGTAGGATTTAAATTTTCAAATGCAAAGACCATAACCAAAAGTTCTTTTTCAATGGTTGTGTACTTTATTTGAACATCATTCAGAGTCTTACTAGAATAGCAGATAAGATGAAAAACCTTTTCCTTGATTTGGCCCAAAACTGCACCAACTGCCCAATCACTTGCATCACACATTAATTCAAAAGGTTTTGTCCAATCTGGTGTGATAACAATGGGGGAAGAAATCAAAGCCTTCTTCAATGTTTCAGAAGCTGATTTACACTCTTTGTTGAAATTAAAAGGTTGGTCATGTTGTAGTAGCATATAGAGAGGTTTGGAAATTTTTGAAAAGTTTTTAATAAACCATCTGTAGAAACCAGCATGACCCAAGAAACTTCTTATTCCTTTTATATTTGTGGGCTCAGGTAGACTCTCTATAACCTCTAACTTGGCTTTGTATACCTCTATTCCTCTTCTTGAGATTACATGTCCTAACACAATACCTTCCTTAACTATGAAGTGACATTTCTCCCAATTTAGAACCAAATCAGTCTCCAAACATCTCTTAAGACCTTATTCTAAATTCTTCAAACATTCCTCATAAGAAGATCCATAGACAGAGAAGTCATCCATGAATATCCACCAACTGCCCAATCACTTGCATTTCTGGAATGTGGCAGTAGCATTGCATAGTCTAAATGGCATTCTTCTAAAAGCAAATGTACCATAGGGGCAAGTGAAAGTGGTTTTCTCTTGATCCTCAGGTGCAATAGCAATCTGATTATAGCCTAAATAACCATCTTAAAAATAATAGTATTCTTTCTCAACTAATCTATCTAACATTTTATCTATGAAAGGTAAGAGGAAATGGTCTTTATGGGTTGCTTTGTTAAGCTTCCTATAATCCATGCATATTCTCCATGCTGACACTATCCTAGTTGGGATTAGTTCATTCTTCTCATTTTCTATTACAGTCACACCTCCTTTCTTAGGCATACATTGGACAATACTTACCCAAGAGCTACTAGTTATAGGATAAATAATGCCAGCATCAAGCCATTTCAAATCTCCTTCTTAACCACTTCTTTCATCACATGATTCAATCTTATTTGGCATTCAACAGAGGTAAAGTCCTTATCTTCCAAAATGATTTTGTGTTGACAAATAGATTGACTTATACCTTTCAAATCAGAGATGGTCCAACTTATGGCTATGGTATGGGATTGAAGCATTTTTACTAGCTGTTCTTCCTGTTTCTCTTCTAATGATGATGAAATGATCACATGTAGCTCGTTATCTTCTCCCAAAAATGCATACTTAAGATAGGCAAGTAGTTGCTTCAATTCTAAGTCTGGTGTGGATTCTGTGGATGGCAATGGGTTCTGTTTGGGTTCATCTTCTGATAGCTCGTATACTACAGCTTGTTGCAACATCTCATCACTATCCTCTATATCACTATCCTCCTCACCACCATCTTCAAATGATTCAGTCTTTTCACCCAGAATTTCCTCTAAAGCTTTCTCATGACACTATGACTCTATAGCACCAACCACATAAAAACATTAAAAGTGACATTTTGGTCCTGCACTCTCATGCTTAACTCTAACTTTGGGAAATCAATGAGGGTTCTACCAGTAGCTAGAAAGAGTCTTCCTAATATAATAGGGGTGTCTTTATTTGCCTCAAAGTTAAGGACTATAAAATCAGCAAGGAATATGAACTTGTCCATTTGTACCAATACATCCTTTATCTTTCCTTTAAGAAATGCTATGGATTTATCAGCCAATTGTAAGGTAACAGTGGTTGAGCTAGCCTCTCCTATACCTAAGATATTAAACATAGACAAGGGCATAAGATTGATGCTAGCTCCTAAATCACACAGGGTTTTACCAACATGCTTCCCACATATTGAACAAGGAGTTGTGAAACTTTCAGGGTCTTTAAGCTTAGGGGGAAGTTTGTTTGACAGAAGAGCACAAACATCTTTCAACAAGGACCACAGTCTCATATTCAGTCAATTTCTTTTTCTTACTCAAGATATCTTTCAAAAATTTGGCATAGCTGGGCATAGTCTTAATTGCCTCCATCAATAGAATATTGATGTGTAATTGTTTGAATACATCCAAGAACTTTTTGAACTAAACTTCCTCCTTCTGGTTTCTTAACCTCTGTGAGTAAGGAACATATGGTGGAACTAGGCTAATCACTGGTTTCTTAGGATTTAGGACAGTAGGCATGGTAGGTGCATTGCCTGCTTTTTTGGATGGTGGTGTATCAACATGGTCTTCGGATGGTGGACCTTTGACAACACTATCAGGACTTGACATTGTGGTTGTTGGTTTTATTTCACTAGGAAAAGGCAATGGGAAATCAGATCTGCTTGGCATGGGTGCATATCCTTGGTTTTCTGCAGGTTTAGGAACAACAGGAGGGGTTGATGGAGCAACAAGTGGTATTGCTATAGGAATTGGTTCTGTTTCTACAGTGGCTTTCTGTAGAATTTCTACTAGGTATTTTCCACTCCTTAAGGTCACAACTTTCACATGTTCTTTGGTTAGTATCTTAGGGATCTCAATATCACTGGGTAAAGTTCCAATAGGCCTGTTTCTCAACTCTAGTGCTATTTGACCAATTTGTGTTTCCAAAGTCCTAATGTTAGCATTTTGGTGATTTATTGCTGAGTTGGTTTGATTTATAAAACCTTTCAACTATGCCTCCAAAGAATTGGATGAATCACCTTGTTATCTTGGCTTATTTTTGAAAATTAGACTGATGCTGAAAATGAGCAGGTTGACTTTAAGAAATATTTGGTTGAAAACCTTGTCTTTGCTATTTTACAACTGGTGGGTTCAGACATGGACTGTTCCAAGTGAAATTAGGTTGGTTTTTCCAACTGGAGTTGTAAGTGTTTGAAAATTGGGCAGGTATGTTATGCACGAAGTTCACAGATTCAGAGTTAAGGCTGCATTAGTCAAAAGTATGACCTTCACCACAATACACACATTGGACAGGCAAGGATTCAGATACAGTTGCAGTGGCAATAGTATTAGCAGCAGAGACAACTAAGTTTTTCTATAAGTTAGTCATGCCTGTTAGATGTGCAGTAAGAGCAGTATAAGGATCTATTTCATGAATGTATGCTGTCTTTCTAGGTACTATTGCTCTAGGATCTGTCCAGTGACCATTGTTGCTAGAAATTTTCTCCAAAATATCAAAACCATCATTATAGGTATTGGAAGTAAAGGCTCCTTCTAAAGTAGCATCTAGTATTTGTTTAGCTGTGGTATCAAGACCATGTAAAATGTTTCTAGCTATATGCAGTAGGGTATGCCATGATGTGGGAATTTCCTTAGTAATTCCTTGTACCTCTCCAAAGCATCAGGAACTGCTTCATCATCCATTTGTCTAAAGAGACAAGATCTAAGATGCAAATGATGATCCTCAGATGGTAATCCTGCATATTGATCATTTGTTTGTAACATGTAAAACATGATGGGCTTAAATTCAAAGTGGTCACTATCAATATTGGGCCTATGTATTCCAGGATGTAATTGATTTAACATTGGAATAGTATAGTCCATGATGCCACCAGTCCTTGAATTTGCAAGCCTAATAACCTCATCCTCGGGATTGGGTAGTAGATCAGGTTCTACTTGAGCCATTTCTTGAGTATCTAGAATAGGCAACAAATTTTTTTGTACTCTTCTTCTTCTTCTAAAGGTTCTTTCAATGTCCGGATCTGACTCAAAAATTGTCCCGTGAAGTATCCTTGGCATAAAGCACTAAAAATAAACACCTTATGGTAGAAAATCAAATTTTAAAGTAACTTAAAGAAAACTCTTTTTGGCTAAAATCCCCAACAATGACGCCAAAAAGCTTGTTGTGGAGGGATCTATACCCTCAAAAGGTTATAATGATAAGTAAATCATGCAAGTATACACCGCTTACAAGTATCATCCAAATCAAGTAATAATGGTAAGTAATACCAAATATCGTTCCTCGGAGATTTAAATTGCAAAGAGAGTCACAAAAGTCAACTTTAAAGTGAGATTTCAGGAAAGGGTTTTTGGAAGCAATAAAGTTTTAGAGAGAGAATATCTTCGCGAGAGTTGGTAACCAAATATTTAAATGTAACAATAATTAAAATATAGTATGAATGCAAGATCAGGTTGGATTTCAACAACGAAGTGAAATGAATATTGCTCTACAAATAGCTCTTTACAACACTACTGAATTGAACGGCCTTCCAAGGAAGTGCAAATTAGACCATATATTGAAAGTGCACTTGGTGATGCATCAATCCCAAACTAGTACAAATCTTGTTTTTCTTTTCTTATAGTTTTGCAACCCATAAGATTACGGTGACTCTTTATAGCCTCTATAACACATTTATTAAAAATATTTGTGTTGTCTTAATTTTAAGTCCAACTCATATGAATGAAATAACATGTCTCAATTTGTCAAAGATTACCAGATGAAATATTGATACCATTTGTGAATAGTGAAATAATTTGCTATTAACAAGCAAACATCAACTAACACTTGGCGTAATCTCGCAACCTTCACTTAAACCCATACTAAGGTATTTAGCCTAGCATGACTGAATGTAAGTGCTTAAAAATAAATGACATAAACGGAAATGACTGAATATAAATGACATAAAAGTAAATCTTGCACAAAAAGTAAAGAAAGCTGGAAAGGTTGTTGTAGCAACAGACAGTAACGAAAAACATTGAAAAATACTTGCAAATTAAAAAATAACAAGGAACCAAAGCTTAGATTAAGCTTTGTTCCTGATGACAATTGTTCCCAAGGTTACAAATGGTTACAAAATTCATACACTTGTTCAAAGGATTACCCTCACTATTTATACTAGGAGGAGGGAATCAAAATGTAAAAAAGGGTATTACCCATTGGTTAATAACCAAGGGTCAAAAGAAAGATGCTTAAGTACAAGATGCTTTAGGCATCTTGTAGGAGCATCATCTATCTAAATCAGCTTCCAGGAGTACTAGGAGATGCTTCTTCAAAACCTTGACTTTTCACATTATTCAGCTCGACCTCAGCCAGGGGCTCTGCCCCTTGGACCTCGCCACCGGGGCCACTGCCCCCAGACCCCCGTCATTTAGGAGTTTCGCCCCTAAATCAAAATAAACTCAAATAAATGTGCACTCTGCACCTTCCTTACTTGTTCGATATTTATCATGATTACATTGGTTAACAAATTAATCTCATTACACTTAAATGATATTAGTGATACAAATCACCAACGGTTTCACCACCTTGTAAAGGAGTGATGACAAATCATGTAGCAAAATAACAATTTTCCACAGTTTCTAGAAATAAAGATATTTTTACACGGTTATTTCTATATAGAAACCGTGTAAACTATTACTTTTTATAACCTTTTACACAGTTTTTTTCACTAATCGTTATAAAATATTTACTTTTCTTATAATCTTCTTTAGTCAGTATTCAAAGACAACCTAGACTTCTTACACAATTTCCTTTTTTCAATATTTTAAAAACCGTTTAAAAAGATTTCCACACCTTTTTATACATGGTTCAATACCTACAGCAAACCATGTATCGTACCAATCTTAAACCTTCTACACAACTTCGTATTTGGAACAGTATAAAAATATCTGAAAACATTGGCCTCTTTCTTATATATTTTGACCAACAATCATGTAAAATTCCACCTTATGTACTAGTAAAACGAAAAGGTTTCTTCGACATATTCGCTTAAATATAACACTTCCAGGATATCGATCGATAGGGCACTTCTAGACCATCCATCCACTACAATAAAATTGGGTTTATAGGACACTCTCAATTTCTAAGCATCCTAATGGACCTCTTTATAAGACTTAGTTTATAGGACCAAAAAAACAAAGTGTCCTATCTAAAAGCATTGTAATAAGTTTATATGACGTTATTTGACGTTGTAATAAGTTTTTTAGGACACTTTCAATATAAAGCGTCCCATTAGCAACTTTATACGACACTATTTGAAAAATTATCCTATAAAAACAAATATCCTATAAAAAAATGAGTTTATAGGACACTTTCTCAAAAGTGTCCTATAAAATTACTAATGCGACACTTTATATTAAAAATGTCCTAAAAAACTTGTTAAAACGCCCAAAAACGTCATATAAACTTATTACAATACTTTTAGATAAGACGTTTTATATATTGGTCCTATAAATTAAGTCATATAAAACAGTTTATTAAGATACTTAAAGAATAAAAATATCCTATAAACCTAATTTTATTGTAGTGTAATTTCTAATATTTATAGACTAAATGAGTTGGTGGCTAGAGGTTGACCATCTCTCTCTGTCTCCCAATCATGTATTTTACATTCTTGTTGTTATCCATGTCGATTCATGATTCGGATCACATACAACGTGTTAACTGGCGATGTGGATATGTACAAATACCATTATTCATTGTATTCATTTTGTCAATAATTCCTTATGTCTATCCACTAAAATGTCTCATAAATCTTAGGATATTAGATTCTTTCATCAATTATTTTATTTTAAATGATTAAATTTCTAAATTAATTTTTTTCAATTAAAAAATTGTTAATTTTTTTTAAGTTAAATGATTTAGTCTTCGAACAATTTTTTAAATGAAAAACCATTAAATTTTCTTATTTTGGTTTATTAAGTACCTAAACATTATTTTCACTAAAATAAACAATCAAATTTTTAAAATTCGGTTACTTACAAGTTATATCATTTTAACCCAAAAAGTACCTATAACTGACTAAAAATGTCTTAAAATAAAACTCTTGTAACCTCTAACAATGGATCAAAAAAGGGAGATCGATGGCAGGGGTCCATTGTGTGATAGTCGATAAAAAAATAAACAACAATGGAGACTGATACCATTTTTTGCAAGGGGCTTGAAGGATGTAGAATTTGAAAACGGTAAAACTGTTTTATTTATTTTTGTACTTTAAGACATTTCTAGTCGGTTACATGTGTTTTTTTTTTTTTGTTAAAAGAATTTAGTAACCAATTTTTAGAGTTCGTTTGTTTATTTATTGCAAAAAATATACAGCGATTTTATCATTAAAAATGAAAGAGTTTAATGGTTTTTTAATCCAAAAAGATAATTCAAAGACTTGATCATTTAAAATGAGAAAATTTAATATTTTTTATTTAAAAAATAGTTCGGAGACTTAAATATTCTAAATAAATAGTTTATTGGATTTTTATGAATTATTTTTATTATATATTATGTACCACACGTAGGGTGGTTTAAATAAGACAAAAAGATTTAAAACATATATATATATAATTTATATATGAATTGTGAAAAAAGAACGTAGGTTTATATATGTATTTTTATACGTACATAATTGATAAAAAAAATGTAAACAAAACATAGATTCATATATAGACTTGGAATCATGTGAGACCAAGGTTTTTCGTGAGACCAAGGTTTTTTGTGAGACCTGTAAGACCAATTCTCAACCCTTGGATTAGATCTACAATATGACAATCTGAACATTCATAAACGCTGCGAAACTTCTCAACAATCACAAGATTGCCACCGTGTAACTTTAAATCATCAGATCATTAACTTATAAAGTTGATCAATGAACATAAATTGGTCTTATGGGTCTTAGAAACAACCCTTGGTCTCACGTGAACCCAACCCACTTGGGATCATGTGAGACCAAAGATTTTTCGTGAGACTCGTAAGACCAATTCTCAACCCTTGGATTAGATCTACAATCTGAACATTCATAAACGCCACAAGACTTCTCAATAATCACAAAATTGTCACCGTACAACTTTAGACCATTATATCATTAGCTTATAAGTTGATCAATGAACATAAATTTGGTCTTACGGGTCTCAAGAAAAACCCTTGGTCTCACGTGAACCCTACCCTATATATATATATATATATATATATATATATAATTTGATATGATTTTCTTTCCATCTAAAATTAGAGTTTACATGTATTTGTTTCATAATGTTTTTGTTTTACATGTACACGATTCACAATGTGAACTTTTTTGACCTATAACTCCCCATAAATTGGGAAATAAAATTTTCCAAAAAACCAGAAATGTGGTATATAAATATCAATATAAGAGTTTCCCCCAAAAATGGGAAACTTAAATACGCATGTTAATTACAATTTACAACAATTGGGTATGTAGATAATAACCTCCTAATCTAATTCCTTAAGAAATAAGATAACAATTAGGTGTCACCTAAACCACCAAAAATAACTTCAAAGGTTGGTGTCTTAAAATGCTCTCCAAGCTCTCTATAAAATGACCGGTCAAATCTTCTTGACGACCACACCACTAGAACATGAAATACATGTCGACACCAAAACATGTGTCAGGCCAAAAAGCCTCATGAGATATTATAAATTAGACAATTGCAATATAATTAGTTAAAACCGTTTGTAAAACCAAATACTACATTTTTAGGTGGAATCAATGGGGAACCGCATCCATTAAGAGTGACAACAACATAGAATTATGTAACTCAAACAACGTTGTCGCATAACACTTCAAGACTTATAGTTCAAGTGTCCTAATGACTACTTAACAAGTTACATCTCAAGAGTCAATTGTCCTTTGTATCTGATAAGCATGGATTATTACATGCTTAAAGTATCATTTCTTTGCTTAGTAGGTAGATTATTCTCTTTTATCCCAACCTTGAGTCATTTTTATTTCTTTATTTTCCATTTGTTATATTTGGAGCTAAATTTAGTGATTAACTTGTCTTTACAACATGTGGGGTAGATGTTATTTTAACTTGGAAGTACTGAGGTTTATGCTGCAGCATTCCAGTAGCATTAATCTGTTCTGAACCGGCTTTTTGAAGAAGTGCTTATTGATTCAGCCGCTGTAGTAGAATGAAGACAAAATCTGGAAATCTTTTGGTTATTAACCTTCACAGCTGGAGAAAGGGATTTTTGGTGGCTACTTTAGCTTGATGTGATGTTCCCTTTTTCCATATTGTCTCCTCTTTATGAGCATGTTGTTTACCAAGACTTTTGTCTTTACTCTTAGGATTTTTGTATACATAGGACCCTTTGGTTGGTCTCAAAAATCATCCCACGTATTCTAAACATTCAGATCTGTAGCTTTTATGCATATGCAAGTTAGTTCTTGAATTTTCTTTAAATATTTTTCTTCGTTATGAGTTGCTGCAGCATCGTTCTTACTTTATTTATTTTTCTTGTCATTTAATTTCTGTATTTTATATTCAGTCATTTACTTTCCGTCATTTATATTTATGTCTTTACTTTATGTTCTTTATATTTCATGTCATTTATTTTCCGTAATGAGTAGCTAATTTCGTTAGCTTGGGTGTAAGATAAAGGGTGAAATGTTAAACCGTTTGAAAGTGGACGTTGTTTCGCAATAACAATGTTCTACTATTTCATTCAAGTTTTATAAAAACCAAGTACACTTCTTGACGAGTTGATCACTTTGAAAGTGTTAAAGTGCTATGGTCTTAGAGATAAACCATTGAATGCACGTCAGCTTGAATGATATGAGAGGTAGACTTGAGAAAGTTACCGACAAGGAGACGTGTCATTTATGTCTTTCAAACTTAACTCCCGACAGGTTGGTCACTCTTTAAAAGTATCAAAGTGCGATAGATCCAGAGATGAACTATCTTGAACACACGCCAACTTGAAGACACCATTTGTCACTATCCCTGGTCCGGATACCACATAGAGATATGGGTTGAAAGTTTTTGGCGCCGCTGCCGAGGATTGGCAAGCTAAAAGTTTTTTTTAGTAAAGTATAAGATTTGATTTTTCTATTACCATTTTAATCATCTTGAAAGTGGTGTATGCCAATGAGACATCGCGGGGAATTATTCGAACTTGATCCAGATATTGAGAGAACGTTTCACCATAGAAGGAGGGCTCAAAGAGCATTTTTTGCTCTACTCCCTCCTAACATGGAGTTACCTCCTCCAATCATTCTAGAAATACCACATTTGGAAAACCAACTGCCAGTTTTTGCACCAATACCACTATTTCTGAACTTTCCACAAGGACACCCACACCATGGTAATAATTTGGGTAATGAGGACACATAATCGAAGAATAATGATCAACAAAGAGCACAAACTCCGAACGTCATTAATTTGGCAAATTCCAAAAATTGAAGAATCATGGATTATGCTATCCTAGATTTTGAGCAATTAAATTTCGGGATAGTTAGACCACACATGACAACCCTCAATTTCGAACTAAAACCAATCATGTTTCACATGCTGCAAACGAATGGCCAATTTGTCGGACTACCCTCAGAGGACCCACATTCGAACTTAAAGTCTTTTATGGAAATCACTTATGCTTTCCTGATTCCGGGAGTGTCCAATGACGCTCTCAGACTCACTTTATTTTCATTTTTCTTAAGGGATAGGGCAAAAGCATGGTTTAACTCTTTATCACCGCGTTTTGTGCCGTCGTGGAGTAATATGGCAGAACTTTTTTTGCAAAAATATTTTCCACCAACTAGGAACGCCAAGTCCAGGAATGAGATCTGTCTTTTCAAACAACTGGATGATGAAGTTGTTCCTGATGCTTGGGAAAGATTCAAAGAGCTGTTAAGGAAATGACCACACCATGGCATTCCGTCCTATATTCAACTCGAGACATTCTACAATGGGTTAAGTCCCAATTCCAAACAGATGCTCGATGCGACTGCAGGAAGAGCCTTTACAGCAAGTACCTATAATGAAGGATATGAAATCCTGGAAAAAAATTCAACAAAAAATGGACACTAAGCTGATCCACGTGCTCAACCGCAAAAGAAGACTGCTGGAATTCACGATGTAGATGCATACACTGCATTAACATCACAGCTCACTTCCATGGCCACTGATAACTCTCATTTTGTGAGAGTTATTTGTTGTTCTTTACCCCTATTTTATTGTATCTTTGGTACCCATTTTGCTCATATCCTATATTTTTTATCCAAATTATGTTAAGAGGTGATGAAAGGTTAAGAATTTAATTATTGTCTAAAAAACTCTTTATTGTTGGTAAATTTGGCATCTTGTTGGATTTGAACAAAATTATGATATTCATATTTTTGGATATTATTGAGATTTAATGCTAAGTTCAAATCTAAATACTTGGTTACATGGAAGATTGGACCTAGTTATGGGATGATGAGACTTGGAAGAGTTCTATTTGTACCATGATGGAGTGGCTTTCCTATCATGTTTAATGATAGTACTTTTCACCTTTTGCAACCTATCAATGAGGAGGTGACTTGGTCAAGATTGAAGAAGACATGTGGTGATGGGTGGTCATTACCCATTGGACAAAGAGTATTTGGGTCCCACCTTTCCCCCTATATATTTGAAGACTTCTCTCAAGCATTAAAGGCATCTCCAATCCAACTCAATCCAACTTTTCCACCAGCACCTTGGAGCATCCTCTTAAAGCTTTGTAGCATTAGAACTAGTTTATTTTCAGTTTGTAATTTAATTTTCGTAGTTCAGCTTTTATTCT
>NC_037540.1:23836569-23848821 GCF_001531365.2 Cynara cardunculus var. scolymus | reverse complement strand
ATACCCATCTTTTAATATTAAAGGTTTATTTCATATTTTAATGCTTTGCACCAATCAAAACTCAAATATTTTCTCAACCCGAAACATTGTTCAAGAAGTTCATGAAAGTCTCTGATTCTCAGTAAGTCCGGTCCCTGTGGAAACGATCTTGTTATTATACCACTTTATTACTTGAAGCGATCTTAGTGTCGGCGTGCACTTGCACCGCCACTTTGGGGATTTTATGCCCACTGTGTGCACACTTACGATTCTAGCACATCAGCCACCATGCTTAAAAACCTTACTTCTGGCCAAGGAGTGCAGCCCGCTGTTACTACACTTATTCCAAAAGTCCTCTCAATGCAATGTGTTTGTTGTGGTGGGGAACACTCGTATGAAAATTGTTCTCATAATTCTGAATCCATAAACTTTGTTCATAATGGATCGGGTCCCTATACCAACAATTACAATGCAAGTTGGAAACAACACCGAAATTTTTCTTGGAACAGTCCATGTTTAAATCCACCCGCACCTAAGCAGCAAGGAACCTCTAATTTTCAACCCCAATAACATGCGAGTAGTTCCCAAAATCATCACCAAAATTTTCAAACTGCTCAACCATCTTTTCAAAACAAGCCACCTCCACAGGCTGATTTATCATCTTCTTCGGAAACAATGATAAAAGGGTTATTTGCACAAGCTCAAGCTCAAAATCAAGCTTTGATAACACAGCAAAACTCTTAGAATCAATCTCTTTTTAATCAGCAAAGTGTTGCTATCAGAAATCTTGAAACCCAAGTCAGTCAACTTGCACTCAATCAGACCAATAGAGTCTTTGGTACTTTACCTAGTAACACAGAAGTCCCGAGAGCCTTAGGAAAGGAACATGTAAAAGCAGTGACCCTTAGGAGTAAGAAGGAGTTGACTGAAAAGGTGCAAAAAGCTAGTGCACCAAGTTTGTCAAAAACTGATGCTACAGCATTGGTCCCTGCCAAAGAAAGACCAGTCCAACTTTTAGATAAGCAAGCAGCTGAGACCACCACTTCTATTCCCCCAAGATCAGACTATCCCTTACTGTTTCCAGAGGATGTTTAAAAAAATCAGAAGGGACTGAGGTTTTAGATACCCCTAAGCTTAATACTAAGACTCCATCTGAACCCTCAAAGTGTACCACAAAGACTCAAGGCATTCAAGACCCATCTTGCTCAACACATTCAAGCAAGAATGTGATAAAAACCAGTTCCTCCTTATGTTTCTTACCCCCAAAGGTTGAGGAATCAGAAAAAGGAATTGCATTTTAAAAAATTCTTTGATGTGTTCAAAGAATTGCACATCAACATACCACTTGTTGAGGCAATCGAGCAAATGCCTAGTTATGCTAAGTTCCTCAACGACATCTTAAGTAAGAAGAAGAAGCTGACCGAGTATGAAACCGTAGCTCTTACTGAAGAATATAGTGCACTTCTGACCAACAAGATACCTCCTAAGCTTAAAGACCCGAGAAGTTTCACTATTCCTTGTTTTATAGGTGGGAAAGAGATTAGGAAAGCTTTGTGTGACTTAGGTGCAAGTATCAACCTCATGCTTTTATCTATTTTTAACACCTTAGGCAGAGGAAAGGCTAGACCTACCATGGTTACATTCCAATTGGCAAACAAATCCATTGCATACCCTAAGGGAAAGATTGAGGATGTGTTAGTGCAAGTTGATAAATTCATATTTTCGGCAGATTTTATCATACTAGACTTTGAGGCAGATAAGGACATTCCTATTATATTAGGGAGACCATTTCCAGCCACCAGAAGAACTCTGATAGATGTCCAGAAAGGAGAGTTGACCATGAGACTTCAGGACCAAAAAGTCACATTTAATGTTTTTAACTCTTTAAAGTGCCTTGATTACTTGGAGGAGTGTTTAAGAATAGCTGAAATAGATGAGATGTGCCATGAAGAAGGAATTCAGGAAAACCTTAAGTTGAAAGAAGAGTGTGATGAGGAAATAGAAGAAGAGAATGTTGAGGAAATAGAGGCAATAGGAAATAATATTGTCCCAGAAGATGCTGCAACATTTGAGCTACTGGAAAAATGGTGAGCAGAAAGACTTCACCCCATCCATTGTATCACCACCCTTAGAGTTGAAACAACTCTCATCCCATTTTAAGTATGTTTATTTAGGAGAAGAAGGCAAATTGCCTGTCAACATATCATCTACCCTATAATTGCATCAAGGAAAAAAGTTGGTTGATATGTTGAAGTTGCACACATAAGCTATGGGATTGATCATTGACAACCAAAAGGGGATTAGTCCTTCTTTTTGTCAACATAAAATCATCCCAGATGACAATAACTTCACATCCATAGAGCCACAAAGAAAGGTGTCTACTTTTGACAAAGCCGTAAATAAATTATTTTGTCTCTCACCTCACATAGATTTTGAGAATGATGCACTCTTGCACACGGCCTCTGAGGCATATTTGGTTAAGATCATGACATCCCTTGGAATGCCTGAGACTGATTGGGAGCCTTATATTCATTTCATGTTGAAAACCTTTAAGGCTGCCAATTTGTCCTCTAATAAGAATGTTTGAATAAGCTTTATTAGACATTATTTATCATCGACTAATCATAACAGCTCCATTTTTGTAGAAAGGTTGGTGCTTTTGTTTAGTCTCATAACAGGTGAGAACATCAACTTTCGTGAAAACATTCTGAAGGCCATCAAGATAGATAATAAGAGTCTGTTTGAAGAGAATGAGAAGTTGAAGAAGGAGATGGCAGCTCAGGCTTCAAAGCCTACTTTTTTGGAGTAGGGCAGGTTCAATCATTTTTCTATAGTCTCCAAATATTTTTTAATTTTTGAGTCTGGGATAATTTTACATTTTTTAGATTTATTTTCTTTACAAGATTACATGTTCATTGATAGTTGCCTTTGATTTCATAGCCTGAATAATTCTGAGGTTGTTAGTCATTCACTTAGTAGATATGTTCTTGCTAAAACTAGCATAATTCTTTTTGGGACACAAATTGACTCACACCCCAATAATATAAGGGGCCTGATATAGGCCTTTCTTCACAAACTCACAAATAGCCACTTGTACCCTTTATACACTACACACCCCATATAGCCAATGAGGGCATTGTCAACATTTCAAGTTTGGGGGAGGGTGTTCCACTAAGGCCAATTCATCAATACAAAAGAGCAAAGCTCTAAAAAGATGCCTTAGTTGGACTTGTTTAAAGCAAAAAAAAAAAAATATCCCATAGGGGCAATGTGCATGCTTTCATCAAAAATAGCAAAAAGTGCCAAAAATTCAAAAAAATAAATGATGAAGCATAAGAAAAAGGTAATATGAGAGAAGAAAAAGCCAAAGAGAGTAAACCCATATAAGTCCTATTGACCCTAAATATAAGGTGTGTTGAGTTTAACAAAGAAAGGATAAGTGCTAGCATATGGTTCATACATAAGAGTTAGGTTATGAATGGTTTGCTAAGGATTTATGAAGGGCTATGATGTTCATAATGGTATGCTTTGCAATATGTGTGCACTTAATGCTATAATCTTGTATCTTTGTTTTATTGAGTCATTTTTAGTTCTCTTTTGGTTGCTTGGGGACAAGCAACACTTTAAGTTTGGGGGTATGATAAGCATAGATTATTACATGCTTAAAGTACCCATTTCTTTGCTTAGTAGGTAGATTATTCTCTATTATCCCAACCTTGAGTCATTTTTATTTCTTTATTTTCCATTTGTTTTATTTGGAGCTAAATTTGGTGGTTAACTTGTCTTTACAACATTTGGGGTAGATGTTATTTTAACTTGGAAGTATTGTGCTTTATGCTGCAGCATTCCAGCAGCATTAATCTGTTCTGAACCGGCTTTTTGAAGAAGTGCTTATTGATTCAGCCGCTGTAGTAGAATGAAGACAAAATCTGGAAATCTTTTGGTTATTAACCTTCACAGCTGGAGAAAGAGATTTTTGGTGGCTACTTTAGCTTGATGTGATGTTCCCTTTTTCCATATTGTCTCCTCTTTATGAACATGTTGTTTTCCAAGACTTTTGTCTTTACTCATAGGATTTTTGTATAAATAGGACCCCTTGGTTGGTCCCAAAAATCATCCCATAGATTCTAAACATTCAGATCTGTAGCTTTTATGCATATGCAAGTTAGTTCTTGAATTTTCTTTAAATATTGTTCTTCGTTATGAGTTGTTGCAACATCGTTTTTACTTTATTTATTTTTCTTGTCATTTAATTTCCATATTTTATATTCGGTCATTTACTTTCAGTCATTTACTTTCCGTCATTTATATCTATGTCTTTACTTTATGTTCTTTATATTTCATGTCATTTATTTTCCGTAATGAGTAGGTAATTTCGTTAGCTTGGGTGTAAGATAAAGGGTGAAATGTTAAACCGAATGAAAGTGGACGTTGTTTCGCAATAACAATGTTCCACTATTTCATTCAAGTTTTATAAAAACCAAGTACATTTCTTGACGAGTTGATCACTTTGAAAGTGTTAAAGTGTCATGGTCTTAGAGATAAGCCATTGAATGCACGTCAGCTTGAATGATATGAGAGGTAGATTTGAAAAAGTTACCGACAAAGAGACTTGTCATTTATGTCTTTCAAACTCAACTCCCGACAGGTTGGTCACACTTTAAAAGTGTCAAAGTGCGATAGATTCATAGATGAACTATCTTGAACACATGCCAACTTGAATGATATGGGAATCGGCTCGAGAAAGTGATTTTTAACAAAAAGATTTGTTTATCCATATATTTTGAAGAGACCATTTGTCACTATCCCTGGTCCAGATACCACATAGAGATATGGGTTGAAAGCTATAATATAGTGCAAAGGTGAAGTCCGAGAGGAATACCTTCAAAATAGATGGTGGAACTAGTTTTGTCTGCTGGAATTTGTGTTTGCATTTCACCATAAGTCTTACACCCATACTACCCTTTATATTCTGTTATTTCATCATTGTTAACTCAGAATCAAACTGAAGTCTTCAATTTTGCCTTCTAAAATCATCTCTTTAACATTACTTTCTTCTAAACTTTTACTACAATCCTTGTAGATGATATCCGGTACTTGTACAACTTTATTACTTGAAAAACGATATTGGGACTAATTGTATACTTGCTTTTGGTCCTGATTGTAGTCTGTGGTGTGTTAATACGGACCCGATCAATATCTATTCTTGTGAATAACACTTCAAGGTTCGACACACTTAGTATCTACCTCAAAGATAACACTTCAAGTGGCGGTGATCTTAGTGTCTACCCTAAGGTAACACCTCAAGACTCAACCCTCCTAGTACTTACTTGGAAAGTTTCATCCAAATATATAATTTAAATGAAATATTCAACAATCCATATTTAGAGTCTTTCTTTCATTATGCCTTGGAAATTTTCAAATACCATTATAAACTCACAAGACTAGCTTTTATAGACAAAAATCCCACTTTAGGTTAATAATCTCAACAATTATGATTTTTCATAAATACCAAGATAATGAACCAAGTTCTATATAAAATATCCCAAATAGACATTTAAAACACAAAGATTCATTATCATAACCCCAATATGAAGATTTACTTAAAAATGCATAAAAGTTCTTCAAATATGAGTATAATATTAATCCACCGATGGTTATTTAATACTTGCAATTTAAGCTTGAAATAACATAAAAGAACACATTTAGGCATGTATTTATAACTCACTTGTTGGGTTATATATAAAAAAACCTAGAAAATTGGTAAAAACTCAAACTTGAAGATGATGAACATGAATCTTAGCTCTAAACTTGATATCTGAATGATTGGAAGCTAATATGTATTTGGAGATAAGCAATAAATGCAATAAGAAGTCCTCAAGTCAAGTTCAAATGAAAGAGCTAGAAGGTAGGTGTGAGCATTAATAATGAAGATGAAGATGGTGAAAAGATTCAAATCAAAATCCTTGTTTACTAGGTGAAACCGATGCTCATAAATCATAATAGAGTTCCCAAAATCGTGTCCTAAGATAGCAAAACCAAAGTAGAGAAGGGAAGAGGAGTAGATAGAAAGTCATAAGAAGACAAGGACCAAATTCGAGTTTTAAGTCGACAGGTGGCGGAGACAATCTCTGCGACGCGACCCCAGGCCGTGTGGCGCAAGTCCCCCGGTTCCCAGACCCTTCCTACTCTTTCAATTGTTGAGATTTCAGGACCGGGGAGGATTTTTCACCTCCCCCGTGGAACGACCCAAGTGGCCTTAGGTGAATTTTCTGCCTCCTTTTCACGCCCAGTGCCAATCTTTCATGCTCGGGGAATGACTTTTTGACCAAAAATCCATCTTTTCTTGACCCTATTCTTACCCAAATTTCACCAAACTTTCTACTACTTACTTTTAGCTATTCTTAAGGTAAAACAGGTATAAAGCTTCACATTTTACTTACCTGGAATTTTTCGGGTGTCATGTGTATGTGAATCAAAAAATACATGTAAAAAAGTTCGCATTGTTAACTAAATACATATGAAACAAACACATTATGAAACAAATATATGTTAATCAATACATTAACCACTATACTTAGATAAGAAAAAATCATGTGAAACAAAACCTTAAAGTAGAAATTATCATGGAACTCACAAATTTTAGAGCTGTCAAATAATTAAGCCAATATATATATATATATATATATATGTGTGTGTGTGTGTGTGTGTGTGTGTGTTAAGTTAAGGAGAAAACCATAAAAAATGAAAATTTGTTTAACACACTAGTAACCATTTATCTATACGGTATGCACATGTACATGCAAGTACTTTCTAAGTAATTTTTCTGGTCTGCATCTCTACATGTCATGCACCCGTGCATATATGAAACATTTTCAATTAAATTTATGCACAATACAAATGAACGGTTATTAAGACGTTCTTTAATTTTTTTTAGTTTTTAAGGATTTTTCCTTTAATCTTACACAAAGACTCTTAATTTCTCTCTCTCTCTCTCTCTCTCTCTCTCTCTCTCTCTCTATATATATATATATATATATATGTAAATGAATGATTTTTTTTCTTTGTAATTTACTGATAATTTATATATAAATTATTTATTTTTTGTGGTCAACCTCTCTGGCTTCCTTATTTAAACCTTTCCTTGACTTCATACTTATTCCGTATTCACCTAGTTTTGAAAATGTTATGTTATCAAGGTTGACTTTTCTTACCACATATAACAACAATCGAAGTCAAAGGAACTTAAACGTGATCAATCTCTCTGTATACACACATATATATATATATATATATATATATATATCTCTTTTCTTCTCACATAAAACAAGATGTTTCGTTATCAAGGTTGACTTTTCTCTATAGTGTTTTCCACATAAAGTTTAAACGTCAAAATATATCTAAATATTTTATATGACTTGATTAAATTCATAAAAATCAAATAAGAAATTGAAATCTCTAAAATTATTACAAATAAACTTATAAGACGATTTTAGATTTTTTTATATAAATAAAGTGTTATATTAATTATTTTATAGATCTACTTGAAAAAGAGTGTTATATAAACACAAAGGTACCATAAAAATATGTGTTTACAGGACATTTTTCAAAATTATCTTATATAATAGCTAATATGATATATATATATATATATATGTATGTATATATAGAATAAAAATTTGTTAAAATACTGGAAAACGTTATATAAACTTATTATAACACTTTAGAAAAAGATATTTTGTTGTTTAAAACTGAAATTTCTATAAAACAATTTATAACCCGATTTTATTGCAGCAGTCTCGTGAAAGATAGGTTATATAAGTCGATAATGGTTTCAAAATCAAAATATAAATTTATAAAAAGAAATGGATATATAAATCCCACTTGGAATATACCAACAAATTAAGAGCTTGCAATTAATCAACTCTTAAGAATGGTGGGAGTGTCGACAATTACGCGTTTGTTTCCTACTTACAACACTCACATTCACATTCCCATTCCCATTCACATATATAAATCTGTATATATGCCTTCTTGCATTTCTTGTGGTACAACAAAGAAAACAAAACCTTTCTTTCTTGGCAGATAATTCGAGCAGAAAATGGGCCGTCTCGACTCCACCCCACCTCCTCAATCCTCCGATCAAACACCACCACAAGGCTATCCAAACCACCATTATGACCACCCACCACCATCACCACCACCACCACCACCACCTCCACCACAAAAAGAAGCTTCTATGGCTGATAATGTTCAGAACAACATCCATCAACATAGATCCTTTATACCTGAATCGGCGGAAAACATGCCACCTCCTGAAAGTTACCCGCCTGGAAAACCAGCAATATACCCACCTCAACAGCAACCGACAGCGTACCCACCTCCACCGCCGGAGCCTGTTGCGTTCCCACCTCAGCAGAATTACAACTATAATAACGCTTATAATGCTCAGCCACAATCGGTGAACTACCAAGCGCAGACTGTGTATCAGACGCCGGAGAAAATGGGTCCATCAAGTGGGATTGCTATCGGAACTCAATACCTTGCTCCCACTCAGGGATGGAGGACTGGTCTCTTCGACTGTGCTGAGGATCCTGAAAATGGTAATTCTTAATTCAACTCCATCTGTTAACGTCATTATTAAAATGTTCTAATAGAATATTTTATTAAATATAAGTTTACATACCAAATCATAAAACTTGTTTCCGAAAGTATTACAATATATCTTTCTTTAGGACTATTTTATAATAAAGTGTCATATTAGTTATTTTATATAACAGTTTTTTAAATGGTGTCGTATAAATAGCTACTATGACACTTTATTCTAAAAACATCCTAAAAACTTGTTAAAACACTTAAAAACGTAGTATAAACCTTTTGTAGCAATACTTTTAGATATGATATTTTTGGTTTGGTTCTAGAAATTTAAGTTATAACGCTTAAACATTTTTAGACGTCCTATAAAACTAATTATATTGTAGTGTAAATCAGAAATTGATACTTTATACAAGATCCAAAGAAGAAACATGACTTCGTTTATTATACACCTCTTCATTGATATTTGTTCTTTGTTCATTTACAGCTCTCATAACGGCATGTTTCCCGTGCATCACTTTCGGACAGATTGCAGAGATCGTTGACAATGGCCAAACCTGTAAGCTAAATTAAACACCATAGTTCTTATCACGTATGTTCAACACTACAATGAAATTGGTTAATAATATGCTAAAAATCTTTTACGCATCATGATATAGGACTTAATTGTCGTATTAGACACTTGTGCTTATGGGACACTTTTTTCAAGTAGCTAATCCTTTAGAATATAGTTAATATGATATTTTATTTTGTTAAGTGTCGTAAAAAGAAACTTGTTTACATGCTCAAAATAGTGTTATGAACTTATTGTAATACTTTTTAAATAGTATAATTACGTTTTCATCCTACAAGACAGTGCATTATGACACTTAAACAATTTCAGCGTAAAATAAACCCAATTCTATTCTTATGCAACCGCACTAACTAATCAAGTATTTAATGGCGCTTTTACTTGTATAGCACAAAAACCTTATGCTTGAAGTTGCCATCTAAAGGTATTAAATTAAGTTGTTAGAATGAAGTTAACAACTTAACAAGTAAAAGCGTCATATTAGAGTCACGTTAATTACTTTATCAAGATGCATAAGAGTCCTAAAATACCCATTTTCTTAATTATATTCAATTAAAGAATTTGGTTGATTTCACATTGTTTTCATGTAGCGTGTTTGACGAGTGGACTTATTTATGGTCTAATCGCGGCGTTTATCGGGTGTCCTTGCATTATGTCATGCGGGTACCGCACCAAGATCAGGAACCGTTTCGGCTTGATAGAGACTCCGGCCCCAGATTGGGCGATGCACTGCTTTTGCGAATGGTGTTCCCTTTGTCAAGAATACCGAGAACTTAAAGCACAAGGCTTGGACCCTGCTATAGGTACGTTACTTAATTATCGCATTTTTATGTGAATCTTAATGGGCAAACTAGTCTTTTTTTGCTTACAATGCTTATCATGTTTTTTATGTAATTGTTTTTTTTTTTGACAAAAAATAAATTATTGACATGAATTTGAAGTTGAAAATAGTTTCTTCAAAAATGAATTATGACCTTCGTTTGTCTTTGAAAACATAAATTTGGTCATGTTTACTAAACATGAATTAGTTTATTTTTTGAGCTTATTTTAAAAGTTCTATTTGAATGAGTAAAATATAGTTTATTAGTTAGTTTATTGAAATGCTACTTGGAGTACTGTTCTTATAAGTTTCAAGAAATATTTCCACTTTTCTTTTAATTATACATTTGATTAATATTAATTGTTATTTATTATTAATAATACATATTCGTTACTAATAAATATTAATTAAGAAATGTATTTAATTAATAACTCAGTAGTTAACATTTTCGTTAAATTAAGGTACTTCAATTTTATTATTATCTTAAAACAATTGATTGCAAATTCGTACAATGAAATTCTTAATTTATAAGACGTCAAAACGTGTAAGCGTTCTAATACAATGTTTTATAAGACGTAAATTTATAAGAGTAAATAATTGTGCGTCCTATGTAAAAACGTTGCAATAGCTTTATAGAACGCATTTAAGCATTTTAACAAGTTTTTAGTATTCTTTTAGAATAAAATGTCATATTAGTTTTTTTTTTCAAGGGACATTTTTAACAAGTGTCCTATGAACACCATTTTTTATAAAATATATATTTTTGTAGTGGTTTAAAAGAAAATTGTAGATTTCTAAACAATTGCAAAATAAAAATATACAATATTTTTTAAGGTGTAAAAAACATTTAGGGTCCGTTTGTTAGTAGTTTAATGAACTTAATGGAACTCACAACTTATTCGGTTAGCTACACATACTATCTGATAGTGACTTAATGATAGGAGGGAACTTTATACAGAAAGTCAAAAAATTCAAATCTACCCCTCTCAATTAAACACACACTCATTTCACCTATGAAAAACCATTCCTAACAAAAACCTGATTAATTCACACATATAATTTTATCCATACAAGACTTAATGGAAAACCAACCAAACAAGTCTTTACTCTCAACTCTTTACTCTCATTTTGCTGTTGAATGTTATTTATTACTTTTTTTCATTTAATCAAATTAACTTTAAATTCATTCAATAATTTCATAATACCATCAAAATAGCTTTCCTTTTAATTTAGAGCTTGATTAATTATAGAACTAAAATAAAATTGATTTGGGTTTTGATGGTTTAGGTTGGCATGGAACTATGGCGAGAAACCAACAGCAAATGCAGCAGTATCCGACAACGACTCCCCCAATGAACCAAACTATGATGTGATGGATTGATCATATATATATATATATGATTTATATATAATTTGAATATTATTGTTTCTCTTTTTCTACATTTTTATTCAATGTATTTCTTTTTGAATAAATTCATTCATATATAAGACTTGCAATAATTTCTCATCAAATTGTTCTACTGATTTTGGTTGGGTAAAGCAATCCAAATACAATATAATTCAAAATACTTGTAGCCAAAAGGGATAGTTTCGGATGATAATTAACCTTCAGACGACTTTTCTAAAACGCACGATCTTTAAATGTATTTGGAGTATTTTTATATCGAGAAAAGTAATTCTAAAATATTTGTCATGTAATCGTGTGTAACATCTCGCTTAAGCAAACCCTAAATTACCAATTTTATAAAATCTCCAATAAAATATAATTTATTGATTATTGGGACCAAAATTGATTCTAATTATTCTAAAAGTTTTGTCAAAGCAATCGGGGCCAAGGATGGAAAATCTGAAAATACTGCTGAAACGACTAAGTCTGTAGGAAAACCAGAGGCGATGAATTGGTCCAGAGGTAGGCGATGGATCAGAGGCTGCTGAAATGACTAAGTCTGGAAGAAGACCAGAGGCGATGAATTGGTCCTGAAACGGGTCAAGAGGCGATGAAGGTCCAGAGGCCATGTGAAGGACCAGAGGCAATGAGGGACCAGAGGCCATGAGGAACCAGAGGCCTTGAGGGACCAAAGGCCTTGAGGGATGTAACAACCCTCACATCCCAAATACATATAATTCACATCATCATTCTCATAATACTAAAATAGTATTATTACAAAACATGAACTAACGAAATGTATCTTTAATACATAAACATAACAAGCTAATATCAAATATTAGACTTTTCCCTTGCCTTTATCTTTCAGAGCACGCTGTCCTGCAAAACAGGTTAATCCAA
>NC_037540.1:23833526-23836254 GCF_001531365.2 Cynara cardunculus var. scolymus | reverse complement strand
CACTCTCGCGGTTACACCGCCATCTCAAACGCAGTTAACACTGCTCAATCACTATCGCGGTTACACCGCCATCTCACACCAGTTAACACTGCTCAATCATTATAACGAAAACATTTCTCAAAACCTTCTTTTTCACCCGGATTAGAAATCCGGTCAAACCTGCCCGGATTAGGAGTCCGGTCAAAATACTTTGAAAACATCCAACTCTCTTGTCCGGATTAGAAGTCCGGACAATACTTTAATTTCAACATTGCCCGGTTTAGAATAAACCGGACGATACATCGTTCATCCTTTGTCCGGTTTAGAGTATACCGGTTACCCTTTAGCCGGTTTAAAGACTTAAACCTTTTGATACAAGCGGTTTAGAAATAAATCGCTCACCTCTTGGCCGGTTTATAAGACACACCGGTCACCTCTTGTCTGGTTTAGTGGATATCCGGACAAAACACATCCGGTTTAAGTATCCGGACCTCAATCCGGACACCACTTGGCCGGTATACCCAAATATCATCATAAAAATGCCTCCAAACACATAATAATCAGTTGAAATGCTTTTCAATTTGTATGAAGCAATTCATATTCAAAGCTCAAATACACTCACCTTTTAGAATTGAATATCAAAGCTTTTGTAGATTTCTTCTCCTTGCTGCAATTCAACTTCTTCAGAGAGTTTTTGAGAAATGTAGTATGTGTATGTGTGTGTTTCTTTTCTTTAAAAAAAACTATATATATACACACCCATTTGAACTTTTGAGAGGCGGCTTAATAGCCGACCTCTCTCCCCTTTCTCTTTTTTTTTTAATTAAAAGCTCTCACATACACACACATCATACATACATACATATATCATATATATATATATATATATAACTAAAATGATAACCAGACTATTACAATATTCCCTCCTTAAAAGAATTCCGTCCCGGAATTCACTTAAGCAAACAGATAGGGATATTTCATCCGCATTTCTGACTCTAGTTCCCAGGTGGCATCTGATCCTTTATGATAACGCCATTGAACCTTTACTAACCCAATCTCTTTATTTCGTAACTTTTTCACCTTATAATCAGTAATCTGCTTAGGGGTTTCTTCAAAACATAACTTTTCATCCACCCTAATCTCAGGTAAGGGTACTGCCACATCTGAACTTATTAAACACTTCCTCAAATTTGACACATGAAACGTGTCATGAATTCCGCTTAACTCTAAAGGAAGTTCTAACTWATAGGCTACTTCCCCAACTCTTCCAATAATAGGAAATGGTCCAACATATCTTGGACTTAACTTCCCTCTTTTTCCAAAACGTACTATTCCTTTCCAAGGTGATACTTTYAACATCACTTTATCACCTATTTGGAACTCAATCGGTTTCCGACGTTTATCTGCATAACTTCTTTGTCTGTCTTGTGCCGCTTTCATTCGTTCTTGAATTACTCCAATTTTATCTGCAGTTTGCTGAACTAACTCAGGCCCAGCTAACTGTTTTTCCCCTATTTCATTCCAGCATAAAGGAGTTCGACATTTTCGCCCATACAGAACCTCAAAAGGTGATGCTTGAATACTCGAATGATAGCTATTGTTGTATGCAAATTCAACCAATGTCAAATGAYYATCCCACGACCCTCCAAAATCAATAACACAAGATCTCAACATATCTTCTAATGTTTGGATAGTTCGTTCACTCTGTCCATCAGTTTGAGGATGATAAGCTGTACTCAATTTAATCTGTGAACCCATCTCTTTCTGAAAACTCTTCCAAAACATAGAAGTGAAGCGACTATCTCTATCAGAAACAATTGATAATGGAACTCCATGTCGTTTCACTATCTCATCAAGATACAACTTTGCTAATCTCTCCATCGAATACGACTCTTTCATAGGTAAGAAGTGTGCAGATTTAGATAACCGATCCATTATCACCCATATCGCATCATATCCTTTCGATGTTCTCGGCAATTTGGTTATGAAATCCATAGTAATATGATCCCATTTCCAAACCGGAATTTYYAAAGATTGTAACTTACCATAAGGACGTTGGTGTTCAATCTTTACTTGAAGAAAAGTCAAACACTGTTCAACATGTTTAGCAATCTCTTTCTTCATCCCTGGCCACCAATAATGTTGTCTCAAATCCCGATACATTTTATTTGTTCCTGGATGTATCGCAAAACGTGACTGATGAGCTTCATTCAAGATACGCTTTCTGAGATCACCATAACATGGTACCCAAATTCTGTTCTGAAATTTCCAAAATTCCGTGCCATTTCTTACCAAATCAGATATTAATCCATCCAATCTTTCACGTTTGATCTTATTCTCTTTCATGGCTTCATATTGAAATTCTCGTAACTCTTCTTGAATATTGGGTAATAACTCAACTCGTAAGGCTATAGCTTTGATCGTTCCACTTTTCTCTTGTCGACTTAACGCATCGGCTACTACATTTGCCTTGCCTGGATGATACAATATCTCACAATCATAATCACTCACCAATTCCAACCATCTTCTCTGACTCATATTCAAATCTTTCTGATGAAACAGATGTTGCAAGCTCTTATGATCTGTAAAGATTTGGCACTTCGTTCCATACAAGTAATGTCTCCATATATTCAACGCAAACACAACTGCCGCTAACTCCATATCATGAGTAGGATATTGTCTCTCATGATCTTTTAACTGTCTGGAAGCATAAGCTATTACTTTTCCACGTTGCATCAGCACACAACCC
>NC_037540.1:23832559-23832796 GCF_001531365.2 Cynara cardunculus var. scolymus | reverse complement strand
TCTTTCTTCACATCTATAGCATATGCCAGAAAACTAACACATCCTTTCTGTACATACTTTCTAGCTTTCAAAACTGAAATTATGCTAGAATAACGATCACGCTTATCTCCATATATCACAACCATTCCTTTCTCAGGTAAGCCTATATGAATCATTTTCTCATTACAGACTATATTGGCTTGGTTTTCAGCTAACCAATCCATGCCTATAACCACATCAAATTCTCTTAGAGGTAAA
>NC_037540.1:23792586-23830285 GCF_001531365.2 Cynara cardunculus var. scolymus | reverse complement strand
CAGTTAACACTGCTCAATCATTATAACGAAAACATTTCTCAAAACCTTCTTTTTCACCCGGATTAGAAATCCGGTCAAACCTGCCCGGATTAGGAGTCCGGTCAAAATACTTTGAAAACATCCAACTCTCTTGTCCGGATTAGAAGTCCGGACAATACTTTAAKTTCAACATTGCCCGGTTTAGAATAAACCGGACGATACATCGTTCATCCTTTGTCCGGTTTAGAGTATACCGGTTACCCTTTAGCCGGTTTAAAGACTTAAACCTTTTGATACAAGCGGTTTAGAAATAAACCGCTCACCTCTTGGCCGGTTTATAAGACACACCGGTCACCACTTGTCCGGTTTAGTGGATATCCGGACAAAACACATCCGGTTTAAGTATCCGGACCTCAATCCGGACACTACTTGGCCGGTATACCCAAATATCATCATAAAAATGCCTCCAAACACATAATAATCAGTTGAAATGCTTTTCAATTTGTATGAAGCAATTCATATTCAAAGCTCAAATACACTCACCTTTTAGAATTGAATATCAAAGCTTTTGTAGATTTCTTCTCCTTGCTGCAATTCAACTTCTTCAGAGAGTTTTTGAGAAATGTAGTATGTGTATGTGTGTGTTTCTTTTATTTAAAAAAAAACTATATATATACACACCCATTTGAACTTTTGAGAGGCGGCTTAATAGCCGACCTCTCTCCCCTTTCTCTTTTTTTTAATTAAAAGCTCTCACATACACACACATCATACATACATACATATATCATATATATATATATATATATAACTAAAATGATAACCAGACTATTACAAGGGACCAGAGGACATGAAGGACCAGAGGCCATGAAAATGGACCAGAGGCGATGAATTGATCCAGAGGCGATGAAAATGGAACAGAGGCGATGAAAATGGACCAGAGGCGATGAATTCGTCCAGAGGCGATGAAAATGGACCAGAGGCGATGAATTGGTCCAGAGGCGATGAAAATGGACCAGAGGCGATGAATTGGTCCAGAGGCGATGAAAATGGACCAGAGGCCATGAATTGGTCCAGAGGCGATGAAAATGGACCAGCCCTTTGAAACACACAGATCAGGGCATAACATTAATTAACCTCAAAATATGAGATATTAATTTTCTAGAAAAACTTCGAAATATATGTTCTATTTTAGTGATAAAACCACCCGAAACATAATTCCAAACCGGATATAACGGAGTTTTTACTTACAACCCGAATTAAGTAGCAAAAGAATACGGGACATATTTATAACCGGAACAAGACTATATATAAGCTACACTTACTACAACTATGAGATACGGTAATAAGCTACTATTTACCAAAAGCAAGATCGAAGTCTTCAAGTTCCTCGATAAATCTTCGAGTCAGACAACGGATTCTTTCTCTTTATCTGTCATCTTTCCTGAGAGAGGTTGCCACTTAAATGGTAAGCCAACGCTTAGTGAGTTAAATAGTTAAGTATTACATATCAATATCGCACATGTTTATAAACATACATAATAAACTCTTATCAATAAAAGAGTTCAAGACATCATCTAAATGCAAACTGAGACTTACAAGAAACCGAGTGAACAATTACGTACCGGATGCTAAGATCATAGGATTCCATATTCAAATCACCATAATATACCATACCATTGATGCTCAACACAACAAGGAGACATGATCAACAACCAAATATAATCAACAACGTTAGAATACCAATAATTATCAAGATTCAAGAGATCGAATCGGTAAACATAACGAAGACAGTGCATCACCCCGTCCTTCACCTCCCGGGCTCATGCCAAAGTCCGAGTCAGAATCATACATTACGAGAAACCTCACACTGCCTTCCTCTACCGGGTATGTGCCAAGGTTCCCTACTCATTGTTTTTCCTCCTTTTCGAGCAATGAGTATTCACAACCGCAGAAAGTCTCATCCATCCAACCCGGGATCTTGACTTCACCATAAACTTTCGGCATGCCACACGAAGTAGTACCGGTACTATGACGTACAATTCAAGGAACAAAACAACGAGTCCGGATCTGGAAAGCAAACCGATGTACCGAGGTAGTAATATGGAATCAACTCAAGAGACGGAATCAATGACAATCAAGATCGTGTGACTCCATTCAAGACCAAAAACATTCATATGAAAATATATATGCTCAAATCAATATGTAACAATTAACTATATAACTCACCGGGCAACCGTATAATACCGAAAAGCTCCGAATTGAGCTCACAAAGCAAGTCCAATCTACCACACTTAGATTGCTTCCAAAGAATCAAAATATGTCCTAATTACCCCTGGATTAAATGCACAAAATCTCATAAGCAACCAATATAAGAAACCCATGATATACACATATCCTTTTTGAACACTTTACCTAAATTTCTATGTACAGCTGCTGCATGCAGAACTATTTTGCCCATTTTAAACTCAGATTCATGCCTTGATCATATAAGAAATAAATTAGACTCAATTATCTAACTAAGGAAATTGGCCTCACCTGATTTGGATTTTTCTACTATTTTATACAGATTTTCAAAGTCTGCACACTTTCAATGCATTCTTAAGTCAAAATTCTCATTTTCATACATTTTTCTCAAACCATTTCGATTCCAAACCATTCTAACTTCTGAATCTCAACTTAATATAACATATTTGACATAAACAACCAAAATCCAACCTTTATTTTATCATTTATATTATCTTCCAAATCATTGACTTAATCAAGTCAAAGTTCATATGATGAACTTGCATAAATCTTGATAATCTTTTGAATCTAATGACCATTTCATGTCATAAACACTAAAATGCACTCATTTTATACACTTAAGATCAAACCCATACGAAACCCTAACTCTATCTCAACATGCAATCCATATAACAAGAATGTCAACCAAGAACAAGTGCAAAGAATGGATTATACCTTACTTGATGATCAAATCCTTCAAAGATCTTGTAGTTCTTCTTTGATTTGAGTTGAATCAAGCCTATGTGTGTGAAAATCGCACCTCTAGTGTGTATATGAGTTCTAGACTTAGATGACATAAAAAATGGGCCAAAAATCCAATTTATAATGCTAAAACTCGAGTTGGGTCGGGTTGGCTCGGCTAGGTACCCATTTTGACCATCAACACTTAAATTATTCATAACTTTTCGTTCGGACCTTCGTTTTCTATGAGGTTTTCGCCTACACGTTCATAAAGAGATAATATATAATATCCAACAAAAATATTCCAGAAAATATCTCCCAAAAAAATTCGTTTTACGTATCTATTTGACGTGATATTTTCCAAATCCTCTAATATATTCTTAAGAAATATAATTTTAAAACTTCAGACCCGAACTCCCACTAAATCATAAGTTCTCTTTAACCCAATAATTAAATATACTAAGCAAATAATTGGGTATATTAGAAATTGGATGTTACATCGTGTATCTAGAAAATACTACGAGTTTACTTTCTAAATGACCATAAAAAGATTATGCTACAATATAACTTATGGAGAGTTTGGTTCACAGGAGGCTGATGGAATTGGAATGGTCAATTTTGTTGACCGAATTTCATTCAAATGTTTGGTTTATATATGAAATGAATTTGAGTCTCCATACATTCTATCAGCCATGCATGGATTTCATCATTCCATCATAGTGTGGAAGAAAATGAACTTCAGTTCCAATGAATTTTCTGAAGATGACAAAACTACCCCCATTAAACAAAAGAAAAGCTATTTTGGTCATTTTTCATCATTTTGTTCAAATTTCGTGTTACCAAACAAACATATTCCAATTTATTTTCTGTAAACCAAAAACCTGATTAAGTATGATAACATTTCATTACAATTTTTCCATATTCCAATTATCTTGACATATTTTACATTCCTTTAAAAGATATTATGTGAACCAAACGGCCCCTTAGAGTCTGGTTGATTTGCGAGATTTTGTACGATTTGGAATTGGATGTCATTTCAATGTTATGTTTGGTTTGAAGGAAAATCTGGAATTGAAATCGTATAAACATGGGATTCAGAAATCTCATGGGAGTAGCTGCTATTTCACGAGATTTCATAGTATTTTTCATAAAAAAGGTAATTTAATTATTTTAATAAGTTTTTAAAAAATAATCTTAAAGAATGAAAATCAATTTTACTTCAAATCCTAAAAACAAAACAAAGCAAAGATTCCAAATCCTTTCAATTCTAAGAAGAAGTTTTTTTTAAAAGTTTTATTATATTATTTACATATAAATACTATGAAATCTCGTAAAATACTAACCATCATCGTGAGATTTCAAAATCCTATGTTTATAGGATCTCAATGATATCCTGGGATTTCAAATTCAAGAAATCCTTTAGACCAAACATGAAATGAAATTCAATTACAGATCATTCCAAATCTAATTTGTAACACCCGACTTTTTGGTAAGAGAAGCCTCGAGTTTTATAGAACTTTTTTCGGGTTAAAAATCTAGTTTATAGGACTTTTAAGTGAATCAGGTTATCGTATGTGGGAAGGGAGGAGGAGCTGGCTGCTGCTGTACGGCCAAACTTTATAAACTAATGATCTAATGATTTAAAGTTGCACAGTGGCAATTTTGTGATTATTGAAAAGTCTCGTGGCAATTTTGTGATTATGAATATTCAGATTATAGATCTAATCTAAGAGTTGATAACTGGTCTTACGGGTCTCACAAAAAACTCTTGGTCTCACATGATTCCAAGTATATATATATATATATATATATATATATATAGAGAGAGAGAGAGAGGTGAGTTATTATACAACCCTTTACATTTTGTACAACCAATACAACTCAATCTCAACCGTTCATTTAATTTGATGAATATGTAATTTGATAGAATTTTTGATTGTTTCCTAATATAAAATATTGATCATAATTAATTAACCTTATTTATCTTCTATAAATATTTAAATCATAATAAATAAGATCTCATCATTTGCATAAATATTTTAATTCATTGGGTGGCATTGGTTGTACAAATGTGATGAGTTGTATTTGAAACAAACTCTTTCTCTATATATATATGTATATATATTCTCTACAACCCGAACCACCCCCCTCCCAAAAAAAAATATTTTTTTCTCTACAAGCCGAACCAGCCCCCTCCAAAAAAAAAATCCTTTTTGATAAGTTGACCCTCTCACTCCCTCAAACCGATTCCCTTCCCCCTCTTTCAAACCATCTCTCTCCAACCCCCACCCACTCATCTTTACCCTCCATTCAATGACCACCCTTCTACTCTCCAAAACTCAACCTTAAACTGACAACTACCACTCACCAACCCTCCTAGTCACCTAATCCCCTCTTCTCTCTCAGATTGAATTCTATTCCCTCCCACCAATGAATATCAGCTTCTTGTCTATGATAATTTCTATTAAACTTGGGTCACCTCTGTCAACTGATAATTTCTATGATCTTAATGTTTCTCAAGTTGGCTTTCAGACTTTATCTACTGATCATCTTCTCCCAAGTATGGTTTCTTTTGCCACCTCTACCATCCTGTTTGGGGAGAGTACTTTGTGACCACAACAGTTAGGACCCATCCTCATGTTGCCCTGGTCACCCACCACTCCTCCAAGTTAGTGGCCCATTCCCTCTCTTCTTTAGCTATTGATTTTAAAGAGGTTGCCTCCTAAGTCAGGAGACAACTGACAGGTCACTTTCTCCTCTCACCCTCCGCATCTGCTACTGAGGCTCGGACTTCGAAAGCGCCTTCGGAGTCTCACACCGCCTCTCACCCCTCTAAAATAAAGCAGAGGCACTCCAGCTTAGCCACTCTTGACTCTTCCTCTAAGAAGACCAAGAAGCCTAAAAGGGCTAAAAATACATCTCCAACCAAGGACTCTCAATAGTCCAAGGTTGTTGAAGTTGGTCCTACTGAGCCTAGGGAATCTGTTCTACACCCCCTAGCTCTTCAGTACCCTCTCAACATGACACTATTGTACATACAGGGAACCCACATCACTCCACCTTGGCGTATCTACACGACCTTGGTGATGACTCGGATACCTCCCCTTTTCCGAGGTCCTTCATCTCCTCCACATGCTCACGCCTATCACCCGAGAGCGATGATCTTGATGATCTTGCACGAATGGATGATTTTTCAGCTCCGGCTGATAATGACATCCCTTTTCTTCATTATCTTTTTATAGATGTGGGTAGTGACCCTTACCAGTCTACTACCTCTACTGTTGTGGTAATGGGCGACCCGCCTCTCGCAAGCGTCGGTGATACAAACACTAAGACTCATACTGGTGTCGTTGATACAGATATCGAGCCTCTCGCCGATATTGTTGATATAGATGTTTAGCCTCAGGCCGATATCTGTGATATTCCCATCACTGACTTTCAGGTCGCCGATGGTACTGAGAGTATTGCAGCTTCTTCTCCGAATAGGTCACTTACTTCTATTTTTGATTCTAGTCTTCTGGGCGTTCTCCATCGGCAGTGTTTTTCATCTACTGAGTGCCACATGTACTCCGCTTACCCCTATTCTAATGCTACTACTTCTGTGCCTTCCTCTATTCCTACTGCGGAGGAACCCCCAGTTGCTACTCTTGTACCTTCCCCTCTTCCTACTGAGGGGTAGAAGCCAGTGAACCCTATTACCAGTGAAAACGGGGACGACTCAACATCTACCTCTTCTGCCTCTTCTTCCTCATCTAATGTTGACTCATACATTGATGTTCCTATTGAGGGGGAGCTGGTTGATCATGACAGAGTTATGCAGTATCTGTTGAGGGGGAGCAGCCAAGTTCTCAACCTACAGTATCTGTTGAGGGGGAGCACCAGCAGGTCAGCTCTTTTCAGCTAAAGCAACTAAAGTTGTAAGAAATCAGTCTGAAGCCTCTTCAAAAGACAAACTTGTGCTTAAAGTCTCAGGTCCTCTTGAAACTGATCTTCATCTACTAAGCATTTCAGTTGAGGATGCGGCCAACTCAATTGCTCTTCAAAAGAAATTTGATGAAGCCAACAGGTCTCACTCTTTGGTCCAACAATCAGAATCTAAAGAAACGAAAGAGAAAAGAATAAGATGGTTCAATGACTTAATTCTCCGTTAATATATTGCTACTCGAATTGTAAGTGTTAGAATCAAAGGTCCTCCAAAATTGACCTACGATTCCAATATTATTTATTTGATTATTGGTCTAGCAAACGGAGTGGTGAGAATAGAAAAACTATCTTGGATTAATACCTATGGCCTACCTAAATGGATGGAGACTATCAAGTTTCTTAAGAAGAGCGCCGAAGGTATGTAGAAAGAGTTTGTATTGGATCACTTGTATCGTATCCTGAAAAAGATACAAATGATCAAGATGCACTACAATCTGCCTTCCCATCCTCAACTCTCCTATCTTAAGTTGTTGTTGAATAAAGGTGCCCTATCTATGTGACTTCTTCTTCTTGAACTACCTTCATCATTGTAAGTATTTAATTCATTGTCTAGTATAGATGCAATTTATATTTTGTATTTACTTCAAATTTTTTCATTATTTATTTGTTTCTCTTTGATCTATTATTTGTTTTGTATATACATTTACAGTTAAAAAAATAAAATAAAATAAAAAACAAAAACAAAAACAAAAAAAGGAGAAAAGAACCTAAAAAGAATATGTACATGTGTCACTGAATTTATAAGTTCTTTTTCTCAAAGAATTTTAGAGTCTGTCTATCTTGTATTTATTTCTTTCTAAGTGGGTGTGACGTCATCAAATAGGGGGGATTGGTGGGTCACCTATTGATTTGGTGATGACCCACTGATCTGTTCCTCTACCCTAGCAACACTTAGTGGTTATTGGTTTTTTGGTATATTGGTACATACTTAAAGTCATTAGCAAAATCGAAGACTAACCGATGTGCAGACAGAAGGTCACCGATGCAGTAGTGTGAATCAACTGTCTAATTTACATACCAAGGCTCTAGAGTAGCTGAAATGAAGTTTGAAAATATTTTAAAGCTATAATTCGATTGAAGGAAGATCTTCATGGACCGAAGATTGAAGATCTTCATGGACAGAAGATTTGTGAGTAGCTGTTTGAAGCTACTAATCCATCCAAAGAAGATCTTCCTACTGATTGACCATATCTCAGCAAAAGCTTGTCTCTGCATGAACAGTGTTGTATGCATTAAAGATGGCCAAATCGGCCCGGCCCGGCCCGGGACCGCCGGAGGACCAGGACCGAGACTGACAAAGGACCATCCCGGGACCGGGACCGATAAGGACCGGTTATGGGACCGAAAACTGGGACCGGTTGAGGTTTTTGGTAGTTTGGTGGGACCGGGACCGGTTATGGGACCGACTATGGACCGGCCCGGCCCGGGCCCGAAAATTCAGATAATTTTGTAAATAAATGTATTTTTAAATAATTTTATAATGTATTTTTATAAGAAAACGTAATCTTAATTATATTAAAACATATTTTTAAAGTGTATTTGAGTGACACAATTGTAAATTTTATAATGTATTAAAAATATATATCATTAAAAAAATAAAAAAAAATCTTATTTTTTAATACAAGAACCGGTTGGGACTGGTTGGGACCGGGACCGGCGGCCCATAACCGGTTATGAAGTACCTTGACCGGTCTTATCATTTTCGACCGGGACTGGTTATGGCCGGTTATGAGAAATGTTATGACCGATTGGGACCGGCCCGGCCTGGCCCGAGACCGGTTTTTGGCCATCTCTAGTATGCATGTTGTGTACGATGAAAATGTTATACCAACAATGGTCAAGTCAACCCCTGTCTTCTTATCCTCAGGTGACAAGTGTCCCCATGCATTTAATGTTGAAGGTAGTATAAAAGGCAGTGTGCATCTCTCATGCAAACTGACTTTTTGGAAGATTTCTTAGTGCATTCTCAAGGCAATCGGCTATCCTCTTCTACTCTCTTATTCTCTTGTGTGTGAAGAAAAACTTAGTGTTCTTCATTGTCTTGCAAGTACTCTCTGTGTTGTTCTTGTTAGTTCTTCTCTTTGTAAGATTGTTTAGGTTAAGTTATCATTTCCTTCCGCAACAATCTTTATTGTATCTCTGTGTGTTAATTTTCATATACATCAATAAGAATTAAAAAGTTAAAAAGTCTATGTAATTGTATTCAACTCTCCTTTCTATAATTACTTTTTGTTTATTGACATCCCTTTCGGGACCAACAATTACTTTTAAATTAGAATAAGATAAAATGACAAAAATGTCAAAATGTCTTTGCATTTACCCAATTGTTATTTAAAGGAAATGAGTCAAATGAACCAATAGTGTATTAAAATGGCAACCATCATAATTAAAGATATACTTATTTTAAAATAATTACGAAAGTCAAAAGTGCAACCACATATGATGGTTGTATATTAGCCAATTTGATTATACAATTTCTATTATATATCTATATCACAAATATCTCAAAGTATTCATATAGAATTTGAATAAGATCTTTAAAACCATCTTAGTATGTATAAAAATTTCTCAAAATATTCTTTATTTAATTTAATTTTATATTAAGTTTAGAAAAAATCTTTGTAATTCTTATTTTACTCTGAAAGGTCCCTTATTACTAACTTTGTTCGTTTTCTATGTTTATAACATACCTGAAACTGTATAGTTAGTAACTTCTAAAAATTGGTTAATAAATTATCTACATCTTTTATGTATAAATAATATATAATAATATATTATGAATTATATATATATATATATATATATATATATATATATAAATAAAGAGAGAGAGAGACATCTAGTCCCTACTATTTGAGATTTATTACAAAATTAGAAAAAGACGAAAATGAAAAAGAAAAAAAAAACGAAAATGCTCCTCCTTCTAACAAAAGAAACAAATAGAGCTTAATGACAAGGACCATTTTCCAAAAAAAAATCGTAAAGATTTTTTCTAGACTTATTAAAATTAAAGTTCCATTTTAAGCTTTTCACTATACTTTAGGGATCAAAATTAGGGTTTACTCTGAATAAATTAATAATTTGGTTTTAATTTTTACTAAAAGAACATTTAATTAGAGTTTTATTATTATTGAATTAAGAGTAATACGCATGAAACACTTTAAAAAAATTGATATGTTTTAATATACTAGAATGGTACTCGCATAATGTAGCGAGATACATATGGATTTTAATATTTCATTTTATTTTTTATCTCAGTCAATGTTGTAATATGGTCTTATGTGATTTTGAAAAAACGTTGATGTTTCTATTTTTAAATAAAATATAAATTTGAAAATATCATAAAAATTTATCGATATTAGTATCATATTAACTATTTAAAATTCTTCATTCTTTATGTATTTTTATAATTCAATTTTTTTATTATAATTTAATTTAAGTTCAATAACGAAGTAATTTATATTTGGTTTAATAATATAATTTTCTTATAAAGATAATAACTAATTATTTTGTTAGAACTCGATAATTATCCCAATTATATATTACATATTTTATATTTTAAAATGAGATGTTTATCCTATATTTGATTATGTTTATCCACAGTTAGTTACACGAATTCAAACATGGAGCTTTAATAAGTTGTACTTATGCATAATTTACTTGTAATCTTGAATTTTAAGTAATAAACATCAATAAACAGTACTTCATGCATAAAAAATGATTTTTAAGAGTTTTTATCAAATGGTTTATAATATAGTATAGATATAAAATGGAATAATAAAAATAATTGCTAAAACACACATTATACAAAAAAATTGGTTTGATAACTATAAGATTGTGTGTCATATAACTTCCATTTTATTACAATAAAGTCTATAAAATATAAGTTATCACACCGATTCCAAATCCAAAATTAAAATGTAAATCTATAAAAAAAAAATGGATAAAAAATCCCACTTGGAAGAAATGCCGGAGTCAACTCTTAAAATGGTGGGAGGGTCGACTTACGCGTTTGTTTCCCATTTAAAACACTCACATCCACGTCTATACTTGCTTCCTATAAAACTATGTCTTTTTGCATTTCTTGTGCTACAACAAAGAAAACAAAAAAACCCTTCTTTCTTGGCAAATAATTCGAGCAGCAATGGGCCGTCTCGACTCCAACCCACCTTCTCAGTCCTCCGATCAAACCCCACCACAAGGCTATCCAAACCACCATGACAACCCACTATCACCACCACCACCACAAGAAGAAGCTTATATGGCTGATAGCAACCACCAACAATCCACTAGATCCTTTATACCTCAAGTGCCGGAAAATATGCCACCACCTGAAAGTTACCCGCCTGAAAAACCAGCAATATACCCACCTCAACAGCAACCGACAGCATACCCACCACAACAGCCGGTGCCGGCAGCCTTTCCACCTCAGCCGGAGCCTGTTGCATTTCCACCTCAGCAGAATTACAGCTATACCACTCATAATGCTCAGCCACAAGCGGTGAGCTACCAACCGCAGACCGGGTATCAAACGCCGAGTTATATGGGTCCTCCAAGTGGGATTGCTGTCGGAAGTCAATACCTTGCTCCGACTCAGGAATGGAGGAATGGTCTTTTCGACTGTGCTGATGATCCTGAAAACGGTAATTTTAACTCTTATGTTTCAAATCAGAAATCATTGTTTGTATTTGAGGTGTTTATGGAGAGTATGGCGTCTTAGAACAACACGTACAGTCATTGTTTTGAAATAGCCGGATTAGACCGGACCATTAAGATTCATTACAAAACAAAGAGGAATAGATTTTCCTGTTGGAAACCGTCGACGGATTTGTAACGGATTTGGGTCCGATTTGTATTCGATCCACCCCGTAAACGATAACCTCTATGTGTATTAGACAATGTTCATCTTTTTTTGATCTTTGTTCATTTACAGCTCTCATAACGGCATGTTTCCCATGCATCACTTTCGGACAGATTGCAGAGATCATTGACAACGGCCAAACCTGTAAGCCAAATTATACAATATTGTTCACATTAATTTGTGTGTATATAAAGTCCCATGTGCCACTAATGATATTTAATGCATTTGGTTCAATTCACATGGTTTTCTTGTAGCGTGTGCGACGAGCGGACTTATATATGGTCTAATCGCGGTGTTTCTCGGGTGTCCTTGCATCATGTCATGCGGGTATCGGACCAAGATCAGGAACCGCTATGGCTTGATGGAGACTCCGGCACCTGACTGGGCGACACATTGCTTTTGCGAGTGGTGTGCCCTTTGTCAAGAATACCGAGAACTTAAAGCACAAGGCTTGGACCCTGCAATAGGTACATTAATTTATCGCATTTTTAGGCGAATTCTTACAAATATCTACATGTTTTTTATTTTATGTAATTGCTTTTTTTTTTCCAACTTGCTAAACTTAAATTATTGGCATCAATTTGAAGTTGAAAATAGCCTGTTCAAAATAGGATCCCTGTCTGACTTTGAAAAGATTTATTATTAAATATATAGTATATAACATTTGATTTAACACATAATTTAAAATCACATATTTAATTAATAATTAGGGGTTGTTTTTGAATGACTTAAGTTATGTGTCTGGTTGAGGGACGACGAGGCAAATAGAGAGGGTTGGATCATTTCTGTAACACCCTTGAAATTATAAAATAATAGATAATTTAAAACTTTACAAAAATTTCCAAATAAAACAACTTAAATAATATAATGCTAAAAATTTACGAAGAAAAACAACAAGAATGTATCACAGTTCTAACTAGACAATCTATTCTTAACAGAATTAGAATATCTTTGGGGTTACTAAAATCATCAAGTATGCTATCTTCAAAACTGGATGACGCCTCTAAATCCTTCCTATCGGAACCTCTACAAAGCTTCGAACGCCTATCAAATTCCACTAGAACCAGATAAAACGGCTAGTAAGTTAAAACAGTTTTGTCACATAAAACATAAAAGGGTTAAAACAAACATTTTCTTTTAAAACAACGGCCCAATATTTAAGACATAATTCAAAAAATTAGTATCTTTACAAAGTTCAAATTCCAATTCTAGTACCTATTTTAGATTAATAATCAATATCCAACTCATCTAAATTGTCCTAAACACACTAATAATATAGATAAATCTATAGATTCAAAATATCGAAAATATGGGTAATGAAGTACCCGAAAACAACATATTTCGGTGATGGGGAAGACCCAGTTCAATGAATGTGACAGGAACACAACGTTAAGTCACTTATCAACGTTTCTCGAGTTTCACCTTACGGGCCATGGATCTCCGTAAATGAGTACCGCCACAAAATTCCAACAATAACTCTAGTGTCTACTCGACCTCTAGATGAGTCTCAACACAAAATTCACTGGCCACCATATAGGGATCCCACGAGCACCACCGAAGACCTAGCCATGTATTTGACTCAACTAAGTACCACTACAGGCTAATAACTCCATATACGACCCAAAGGGTACCACCACAAGCTCTCTACTCATGACATGGGTACCACTCGCTAGAATTTAGCGTGTCCATCAAACCCCCAAGCTTAACAACAAGACAGACTCGTACAGTTGAAAATTACATGACACTAGTTGAATGACTAATGCACTCAAAAACATGTAATATACCCAACAAATATACAATATATGCATTATACTTCCAACACTCCACATTGAGCTACTAAAACTGGGTAATTATTCCCCAAATTAATTTGTGTTAATATTAAGCCAAACAGCCTCATAAAACACTTGACTATTTCAATAAAGTCAATATAGCCCACATAAGCATAAAAGGCGTATTTTCCAATCATATAAACAAATATGGCACCCATAACATGAATGGGGTCATATACCATAATATTATTGAAGCGTAATAGCCAAAAGGCACAAAACCCTATGATTTGTATTTCCAAAATCTTTACAAAGCCAAAGAAGGTGTTTACCAAATATTTATATGTTTATGACCAAAAAGGGGCAATATACCACTATCAAAATGACATTTTTACCTAGTGAAATCGAAACAAACCCACACCCTCTTTTAAAGAGTCAAAATGACATTTTTACCCCAAACTATCCAAATATCCAAGAAAACTCATTTAGATATATATATATATATATAGACTTGGGATCATGTGAGACCAACCTGTCTTCGTGAGACTCGTGAGACCACTTTTTACACTTGAAACTTCACAGTAAAATGGAAGGTAACCTTCACAGTGTTTTTGCTGTGAAGGTTCGGATTTTTTTTACCTTTACAGTGTTTTTGCTGTGAAGTTTCAAGTGTAAAAAGGTGGTCTCACGGGTCTCACGAAAACAGACTGGTCTCACGTAAACCCAACCCTATATATATATATATATATATATATATATATATATATATCTCATTATGTGTCTCAAAACACCCAATAAACACAATATCATCATTCTTTAAGATTTAATAACCAAAATACTCAAATACACAAATATTCACAAAACTTCATCAAAAGTGAAATAAACACATAGAGGTATGTTCAGACACAAAAATGGAGATATTTTCACATATATAGTGTTGCAAAGCAAATAGATTCACCTTGCTAGATTTAAACTAAATCTAGGTTTAACCCAAAAACTTGAGCTTCATTTGGTGAGAGATGAAAACTTTGAGCCAAACTCTCAATCTAAGGTGTGAAACTCCCAAAATACTTATTTTACTCCCAAAATACCAAAATATAACACAAGGAATAAATTAGATGTTGTTGGTGAAACTAGACCATAACCCTATATTAGAAAAAAGAAACCAAAATCTTACCTTCTAGCTATAGAAATCTCGAACCAACAAGCAAAGTCTTCAAGAGTCTCAAGAACGAAACTAGGGTCCCAATGTTCTTCAAAAGATGGGAGGGAAAGATGAGAGAAAGGAGTTACTGGGAGTAAATGAAAGGAGATTGAAAAAGAAAACCAAGAGTAAATGCGATCCACGGTGTTGAGCTAATTAAAACCCTACATGCATCCAAGCTACCTTCGGGGTTGCTTAGGGTGCCTGAAGCAAGGTTTCCCTGCCAACTTCGATCTATGTGCATGCACACGCAACCTTCGTACGAAATTCCACGCAGCTAAGGCCGCACCATAAGGTGCCTGACCCTGTGGCTTGATTTCATGCCAGGGTCGCGGTTGAGAGCTTAATTCAGGGACTGTGGCCACTCCTCGTGCAGCTTGGACTGCCCAAGAAGTAGCCTGACTCAATGTTTACTCGAGTTTTTTGTCCTACAAGACACAAAAACTACCCGATTGCGCCAGATGTTACCAAAAGGTTTTTGAATGTTAAATCCCGACTTTTAAACCTAAAAACCAAAGGAAAGTTCTAAATTTCCTAAAACTTGAAGCTTAAACAAATTTGTCGGGTTTACAATCTATTTGTAACATCTTAGGTCAACTGTACTAGATATTATCCGTTCTATCCACACCTGAACTCATGGTTTTAAAACACGTCTAGTAGAGGAGTTATCCAGTCCCTTATATGGTAACTTGTCACTACAACAAAATTAGTTTTATAAGACACCTAGAATGTCTAAGTGTCCTAATAGAATACTTAATAGAACTTAGGTTTATAGGATCAAACTACGAACGTCCTATCTAAAAGCGTTACGATAGGTTTATAGGACACTTTTAGGCGTTTTTAACAAGTTTTTCAGGACTTTTGAAAATAAAGTGTCCTAATTAGTTATTTTATAGGAAACCTTTGAGAAACCCATCTTTTTTATAGGAGACTTGTGTTTATAAGACACTTTTTCAAATAGTGTTGAATAGAATTAGTTAATTCGACACTTTATTTTAAAGGTGTCCTAAAAAGTTTGTTAAATGCCTAAAAGCGTCTTATAAATCTATTGTAACACTTTTAGATAGAACGTTTTTTGGTTTGGTCCTATAAAACTTAAGTCCTGTAAAGTACCATTTTAGGACGCTTCTACAATTTAGGCATCCTAAAAAGTCAATTTTATTGTAGTGTTCATTCCCTTCCCCAACCAATGTAGGATCTTATAATCCACCCTCATGGGAGCTTAGCATCCTTGCTGGCACACAGTCGGATTCCCGGCTCTCTGTAACATCTCAAACCAACGGTATCAAATATTGTTCATTTTGTCCACACTTGGACTCATGGTTTTAAAACTCGTTTAATAGAGGAGGTATTCAGTCTTTTATAAAGCAACTTTCGTTCTCCTCCCCAACCAATGTGAGATCTTACAATTTATAACGCATTTCTAACATTAATTTGTTTGAGGTTACTTAACAAGGACAAGTGAAGGGACTTTTCTTATTTCATATAACCATTTTGGCTTAATGGTTTAACAATTAAGTCATATGGAAACAATCTTGTATGGTTTGGCGATTAAGACATACGACCATTTAGCTCATTAAGCTGTAAATAAACAGTCCTTTTAATACCTAACTTACGATTTTGTAAAGCCAAATTAAAAATATTTCATACCATAATCAATTTTATTAGTATCCCATAACATTGATTATCACAACAAAAAGCCTTTGGCCTAGCGGTATGTGAGTCTTTGGTCTCCAAACAGGCCAAAGGTTCAAAACTCACCAAATGTGAGGTGGACGTGTAAGTTTATTTGTTTTATTTGTCGTATGTAAATATTATATATTTCAAAAAGATTGATTATTGCCAAATAATTAAAAACTAGAGGAAATTGTACTTTTGGGAAATCGTAAAATGAAATAAATATGGTATTTTTAAGATTGTAAGAAGCATTATTCACATTTTGGTTTTAAATGCTATTTATTATTAAGTTTTCTTTCAATTTAATTTAAACATATGCATTAATCCCTTAATATTTGGTTTGTGTTTTATGGTTTCAGGGTGGCAAGGAAATATGGCGAGAAACCAGCAACAGATGCAACACTATCCCACAACCACTCCCCCAATCAACCAAACCATGATGTGATGGATTGATCAAATATGATTTGTAATTTGAATATTATTCTACCTTTTTTCCACATTTTTAATTTAATGTAATTTGTTAGTTTCTGAATAAATTCATTCATACGTATACATTTACATATAGCTAGCTACACGTTGTTTTGAAAAATGGTAAATATTTAAAAAGTAAGGAAGTGATTCAAACCTTTCATACGGTCACGATTGGATTTGACTAGTCAAAATTTACAGTTATACGAAAAATAGAGCGAGTAGTTTCGCAACTTTTACAAACACTTACCACTTTTCAAATAAACCTTTCCCTATACACATATATTCATATATAACAAATATAGTCTCGTAATATTTTCTCTTTTGACTGTTTCACAGTTTTGGTTGGGCACTACACCAAATGTTGTCTTAGACAACAAATGTAAATTGCCTATGTTGCTTAAGATACACTAAGACAACAAAGGCTATTATATGTTGCCTAAGTTTCCTCTAATGCAACATATGGTTCTATGTTGCCTAAGTGTGACCTTACGCAACATATAAATAATTCAATGTTGCCTGTTTGTATCCTAGGCAACATATTAACCTACGTTGCCTTAGTTCAATGTTGGACACTCATATTTTTTGGAAATCCGTCAAAATTTACTTAGTCAACATATATTCTTATACTATGTTGTATAAGGTAAAAAATATAAATCCAACAAAGTTTACTTAGGCAACATATATTTCTATTTATATGTTGCCTAAGGTAAGAATTATAAATTCAACCCAATATACTTAGACAACATATATTCTTGTTTCTATGTTGCTTAAGGTAAACAAATTGATACTTCCAAGGTGACAACTGACATTGTACAAAAGATTTATCATAATTTACTAAGGCAACATATACTATTGTTTCTATGTTGCCTAAGCTTAAAAACATAATAACTCCCGATAGTTGAAGATTTTAAGATTGACATAAGTTTTAAGGTAGACAACTGACATTGTACGATAAATCCATCACATTTACTTAGGCAACGTAACCTCTTGTGTGGGAACGTATTGGATTTTAACGAATGTTAGTTGGGCTTTAACGGTTTTATTGGGTTTTACTGGATCATATTGGGCTTTAATTAATGAATCGTATTGGTCTTGAATGGAACATATTGGACTTTAATGGAACGTTTGGATTTTAATGGAACGTATTGGGCTTTAATGGAATGTATAGGGCTTTGGTGGAACGTATTGGGCTTTAATGGATCGTATTGGTCTTTAATGACCCGTATTAAGCTTTCATGAACCGTATTGGGCCTTAATGGATCGTATTGGACTTTGGTGATACATATTGGGCTTTAGTGGAACGTTTTGTGCTTTAATGGATCGATTGGGCTTTAGTGGATTGATTGGGCTTTAGTGTAACATATTGAGCTTTAATGGATCGTATTGGTCTTTAATGAACCGTATTGAGCTTTCATTAACCCTATTGGGTTTTAATGGAATGTATTGGGTTTAGTGAAACATATTGGGTTTTAGTGAACCGTATTGGGCCTTCATGAACCGTATTGGGCTTTAACGGACCGTATTGGACTTTAATGGATCGTATTGGACAATAATGGACCGTATTGGACTTTAATGAATCGTATTGGACATTAATGGACCGTATTTGCTTTAATGGATCGTATTGGACATTAATGGATCAGATTGGGCCTTAATGAACCGTATTGGGCTTTAATGGACCGTATTGGGCCTTAATGGATCGTATTGGACATTAATGGACCGTATTTGCTTTAATGGACCGTATTGGGYCATAATAAATCRTATAGGACATTAATGGACCRTATTGGGCCTTAATGAACCGTATTTGTTTTAATGGACCATATTGGGCCATAATGGATCGTATTGGACATTAATGGACCGTATTTGCTTTAATGGACCGTATTGTGCCTTAATAGACTGTATTTGCTTTAATGGACCGTAGTTGCTTTAATGGACTGTATTGGGCCTTAATGAACCGTATTGGACATTAATGGACAGTATTGGGCCTTTAATGGACCGTAGTGGCTTTAATGGACTGTATTGGGCTTTAATGAACCGTATTGGACATTAATGGACCGTATTGGGCCTTTAATGGACCATATTTGCTTTAATGGACTGTATTGGGACTTAATGAACCGTATTGAACATTAACGGACCGTATTTGCTTTAATGGATTGTATTGGGCTTTTAATGGACTGTATTGGGCCTTAATGAACCGTATTGGACATTAATGGACCGTATTTGCTTTAATGGACCGTATTGGGCCTTTAATGGACCATATNAATGGACTGTATTGGGCCTTAATGAACCGTATTGGACATTAATGGACCGTATTTGCTTTAATGGACCGTATTGGGCCTTTAATGGACCATATTTGTTTTAATGGACTGTATTGGGCCTTAATGAACCGTATTTGCTTTAATGGACCGTATTGGGTCTTAATGAACCATATTGGACTTTAACGAACCGTATTTACTTTAATGGACCGTATTGTGCCTTAATGGATCGTATTGCGTTTTGATGGTCCATTAATAACAATAATATTAATAATTTTAAAAAATATATTCATTCATGAAATATATAATAATAATAATAATATAATTTTAAATTTCATAATAATAATAATAATAATAATAAATTAAAATTTTGGATTTAAAATTCAAAACAAATTTTAAGTTACTTATGTCATTCTTATTCAACTGTGTTAATCAACAACATTATTGTTATTTTTTTACATTACATTATAAGTTGTATATATACATTACCTAATATAATCTCCCTCTTTTTCTCTAAAACCCTTCCCCCTAAAATTTTAATTTCCCTCTTTTTTTTTCCCAAAACCCCACCAAAATTAAAGAAATACACAAAAAAAAAAAAAAAAATCAGATTTTTTTTAAAAACCCTTTTTTCCCTCCAAAACCCTTTCCCCCTAAAATTTTAATTTCCCTCTAATTTCCCCAAAACCCTACCAAAAAAAGAAACCCACCTTCTTTCCTCTTATAACAAAAAAAGAATCCCACCATCGATTCCTGTGTGACTCTCCATCGATTCCTCTAGCTCTCTCCATCGATTCTTGTTTGGGATTCATTTGTAGAAAGTATGCAAGAAAATAATTGTATCATGGTACACAAAAATTAGGCAACAATTAAACAATATAAATGTTGCCTAAAAGAAATATTATATTATGTTAATTACAGTTCGAATGCAACATATCTAAATGTAGTATGTTGTCTAAGCTAATATCTTAGGCAACATATTCAGATCGAGTATGTTGTCTAAGCTGATATCTTAGGCAACATATTCAGATAGCGTATGTTGTCTAAGCTGATATCTTAGGCAACATATTCAGATAGAGTATGTTGTCTAAGCTGATATCTTATGCAACATATTCAGATAGAGTATGTTGTCTAAGGTGATATCTTAGGCAACATATTCAGATAAAGTATGTTGTCTAAGCTGATATCTAAGACAACATATGTTTTTCACTTAGGCAACATAACATTTTGTGTGTTGCCTAAGAAGCCCGCTTAGGCAACATATTCTGTTTGCATATGTTGCCTTGGTTCTTATGCAACATTGAGAAGGCAACACTGCTTAGGCAACACGGGTTTGTTGCCTTAGCCTTACGCAACATATAAACTCCTCTTAGGCAACAATAAGTGACATTTTGAGGTAGTGGGGTAAAGTGTCGGAGACACATAAATTCTTTTTTTCTTATGAAAAAACGATCCAAAAATAATATACTTTGAAACACTCAGAAGTCAAAAGGGATAATTTTGGATGACTACAAAATGGATCATCATTGTCTATCGCAAAAATATGATTTCTAACAAAATTTTCAAAACCCTTTTGGGAGTACTTATCTTAATTAGAAAAGGATATTCTTTTGTTAGATAAAGACGTTAATTAAATCCATCAAAAAATCATAGATTCAAAAATATATGTCTTTGAGTTGTGCATCTAAAAACAATCTTACAAATTTCATTGCTGGTTAATCACAAGTGTAATAGATGGGTTTAAAGTTAACCGCCTCCTAATCTAATCTATACACGAAATAGGTTACGACCAAGTGTTACTAAATAATCCAAAAGTCACTATCTCTTCTCTTCAAAACGATAGGTGATGCTACCCACCTGGTGCTTTAATGCAGCACCCAACCTCTACAGTTTTCAAGACTTTTTTGCCAACCACTACAATCATCACTAAAAGTCACAACCGTTGGTAAAAATCTGTCGGTTAATGTTTCCAAGGTAAACACTTTACCAGTGGATCTCTTACGGTGTATTTTGCAGATGGATTTTCGTCGCATGTTTTACAGACTGATGACAGGTTTTACCGACAGATTTCCATGCAAGTTTTACCGATGGATTTCCTAGAATAAGTTTTACTGACGGACGTCATTACATTTTCCATCGGTAAACTTTTTTTAGAAAAGTTAATTCAAATTTATTCGAATTTTTTCTGTACAAAACACATAACCTTACTTTAACGTCTCAATCGGTTATCAAACCCAACTTGAATAACTTTTGATCATTATTATTCATGATTGAAATCGAACACACTATAATAGAATCGGATTTACAGGACACTGCCAATTTCGAGGTGTCTTAATATTTAACTTTACAAGACTTAAGTTCATATAATCAAACAATAAAAGTCTTATTTAAAGGTACGTATTATAATAGATTTATAGAACGTTTTTTAACATCTTAACAAGTTTTTAGGACACTTTTAATATAAACCATCGTATTAGTTATTTTATAGGACATTTTTGAGAAACCTCCATCTTTATGTATGACACTTGTTTTTAAGATACACTTTTTCAAATATTGTTTTATAAAATAGCTAATACGTCACTTTTTTATAAAAAAGTCTTTAAAACTTGTTACAATGTCCACAAGTGTCTTATAAACTTATTACAACACTTTTAGATAGAACGTTTTATTGTTTGGTTTTATAAACTTAAATTTTATACAACCGTCTATTAGAATGCTTGAACATTTTTAACGTCCTCAAAACCCAATTTATGTAATAACATATCTCAAACGAATAATTGAAAACAGGAATTGGGAGGAAAAAAAGTAAAAACTGGTCAAAATTTGCCTCAGATTACCATACCCAAACAAACAAACACCAAAAAAGATCATACGGGGAAAGGAAGAGTCTGTTTGTTTACTTCTTAATAGTTTCATTAAGAGATAATCTTTGAATCGTTAAGAGGTAAATCTTGTTTGGCAAACAAAAAGTCTGCCTCTTAATGGTTCTAAAATACTCTGAATGATTTTATATCTTGGGCCTCCCTTAACCATTCAGCGCCCTGATTCCATTGTAAACAATTACCGAACAATTACATTTCATTTTGTACTATATCATGAGAGCCTCATAATCATTCTGACCACTTAATCATTTTGCAACAAACCATTCATCAACTGCCGAACAGCCCGGAAGCATCGTCAAAACCTAAGGACTATAACAGAAGCACAAAAGGTAAGCCAAAAATGGAGATTCTCTCTGCCACGGGTTAACTTTTTAGAAAAACAATCTAATAAGCATTACAAAAAATTTGATTTAAAGAATCTCTTTAATATCTAAGCGTTTTAATAGACTGTTTTATATGATTTAATTTATATAATAAAAAAATAAAGTTTTTTATATAAAGGCGATGTAATGAATTTATAGGACGCTTTTGGCGTCATTACAACAAAATTAATTTATAATAGGATGCCTAGATTGATCAAACTATAAAGCGCCTTATCTAAAAACGTTACTATAGGTTTATAGTACGTTGCGTTTTAACAAGTTTTATGGGACACTTTTAAAATGAAGTGTCCTATTAGCTATTTTATAGGACACTTCTAAGAATTGTCCTATAAACATGTTATAGAATACTTTTCTAACTAACATCTTATAAATAGTTAATACGACACTCTATTTTAAAAACATACTAAAAAACTTGCTAAAACGTCTAAAAATGTTCTATAAATCTATTATAACACTTTTAAAGAGAACTGTGTTTTGGTTTGGCTGTGTAAGCTTAAATCCCATAAAGTATGTTTTTAGGACGCTTCTACATTTTAGGCGCCCTACAAAATTGATTTTACGGTAGCATGTCTTTACAAGTTTTTTAGAACACTTTTAATATAAAACATTATATTAATGATATCATAGGACAGTCTCGAGAAAGTGTTCTATAAACCCATATTAACTATTTTATAGCCATATAGGATAGTTCCCTACAAAGTAGCTAATATGACGTTTTTAAAAAATGTTCTAATTTTTTTTGCGATGTTTAAAAATGTCCTATAAAACTTTTTAGAATGGCTTTATATGGTATGCTTTGTTTTTTAGTGCCATCTGTTGCAGTGCACTCAACTTCCTTTTCTTAAAGATCATCCTTTGATATGTTCAGTGTTTGATAGATATATCATATGGACGACTTCTCTAATATCTTGTATTACTGCCAAGAATTGAAGAGGCTTGCCGACCAAGTGCTGAACGTTCGGTGCACCGATCTCCAATCACAGGTAATTAGTTCTTGAACTGGTGGCGGGTTAAAATGAGAACTATATATATATATATGATGGTGTTGCTACTTTCATTCAACAGATCAATCCTCTCCATCCATTCTTTGTGGCTCATTCAAGGATTGTTTTAGAAGAGACTCACAAGACTAAACAAGCCATCACCGCCTCCAACCCCGCTGGTGCGGCTCTCTTGTTTCCACTGCCGTAGAACTCCAACCACAACTCCTCTACTGGACTGGAAATTCTACATATCCTCATGCCTTATTGGCATGCTCAGTGTTCATATATAGCTCCTTAATTTGATTGTCAAAGACATGTTGAGAATCGTAGTACCAACAATTCAATCTTGCTTTTTTGGCAACATGTGAAGTTGCCATTTTATAACTCAATCTTCTACTTGCTTACCATGTGATATTGTCCATAATTCAATATCCGGTTTATAAGACACTTTTGAATATATCAAATCGTTTTTCAAGACATTTTTAAAATAAAATGTCCTATTAGATTTTAATATGATATCTTTGAAAAGTGTCCTATAAACACATTAATTTTTAATAGAAAGCTTGTGTTTATGGGACACAAACTTCAAGATAATGTTGTATAAAGTTTATAATATGACTCCTTATTTCAAAAACATTCTAAAAAACTATTTAAGACGTCCAAAAACGTTCCATAAATCTATTGCAATACTTTTACGTAGAATATATATATATATATATATATATATATATTTGATCGTATAAACTTAAGTCCTAAAAAGTAGTCTATGATTTTTGATGTCCTATGAACGCAAGTGCCTCTCGACAAAATAATTTGTGCCCATATAGCCTCTGATGGAGAGGCGTGTTGGAGTCACATCGGCTAGACTTTCACCATATGTTCTCATAAAACGAAAATCAAACTCCTTTTCACCATTAACGTATTTTTTTTGGTTTGAATCGTTTCGATTTGGTTCACAATTTAGTTTCCGTTTTACTGACATCCCTCGTAATATATAAATCTTAACAACCTATAAGCATTCCAAAGAAGCAAAGACAATTTACCGGCGTTAATCACAAAAATCATTTTTGTTGTCTTGTTTATCTTAGCCGGCCATTGTAATTTTACGAATGCATTTATCAACATTAATTCATTCATGGATATACTCGTTACATTTATATTCCTAGGTCTACACATAATCTTTAATTAAGGACTCTTTCTAGCTTTCATATGGTATACAATGGTACGCCCCGATGCTACGAATGGGGACCCACGAGTTCATGATGAAGATGATCATGTTTACGAGCATCCCCTACCACAACCACAGTCACAGTCACAGTCACCGCCACCGTCACCACCACCACCACCACCACCCGTAGATGAGACTTATGAGCAGCATCAGCCACCACCGCCACCACCGCCACCACCACCACCACCACCTCTACCACCTCCTGTTGTTGTTTATATAAATAACAACGTCCACCCTCCTCCTCCTCCACCGCCGCCGCCACCACCACTACCACTACCACTAAGGCCTCAGCAATATTATCCTCAACTTTGGCAAACCGGATTGTTTGACTGTCTAGAGGATCCTGAAAATGGTATTTCTTCCTCATTTGATCTTCAATTCCTTTTATTGTATTATGCTCAAACGAAGTATCGTGTAAGAAGAAAAGTTATGGTGAGATGAGATCCACCGGATCAATTCTCATATTAAGCGTGATTCATGGTTGGATTTGAGATTAAAGGTGATCAAGGATCCAAGTTTCTTCTTACACGTATCACCTATTAACTCTCCTTCTTACACGATGTCCGTCATATATTATATATATATATATATATATATAGATATGTATAGATATGTATATCATGCACATTTAAGTTGATCTCAGTATTGGTGCGTGGATACAAGTTCGGTAATCCAGAGCCCTAATGGGATGTTTATTATTTAGGTATATGATTTTATAAATGAGTTTTTATATCCATGATATTAAGCAACTGAATACTTCAACATTCCAACTATGTGGGATTAATTTTTGCCACGTAATCATATCAATGCTACAACTTATCCATTTACCCCCAATATGTATTAATTAATTATATTGAATTAAAAAATATATAAAGAGTTAATTCATCATTTGCTATTGTTTTTTTATCTGTTACCAAAATCTAAAACTATTTTGCCTAGAACACCTTGATATATTCTTCATCGGAGTCTTTTGATTATTCCATCATATGAATCCTATTTTTGTATTAAAATATAGTAGATTTCTTGTTATTAAAAAAACTTCTATGTTTAAAAAAAATACTAGTCATATGGAATGATCTAACTTATATCTATATCTAGGATTTCAAAAGTACCCTTGTTTTTCATATATTACTGACTTTTTATCACCTAATATTGAGTGTATGAATTTAAGTACTCATATATCTGTAGAACAAGAATAAGATCTCAAGCTATAACTAACATGGAGTTTTGATTCTAAAACTGATGTTTTTTAAAAAGTTTGTTTCAACCCTAAAAGTTTAAAATGGTGATGAAACCATTAGCATGAGGTGACATGGAAACCCAACTCATTTATATTGACTTACATAGAATGTTACTTTAAATAGTCAACATTATGACCTAAAATGATGTCAATTATATCTATATCTTAAATGCATATCATAGGACGTGTTTGACAGTGGAACAAATTTACGATGCTATATAAAAATAATATGATAGATAATATTAATTTAGAAACAATTATTGAATTGATTTTTTTTTCCAAATTATGGTATCTATCTCATACGTCATTCATGTATGATATGCAATGTTTTGCCTCTTGAGAGCAATTCTTGGATTGCTGAAAAGGGAATTTTAACAGATCAGGAATTTTCCCTTTACCATCTCCTATATCTATGGAAATTAATTTTGATACAAGAAGTTTATTTGTTTTTCATTTTATCATGTAGATTCTCTCATCAAATATATACTTGTTCCATAATGGAGCTCGTATGTGACACCCTTAAATCTGAAAAGAACGATTAATTTAATTTTTTTAGATAAAAATCAATTAAGGATTAAATCCTTTTCTAAAAGTCGTGAACCTATAATGGTAATCTAAAGTTTAACATTAATAAATAATACTTCGAACGTTACACATAGTCCTAAATCCAACAACCGTTGCTATCTCCAAACATACAGAAAGACGTCCCCGAATGACTTATCCTTTTTATGTCTCTAACGGGCCCTCATCTCATCATAGTGTTGCTAGAACCATTCCCCAACAAAAACCTGATGCACATGCCAACAAATAAAAATTGTAAGACTTAACGTCTAGTGAGTTCAAACAATCTTCATCTTTAATATAAACGGTAAGACTAAAAAGATGCTATTTAAAACACAGTTTCTTAAATGAAATGTATTTATTATAAAAACAACATCTTCCCCAAAACTATCATTGTTGAAGACTCATCAAATCCCCTATTTTAACATAAGTCAAACCTAGTACTTACCCAAAACATTAAATGTAGTTTAATAATCAAATACTTAAATCATGAATAAAACTCTATTATCTAAACAACCCAAAACATGGATAAATCCCAATACATGAAAATCGTAAATTATGGATGCACGTCATACCCAAAAACAACACCGAAAACATGGATAATACATTATCCAAAATAACACCTTTCGGTGACGGGGAGACTTGTATCCATCGAATGTGATGAACACAAAAGTAAGTCACATATCTATGTTAATGAGTTCCACTAGGGATCAATAGTCAACAAGTTCAACCACCTACAATATATACCTTGCTTGGGACCCCCCCCCCCCCCCCCCAAAGATGATCCTATATATGCTCGTTCATTAGAATTTACATCATACGGTCAATGGATGTGATTCTATTCTCTAAGCCCATATCGCAATGCCCTCGATGATCCAATGTTATTTCTAGCTACAATATAGGAATTAGCATCCCATTAAACTGACTTAGAAATCACAACATATGGTCAATGGCAGATGTTAGACTCCAAGAGCCGGCACCATGATGCCTTGATGACTCAATGCCAATAAAGACTGACTCCTATGTTTATGGATCCATTGAATTACAATCTAAAATTACATGACCTCAATTGAATGACCTATGCATTTAAAGTATATGCTTTTCAAATAAATATGCTATGATTGCATATAATTCCAAAAGCTCGACATAGAGCAAATTAAGCCGGACAAATGTCCCCAAGACTCATCTAAGTCAAAATCTAGCCAAAAGTTCAATAATTCAATTTGTTATTCAATAGAAGTCAATGTAAACCAATAAAACACAAATACCCAAAATTTATACTACTTATGTCCCAAAAGGTGGGAATATATTTATCATCGATTCGAAGGTTGGGCAAAGCCCCAAAACACATCATAAATTCATTGAAGCATTTCTAAATAAACAATGGCATCCAAAATGTGCCCAACAGTCCAACTATGAATAATATAATTTATAAAACCAAATATTCACAAATGTTCAAAAGTCCCATATAAGGAATAAATCTTCAAAATCCAACCCTTATAATTTTTTTATCAAAATGTTCAAAAGTCCCAAATATGGGTATTTCACAAGATTTATAAATTAAATCTACCAAAGATGAAACTCTTATCAAACAATCAACACTTTTCATAAATATCAAGAGAACATCTTTAAGACTCTAAAATACACATTTTTGGCATGTACAAAGTTTTCACAAAGTAACTTGAACTTGACTTGTTATGTTATGTTAAATCTAGTTTTAATCCAACCTATGCAAACTTCCTGCTACCTAGATAAACTATGTGTAATCACCAAATCAATGAAGAACTCTAAACAACATATTTAGAAATCCTTTGACATATACGATATATATATATAAGATCCATCTGTATAGAACAAGAATCACCTTCAACGGATTTAAAACCAAACTCATGCAAATATATTGAGACTGTTTACTCAATTTTGTTATAAACCAAGTTGTAATATTAAACTCAATTTTTGACCTACTTACACTCTGAGTTAACTCTTTCTCAAAACATACAGTTTATAGAAGAAATTTCATAGTTCCAGAGACATATTACATGCCTTAAACTGATCTATGAGTGATTTACAATGATTTTTACAAGATCTATGTAGTAACCAAAACGGCTACAACAACCTCAAATATGTGGATATACCTTTTGAAGGGAGAAAATGTGTTCTTTAAACTTATATCCACTCAGAATAGATAAAATACAACCGATGTAGTTTCAACATTAAGCTCCCAACACTATGAATGGAAGATAATGAACAAGATGAATAAACCCTAAATTAAGGAGGTAAAAAAGTTCATACGTTAGGAGTTGGATCGGATACTCAAAGTACAATTTCTTTTAAGAATTTCTCCTACTTTTTTTAATCACCAACGATTTCCTCACCTAGAACTCTCTTGAAAACACACACACATGAAGGTGAAAATGAAAAGGAAGAATGAAGAAGAAAAAGGAAGAATGAAGTCGGCAGAAAGGAGAAAAGAGGACAAGTCCTCTTGTATACCCCAAGTTTACACCTTGGCCCCTTAAGATAGATAGCTTACCAAAATTTACCCGTGAACTTTCGCTTTTGTCAAAAGTAGGATTGTGGGTTATTACATTGCATGCTATATTTCTCACTATGCGCTCGATCGTCCTAATCTATACTATAGAAAATATCCATTTTATGTAATCAATTAAGGATAGGCTTTCGATAAAGATTAGAAATCAAGTTAAGGATCTTGGTCTTACTGTCATCCTAGGATGCCCAAGCAAGAACGACAACCATAGAAAAAGAAACGAACATAAGGATGCAAAATAGGGGAAATTTATTTTATACCTTCTTGCTTACACTATAAAACTCCCCATCCTCAAGATGGTCTAGAAGAATGCTAGACTAGTACATATATTAACATGAATCAAGGCATATGCCCCAACCAAAATCATAAATGACACGGTGTTGGGAAAATGATTAGCAAACAAGAACTAGTGTTGGCTAGGCTATTGTTTAGGTACTTCAACAAGTGTATGGAAACTTGCCAATGAGAAAAAAGGTTGAGACATGAATTGTGCCGGATTATGTGATGAAAAACAAATATCATGCATGGTGATTTTCATGTATAACAATCTACAAATTAACCACATGATTACAAGTCTGTCACTAGCTATATTAGATAATTGAATACAAGGATCTATATTAGGTTTAGAGAGATTTGTAAAAGACATTTGTTTTATATGACACTTTCTCAAATAATGTCACATAAAAATTAATAGGACACTTTATTTCAAATTTGTCTAAAAACATATTAAGACGTACAATTGTTTTCTCCACAAACTTTAAATCTTATAAAGGTAATTTCTTACACTTGGACATATTTGGCATCCTATAAAATCGATGTTGTATTGAAGTAGCTAGGATCAATGATTAATAAGGAGTGAGATTACAGACAATGTTATGCACGGATAAAGACAGTGGTTAAAGATGACGACAATTGCAGAGTTTTATGTCATAAGAGGATATCATTAAGAGTGAAGGGGATATTTTATAAGGTGTATCCTAAGTTACTAAACAATCCAATCAGAGTACGGAGTTAGTCATGGATTTTAATCAGGCAATGACTGCCCTACTGGCTATAACACTTTGATGGGTTGCTTGGTAACTTAAAACATCATATTTGTATTCATCTTGCTACAATAGCTCCTTAAGTTCGATCCTAACTTATCTTAAAGTGTTTTAAATGACCATCATTTGGACCCATAAGAGTTTAAGTGATCAAAGTTGGTGTGGTCAGGGTTAGGCATCAGATTTTGGAGTAATTGGAGTTTGAGGTATTAATGTTAACGACATCGGAGTTGGAAGCCATAAGTATTGGAATCCATCATAGTTGGAATTTGTCAGAGTTAGAGTCCATCAGGGTTGAGTTATGTCAGATTTTGGCCATCAGTAGTTGAGCCACTTAAAGTTTCAATTTCCATTACACCCACCTTATTATTTGGTCGTTCAATGGAGACAAGATCACCTTTTTCTGGAAAAGAGCTGACATGTATAGTGGTCCTTTAGCTGCAATTTGTCATTTCCTTTTTCCTATAGTCTGCCATTTTTGTGTTTTTGGAACAACGCAAAGATTTTGCTTTATTTTTTATAGGGTTTTTACCCTCTCAATATTCAGTTATGAGAAGCCATTTGAGAAGGTAGTTGATATTTGATAGATATTTCTCTATGTTATTCAAAAATCATCATCAACCTTTAATGATCTTTGATCTTCGTGGTTTTGGAGTGTTTCTTTTATCTCTACTCTTGGTGGATTAATTTACTTTATAGATTAGAGTCTTAGATTCGTATCTCTGATCCTTTATCTTTTATTGTGGTGGCTTGTTCCTTTATCCATCTTAATAATGGACATGGTTCTTTGTTCATTCTTCTGAAACTTTCTGTTTTCATGATCAATTTCATATAATTTGGTATCAGAGCTATTGGTTAGATTTAGTTAAAGTTACTAGAAACCTTTAAACACCCTACGCCTTTGAAGTTCAATCTATTTCATTTTGGTGATAGAACCCCCAAGGAACATGACACTAGAGCAAGCTTATAATAAAAGAAGAAATCGACATATTGAAGCTCTATAAGAACATATGGAAAGACTCATTCATATATTAGAAGTTGGATTTAGGAAAAGACATGTTCATGAAGAAGCACCATATGTGATGGGTAATTATAGTCCAGATTGTGACATTTCAAGTAGGCCATAAGTGATGGTTCTTCAAGATCCTGAAGAAGTCACCGTGAAAAAAGGAGATGGTATGAGGGATATTGAGATTGACCCTTCAAAATTCATGGTATCCTTTAATCCATAAGATTTCCTTGGATGAGTTCAGTCTATGGACCAAATCATTGAAGTCAAGAACTATAATGAAGAGTCATGAACGTCATTGCCCTAAAAAACTCAAGAAATATGTTTCACTTTGTTATGAGAATCTGAAGCATTAAGGAAGACAACATGGGACAAAGAAGAGCATACGTGATCTGAACTCAAATAATATATGCTAAGGAGGTATGTTTCCCATGTGTATAAACAAGACCTCTACATTCAAATGGAAACCTAAAGAAAAGGACTAAAAAGGTTTTGGTCAACATTAAAGAGTTTGAGAAACTCTAGATTTGTACTAACAAAAGGGAGGTTAAGAACACACCATTACAAGATTCATTGTAGGGGTTTAAATGCTCCCATTGTTAAAGAAAAGAGTTGCAATCTTTATGGATGTTTGAGGGCTCTTGCAAGTTAGCCATTCAAGTATAGAAACAATCAAAAAATAAGGCTCTCTACATGCCATTCAAGTACAGTTCCCATGAAGATTACTCCTTTTATGGAAACTGAATCTGCCTCCAAACCTTTCAAAGGTAAAAAGACGGTGGGGTAAGGTCTCAAGAATAGAAAGAAAATAAGTGTTTCAAATGTCGTGGTTTTGGTCGTTACCATGCCTAATGTTCTAACCAACGATCTCTCATGTTAAAAGAGACTAAAGTCTTTCAAAAGAGAAGTCGGTACCGAAGAAGAATCCATTTATGATAATTTTGTTGAAAAGGATATTGTAGAGGTTGATTATGGTGAGATGGTGGTGGTTAGAAGAGGAATGCACATGGATGAATCTTTTGATAACAAGCTTCAAACTGAAAAAATCTTCTATTTAAGATGTGCCATGAAGGAAAGATGTGTGATTTCATAGTTGATGGAAGAAGTGTAAGTTTAGCCTCAACCTACATGGTCGAGAAAAATGGATTCCCTATAATGGAACATCCTCATCATCAAGTAGTTGCTCTTTTTATGTTTAAACCATTTATCAAGATAAGATTACTTATAATGTTGTTCCCATTGATGTTTGTCATTGCTATTGGGTAGAGCTTCGTTATTTGATAAATATATCTACCATAATGGGTGTTCAAATCATATTCGCTTTATGTTAGTGGCAAGAAAATCACAATTTCTTCTTTGAAGCCTAATAAATTTTCTTAGGGCGAAACAAAGACAAAGAATGAGAAGGTTTTGTTCGTAAATTAAGCCAAAATAGAAAAAGAGTTAGATAATGGTACAATTGTGCTTGTGTTACTGATACTTGAAAATAATGAGGTTGAAAAATCTGATGAGGTTCCTAATATGGTAAAGTCTTTGATTTTGGAATTTGTTGATGTATTCCTGAAGGAGTTACCTCATGGTTTACTACCTGTTAGAGGGATTGAGCATCAAATTGACCTTAGGCTAAAGGTGCTCTCTGATAAGGTTAAAGGATTTCAAAAAGACAAGTGGAATATATAGTCGCCCAAGGTTATGTGAAACCAAATATAAGCGCATGTTTTTTATTGCTTTATTTGTTCTTAAAAGGATAATTTTATGTACATGATTGTTGATAGTTGAGCTATTAACAACATCACCATATAATATAGATACCCCATTCCAAGGTTGGATGAACTACATGGTTCTTGTGTATTTTCCAAGATTGATCTCCAAAGTGGTACGAATAGATCAAAATGAAAGAAGGGGAAGATTGAAGACATCTTTTAAGGTCAAGGGTGGTCTTTTTAAATGTCTTGTTATGCCACTTGGTTTGTCTAATGCTCCTAGTATGTTTATGAGGCTAATGAATGAAGTTTTAAAACCACTTATTAGGTGGTTTGTAGTTGTATACCTCAGTGACATCCTTGTATACTCCAAATCTTATGAAGAACACCCATGTCATTTTGAGATAGGTGTTTCATCCTGTTAGGAAGCATATATTGTATGGCACATTGGAAAATATGATTCTGTGGTGGCTAAAGTCATGTTTCTTGGATATTGGGTTCCAAAGCAAGGAATCTCAACTGATCCATCCAAAGTGGAAGCAATCAAGGCTTTTCATACCTTAAGTTCAATCATAGAAGTATGAAGGCCTCATGGCCTAGTTTCTTTTAGAAAAGAAAGAATGATGCCTACATTAAATCGATTGATCCTCCGTTGACCTTTTTTGTAGATTGAATATTCTACCAAACTAGTATATATGGGATGTTAGAATATAGAGAATTGGGATCAAAGAATTAAGGGATTGGATTTGTCCCCGTCTATATTGTACTATTTTGTGATCGATCACTATTGGGTCATTATTTCCTGGTCTTTTCGTTGCATTCACTTACATGAAGAAAGATCCACTAGTGTTTGGCTATCACACAAGGACATTAACACAAAAGAGCTAAAATTCATCAGTAACTCTTCTACTCTTGATGCTCACTTACTAATTGCCTCAAAAGAGGGATTTTCGATTTGTCTAATTCTACCTGAAGGGAGTTTGAACTTCTAGAGGAGAAGACAAGTTCACTTCCTATACTTTCTTTGCCTAAATTTGACATTTTTTATGAACTTGAATGTGATGGAAGTGGTGTTGGTATCAGGGCTATCGTAGTCCAAGAAAAAAACTAGTAGCCTATTTCAGTAAACACCTCAATGGATACAAGCTTAACTACAACATATATGACAAAATATTATATGCCAGTATCCATGCTATCGATCATCGGTCTCATATCTCAAACCAAAGCAATTTGTTCTTTTTTCTGAGCATGAGGTATTCAAGTACATCAATGGACAACATAAGCTTAATTCAAGACATGCCAACTAGGTGGATGTATTTTGAAGATATACACCTTTGTATCCAAGCATAAGGGTGGTTCCTTGAATATAGTGGCATATGTTCTTTTCTAAAGATATTCCATGTTGTCAATTTGGGCAACAAGGGTTCTCAGCTTCTCTTTTATCAATGAGTTGTTTGAAGCTAATCCAGATTTTTCTCTTGTTCTAAAATTTTCCTAATATCTGTCCAAAGGTCTTATATTGTTCAAGAAGGATTTTCTTTTTCAAGAATGGCAAGTTATGCATTCTAAATGGGCAATTCGAGATTTGTTGATATAAGAAGCTCATGGAGGTGGGTTGGCAGGTTACTTTGGAAAGACTAAGACCTTTGAGATTTAAACGAGCATTTTTATCGGCCTTACATGATAAACGATATTCAAGATCTCATTGCTCAATGGCCTACTTTCCATCCAACTAGGTTTGTCTTCCATCAAGGTGTATACCCATTTTTCTTATTCCAAAACCAACCTGGGAAGATCTGAATGTGCAACGATGTTAGAAATTTGGTTTTCAACACCTTCAAGGAAAATATCTATATGAATTTTCGATAAGGAAAAGTTTTTCTAAAAACAGGAAGCTTTAGCAAGAGAGCCATTATTTTAGGAAGTACTCCTTTGTATCCAAGCACAAGACAGAGTACTCGAATATAGTGACATATGCTCTTTCTTGAAGATATTCTATGTTGTCTATTTTGAAAGTAAGGGTCCTCGGGTTCTCTTTTACCAAAAAGGTTATGAAGTTGATCCAGATTTTGCTCTTGTTGTACAATCTTCCCCATATCTATCCAAAGGGCCTTATATTGTTCAAGAAGGATTTCTTTTCAAGAATGTTTAGTTATGCATTCCAAAAGGCTCAATCCGAGATTTGTTGATAAGAGAAGCTCATGGAGGTGGGTTGTTAGGTCACTATGGAAATAATAAGACATTGGAGATTTAAACGAGCATTTTTATCGGCCTTACATTATAAACAATGTTCAAGATCTCATTGGTCGATGTCCTATTCCCCATTTTGCAAATTCTACCTTCCATAAGGGTGTATATACACCTCTTTCTATTCCAAACTAGCCTCAGGAAGATTTGAATATGGATTTAATTGTGACATTGCTAAGGATGCAAAAAGGGAAGGATTCAATCATGGTGATTATAGACCGTTACTCAAAGATGACATATTTGACACCATGTAACAAGACAAATTATGCATCCATCATGGCAACGCTTTTCTTCTAAGGCAATGTTTGGCAAACATAAGTTAGCTTCATTGCAAAATGAATGATTTTTACTCACAAAAATCACCCAGAGAAATTTCCGTCGATGATTATCGACGAATCACCCAGAAAATACCAATGGTTCGACAAAATTCGATGATTTTCGAGAAAATACTAACTGACCACCCAGAGAATAACCAGGTAATCTATACCGATTTGAATTACCCACCAACTTTTGAGATGGTTTTGTGATGAATCACTTTTTATCGACGGGCTTCCCAAGGAAAAGTCTATAGTCAAAAGTCTTCCATTTAGTTGTGCTTATTTTTTGAGTACATGTTTGGATAGACATAAACTAACTTATAAGTTAACTTATTAAAAAGCTAGTTGGACTAGCTTACGAGGAATTTATATTGTCATTTAATTTTTATTTCTTATCATTAATTAATATTTTGTGAACTTGAAACTTAAGAAATTATGTATTAACAAGCGGTATATGTAATGCTTAATATATTGTTTCTAATTAAAAAGCTGACCAAATGTTTATAGTAATAGATTACATGCATGATTGTATGCTTTATGGTTTACCCATTAATTCCTCTTCCTCATCTTTCAGCTATCATTACCTTATTTTGTCCATGTGTGACATTTGGGCAAGTTGCAGCTGCTGTCGGCAATGGAACTTGTAAGTATATACTCTGCATGTCATCAATATTACAAGTTTGATCCACATTTTGTTACAAGTGGTTAAATATTTTTACAGTGAGGTAAATCAAGGGCATGAGCTTCTAACTTAACCACTTGTGTTCTTTGATGGCAAATACATTGATGGATGGATGACAAAGTTTTAACCCTTCGGTAAAAATTGATATATTTTATCAAAATTAAATGTATATTCTTCTGTTTTTGTAGAATTTCTCTTTAAGAATTCTACTTCTGTGTTTACAATAAAACATCCTTAAAAAAAGTTGAATAAAAAAAGATTTCCAAAAGACATCCTTAATTTCAAAGACATACAAAATATGTACGTTCTTTAAAATAAAGCTTTTTGAAAGCTAGTTCCGTGAAATAAAAATCAGAGTTAATTACATTTTTTGTCCGGCCCAATGGTTTGGCACGAACGCATCCTGTTCTTATTTTGAAATTTTTAAAAACTAGGTCATGTGATTGTAGCTTTTTAACAAGTTGAATCCCACAATAGAAAATGAGTTGGGTCGCTTGGTTGTGTTAGGACCCAACTCGTTAAAAAAATGCAAACAAAAACCAACTCATTAATTTTTTATAGTAGAGACGGGATGCTTTAAAAACAACAAACATAGGGTGATACATGTAATTCACTTTAAAAACCGACACAAAATACATTTCATTTTAATATATGTTTAACCTTTAAATATCAATTTTTGTTTTCCTTGCTTTCTAAAATGGATAGAAAACGATAACCTTATGTTGTAACTTTGAAATCCCCAATGATATTGCATCTCAAGTAAGTCATTACAAGTTGCACAACTTAGTTATTCAAACTCAGCATCCTCAGCCAAAAAGTGTCAAAATTTCATTGCAAGAAATATTTTTTAGTTCAAAAGTGACTTGAAGGTCTCCACCAAGTTTACATATACATATATATAATATATATTATTATATATATATACATATTATATATATAGACAGTTTCAAACAAGAATACTAATTATTTAAGAAAATAATAAAAATGTTATTAATGTACAAAATCATATATAATTTACGTAGAAAATCATACATGATTCACACACACACACACACACACACATACATACATACATACATACATACATACATACATATATATATATATATTCACGTACAAAATCATAATGGTTTGAAAGTCTTTCGCTTCCATTTTTTTGACGTTAAAGTTAAATCACATTTGATTTTGTACATTAACGATTTTTTTTCTTATTTTAAATAGTTAGTGTTCTCGTTTGAATCTTTCCCCTCTCTCTCTCTCTATATATATATATGAGAACTTGGTTATTGGTCTACATCATTAATTTTCCATCTAAACATGGGATTTAAACGATTGATTAACATATATAAATATTTTTCATAATAACGTAAAAAAGTCTTGCATTGTAAAACAAATATGTATTAATCGATGCATTAAATTTTAGCTTTTGACACATGATACACTAGTTTTCACGGTTTTCACAATTTTATAGGTTCTCTAATGATTTACATTTATATGATAAACCCTTTTACGTTTTCATGTAGCATGTGCGGCAAGTGGATGTGTTTATACGTTACTCGCTTTGACCATCGGAATACCATGCATTATTTCGTGCACATATCGATCCAGATTGAGAGGCCGTTTCGGACTGGTTGAAGAACCTTTATCTGACTGCTGGACTCACTTGTGTTGTGAGTATTGTGCACTTTGTCAAGAATACAGGGAACTTAATC
>NC_037540.1:23776274-23791726 GCF_001531365.2 Cynara cardunculus var. scolymus | reverse complement strand
CAATACAATCTACTGTCTCGAAGACTACTTGAAGACACTCTTGTTCACCCCGTCACCCCGAGCTTTTGGAAACCCTATCCTTTGCCATAAACACTCGCAGTTTAAACAAACCAATCCAAATCGAGTTCAATTGTTTCAAAAACGCGTCTCTGTCTTTTACATTTTTAAATACGAGAAATCCGAAAACCTGCCCGTTTCGAAATTCATTCCAAATTCTATTTTGGTTGGGATTACATGAACTCGAAATTCCTAGATATTATTGAAATCCTGCACACATGGGATTTTGAAATCCCATGGGGCAGTCGTTATCTTATAGGATTTCGTATGATTTGTTTGTAATATTGTTTTATCATATAGAAAAACACTCGTTTTGTAATAATAAATCGAGAAAAAGATAAACTAATTATTTTATAATTTGTTTATAAAAATTGAAATTCAATTCCATTTTAAATCCTGCAAACCAAATATTTTAAATATTCCAAATTCTTTCACGGAATCTAAATCTTTCAAAAATAATTCATCAAACCAAATTGATAGTAAGTTCTTTTTACCGATTTCAAATATAATATTGTAATTGGTTTTTGGCTTTTCCCTCGTTGGGATTTTTTCCCGTTGCTAATATTTAGTTTTCTAGTAGTGTTAACTATTATCATATATATGATTAACTAAATTAATAGTTAGGTTTAAAAGTTAAATTGTATAATTGTTATTTTAAAAAAAATACAATAACAACATATAGAGAGAGGGGATGTTAAAACGAGAATAATATCCGGATTAGAAAACATGAAAACCATCAAATTACGTGTAAAATTACATGTAATTTTACGCCAACGATTAATGCAAAGGTATGCGGGCGACATGACCTGCAACCTTAGAATCACACCTAAAGTCGCGTAAATTACATGTGATTTTACACGTGATTTTAGCAAGAGCAGCCCAATTAGTGGGCAAGAGGGGCAAAGGCCCAGGACATCACGACCCAACATCACAGCGCATAGTACTTTAAGCCTATACTAGGTTCAGTTTCCATGTTTTTTTTTAAATAGTCAACTTCTCTCTACTCTCTCTAACCATGGCCTACCTCGATTACTCAATTGACGTCTCGACCTCACATTGCTTTGAGACGACCTCAATTAGCCGGCTTCCCTATCTCAAATGACGCTTTATCAATTGATTGCTTCAAGTGTCAACGTCCGAACTTCGACGGCCTAGCCCACCGACCACGAGGTATTCGACATCTCGACTTGTCAACCACTAGACCACACCAGTGACCATCGTGCCTCTTGTCTAAGTCTGATTTTGTTGTTGATTGATCATTGATTGAGTGATTTCCATTTGACTTCCAACCGATTTTGCTTCAGTTTAGGTTTTTTCCTTCTAGTTCATATCTTACTTATCTAATATCTAATTTCGTGTCAATCTAGTTATTTGGATATTTGCATATTTGCTCCAATGTCTTGAATCTTGAACAGAAAAAATCGGTTCTTGATTTCTTGAATTTTGAATCTTGGTTATTTGCATATTTGGTCTTGAATCTTGGTTATTTGTCGACTAGCATGAGTCAAGAGAGACTTAACGGGTTACTCATTTTGAGCATAGAAAGTAAGTTCTTACCAAATGTCAATTATGATAGATTAATTGATGATTTTGCTTCACTAAATGCACAAAGACACCGTTTTAGGTGATATCATATTTGTGTTGTTGTTCAATTGAAACTCATGTCGTACAGCCAAGTAGAAAAGCAACGAAACATAAATGGGTTTTGGTTTATATTCCCAATCATAACTTTTTTTAGTAATAACCGGCATGGGGATGAGTCGCTTAGCTCGACTAGGTTCCAACCCCTTAAAAAATTGGGGTTCTATATTTATTGGATTAGGGGCATATTTTTGGTACTTCGCCCAAGAGCACCCAAAACCATTGGAACACCCCTAGATTTTAGTATAGAATAACATGTGATTTGATTGTTTTTTTTTTATTATTATCCTCTTGTTATTGATCATGCATGAATCATAGTCTCTCAATATATACATACATACACACATATATATATATATAATATATATATATATAATATATATATATATATAATATTATTTGGCTTTTGTAGGATGGATGAAGATTGGAAATAATCAAAATATGCAGCAGCAGCAACAACCAATGAACCCCCCTCCCGGCCAACACATGCCTTAAAACCTGGAGATAGAGGGTGAAAGTGTAGTTCGAAGCAAGAGGTTTACTTGGGTCTATTCATATGTTAAAAAAACATGACATGTCCATATTAATATGAACAATTTATCCTCCCAAAATTCTGTCTTAGAGTTGTGCATCTAAAAACAATCTTACAAATTTCTTTGCTGGTTAATTACAAGTATAATAGATGGGTTTAAGGTTAACCGCCTCCTAATCTAATCTATACACGAAATAGGTTACGACCAAGTGTTACTAAATAATCCAAAAGTCACCATCTCTTCTCTTCAAAACGATAGGTGATGCTACCCACCTGGTGCTTTAATGCAGCACCCAACCTCTACAGTTTTCAAGACTTTTTTGCCAACCACTACAATCATCACTAAAAGTCACAACCGTTGGTAAAAATCTGTCGGTTAATGTTTCCAAGGTAAACACTTTACCAATGGATCTCTTACGGTGTATTTTGCAGATGGATTTTCATCGCATATTTTACAGACTGATGGCAAGTTTTACCGACGGATTCCCGATGGGCGTCATTACATTTTCCATTGGTGAACTTTTTTTTTTGAAAAGTTAATTCAAATTTATTCGAATTTTTCTGTACAAAACACATAACCTTACTTTAACATCTCAATCGGTTATCAAACCCAACTTGAATAACTTTTGATCATTATTATTCATGATTGAAATCGAGCACACTATAATAGAATCGGATTTACAGGACACTGCCAATTTCAAGGTGTCCTAATATTTAACTTTACAAGACTTAAGTTCACATAATCAAACAATAAAAGTCCTATTTAAAGGTACGTTTTATAATAGATTTATAGGACGTTTTTTATCATCTTAACAAGTTTCTAGGACACTTATAATATAAACCATCGTATTAGTTATTTTATAGGATACTTTTGAGAAGCCTACATCTTTATGTATGACATTTGTTTTTAAAAGACACGCTTTCAAATATTGTTTTATATAATAGCTAATATGTCACTTAATTATAAAAATGTCTTATAAACTTGTTACAACGTCCAAAAGTGTCTTATAAACTTATTAAAACACTTTTAAATAAGACGTTTTATTGTTTGGTGCTATAAACTTAAATTTTATACAACCTTCTATTAGAATGCTTGAACATTTTTAATGTCCTCAAAACCCAATTTATTGTAATAACATATCTCAAAGAATAATCAAAAACAGGAATTGGGAGAAAAAAGGGTAAAAACTGTCAAAATTTGCCTCAGATTACCATACCCAAACAAACAAGCACCAATAAAGATCATATGATGAAAGGAAAAGTTTGTTTGTTTACCTCTTAATAGTTCCATTAAAAGATAATCTTTGAATCGGTAAGAGGTAAATCTTTTTTGGCAAATAAAAAATCTGCCTCTTAATGGTTCTAAACTTGAATGGTTTTATATCTTGAGTCTCCCTTAACCATTCAGCGTCTTGATTTCATTGTAAACAATTACCGAACAATTATAATTCATTTTGTACTATATCATGAGAGCATCTTAATCATTCTGACCACTTAGGGGCTATTTGTTTACCACTTATTGATTAAATTCATATGTATTTGTCTGAATCGGTCAGACAATGGGTTGTTTGGCTTGCATTTTAAAACATCTGAATGGTTCGATAAGGTCTGATTTGCTCCATCACCACTCCATCCTCTATCCGATTTAGACTTCATTTTTTTCCTATGTTACCCTTCTTTCAAACGACACTTCATACTTCTCCTCAATACTCTCGATTCTCATCATCAGACACTAAAGAAATGCTCCTCAAAAACCCTTGATTCTCACCATCAGACACTCAAGAAATGCTCCTCAAGAACCCTTGATTCTCACCATCGATTTTCTCTATTTCTTCACATTCAACTTGGAAACAGGTTGCATTCGATTCTGCAACAGACGGGGACGAGGGGACCATCAATTTCTCCTTACTATTCACTCCCTGCCTTTGTTGATTGAAAGAGGTAAGACCATTTTTTCTCCTCACTCTTCACACCCTGTCTGCCATTTTTCTCTTCAAAATTGACCTTCTTCATTACTTTCATGCAAAACGTCTGATTTGAAGTGCTATGAACACCATTGTGTGTATGGAAAATGATATGTGATTGGTGTATTTGTCTTTATTGGTGTATAATTGAAGAAGTTTGGTTTGTAAATTCAACTTGTTCTTGTTTGTATATGTTTTCCTGTTTGTGTATGTGTATCTAAATTAGGTTGATCATATTTCAACCTGTTGGCTCAATTTAGGTGCCTGGTTGTTATTAGCACTACAACATTTATGTTTTTTTTGTTTATATGCTTGTAGATTTGGAAATCAATTGAAATATGATAGTTTCTATGATGGTAGCTTCTTTTTGTTCACAGAAACAATCACACTACTCCAATTGGGTGAACATGTTTATCCGTTGGTTATTAGTAAGTTTTATGAAGTTCAAAGAGCTTTAAGAACCTGTATGTATAACTAATTACATATCCCCTTAAATTTTTTTAAGAGACATACATTAATCGACTGTACCAATGATTAAAGGGCTGTTTTTAAGCTTGAAGCAAAATGCTTTATAATACATATATAGGTATATGAATGCTTAGACAAGATTTTATTGACCCTTGTAAGGAAGGACGTCGCATAGAAATGTTGATGCTCTGGATACTGCTTGAAACATACACGTTTTTGTGCAGAGAAAAACGATTTATGTTATGATAGAATCCTTGTACTATTTGGCTATTTAATGTACTATTTGGCTACAACATTTATGTACTATTTGGCTACAGCATTTATGTTTCTTGTTTTTTGTTTATATGCTTAGAGACCTAGAAATCAATTAAAATATGATACAATTTCTATGTTGGTAGCTTCCATTTGTTCATCTTTGTGTGAAGAAGTTGGAAGGATGATCTAATTTCATTATGTTAAACTTCATTTAAAATATTTCCTTAGTGCAACCACTTAATATGTTGGATGGCCACTAAAATAGTTACTGATATATTGGGGATGTTTCCTACCAAGTTTCGATCCTAAGCTTAGATTGTTATGTATGAGTGGAATAGGGGAGCTGTTCTWGTKTTGRYAGTAACATTAAGGTTGTTACAACAGTATTTTGATCACGAGAATGGTTCCAAACACACAAAAAAATAGATAGAGACTCAAATTTGGTGTAAGGCACAGAATCAAAATTTGATATATATATATATATATATATGTGTGTGTGTGTGTGTGTGTGTGTTATACAAGTAACAGATAAAGCTAAACAGAATCAAAAATCCATACAAGAGTAAAATCAAAATCATCACCGGTACCTGAGGGTAGGCCCACAAATCAAATGTTTTAATGTTTTTTAAATTTTTTTATGTATAATTTGGTTTATTGTATACAATACGTATACTCTTCTTTTGATGGTAGAATGTTTTGGATAGAGAATTATAAAAGATTTGTTTAATGCTTTTCAATCTTGAAATGTCGTTATTTGTAAGGTATGGACATTGTTGGTGAGGGTTCACAACCAAAAAGACGTAGAATAAAATGGAAAAAGAGAGTGTGGTGCGAACGTTTCTTGAAACATGTAGACATGAGGTCTTTATACATGAACGGGAAGGCACCAATCTTAAGCCGCATTCATGGAAGAATGTTGTAGAGACGTTTAAAAACAAACATAACTTCGTCGCAGGTCAAAAAAAAAATGAAAAACCACTATGATTATTTGAAAGCAAAATATAATGTATGGACGAGACTGAAAAACAAAATGGGCAACGTGTATGAACCAACAACCAACAAGTTTAATCTAACTGATGAAGAGTGGCAAATAGAAATTGAGGTATCTTTATAATTTTATATCAGTTTGCATTTGGTATCTTCGTAATTTTATTTATATAATCCTTTTTAAAACAGAGAAGCAAATATGTAGAACCAATCAGGAGTACAGGACTGCTTTTTCCCGATCTTGGTGTTCAACTGTTTGATGGAGTTCAAGTAACAGGAACTGAAAGTCATGGGCCACGTTATAGTATTCCCGACATTTCCGACCCACTTTCTGATCACTCGAGTGAAGATGTTGAGGTAGTTCCTAATACTCAACAAATCCCGACCCCAACTTTAGGACAAGAGTGTGATTCTCGTCCAAGTACATAAGCACGTAAAAAGCGAAAAGGTAAACAATCAAGTAACTCACAAGTTGAAGAAGATATTTCTAAGGCTGTGAAAGCAATTATGGAAAAATATTCGAACGATGTGCCTGCTTGCTTGGCAAAGTTGGTTGAACTTGGATGGGGAACAGATCACTCGTTGTACCACGTAGCTACTTTTATCTTCAGTGAGAGTGCCGATTATAGGAAAGTATGGTTGTGTTTGAAGCCGGAAGGTTGTGTAGATTGGGTTAGAATGATAGGACAAAAGTACGGGATCGTGTAGTCGTAACATATTATGCTTTTGAAGATTGTATTTTGATATGATGCTAGCTTTTGAATGATATTTTGCTTTTGAACACATGACTTCTGGATGACATAACTATTGGACATGCTTTTGAATGATGCAACTTTTGAATGATGTTAACTTTGAAATGAAATTTTTTCTTTGAGCGTGCAAATTAACCTTCAATCATGTTTTATAATTATTTTTGTTTGCAAGGTTCTCTATGGATGTTGAGGAAGAATTGTTGTTTTTGTTACTTTTTTGGTTGTATTTGAAACGAAAAGCTACATCAAGAATCAAAAGGATAAGAGATAACATTTCATCGTTGTCCGGACATGCTTATACTCTAGAACTATTAAATGGCTCAAATACGCAATGTCTTGAGTTGATGCGTCTTTCTCGTGATGTTTATATACAACTATGCAACCATTTTAAACAAAAGAATTGGTTGCAAAATAGTAGGAATGCAATCATTGAGGAGAAGATGACAATTTTTTTTAACAATTATAGGTCACAATGAACGCTATAGAATGATTAAAAGAAGTTTTCAACACTCAACATAAACTATCCATAGATATTTCGGTCAAGTACTACGAGCAATGATGGAATCTGCTAGAGAAGTTGTAGGACCAATACCCAATGAAGAAACCTCCAACATGTCAGAACGACAAAGAAATCTTAGAAGAATATTTCCGATATGTTTTCGTTTATATAATTTGCAAAATCAAGATGTAGTTAAAAAGTTTCTTATAGTTTGTACTTTTTAATAAAGGGGGCGATAGGTACGTTAGATGGGACTCTCATATATGCAGTTGTGCCTGTCGATCAACAAACTCGTTATAGGGGAAGAGGAAGAGGTGAATGTTATCAAAACGTTTTAGCGATTTGTAATTTTAATATAGTATTCACTTATGTTTGGACTGGATGGGAGGGCATAGCACATGATGCTAGAGTTTTAAGAGAAGTTGCATTGGACCCAACTTCTGGCTTTCTATTTCCTACACCAGGTATTTAGAATTTTTACTTAATACTGAATATAATTTATTTTTTATACATTTTACTTAACAATAATTTTTTCTCACATGTTAAATGTAGAAAAATATTATCTTTGTTATGTTGTATATGCCAACACTCATGCATTTTTGACTCCATATCGCAATACAAGATATTGGCTAGCTGATTTTCGACGTCGACATGCCTTGACCAAAGAAGAAAGATTCAATCATGCCCACGCACAACTCAGAAATGTTATGGAACGTGCTTTTGGTGTATTGAAAGCAAGATTTCCAATTTTGAAGCAAATGGCCCCTTATCCTTTTCGCATACAAAGAAACATTGTAATTGTTTGCTTCGCGATCCACAACTTTATAAGGAGATGCAACATGCAAGATCAATTATTCATGGATTACGACAATAATCCCATGTTAATTAATGACGCACAAGAACAAACTGACAGAGGCGAGGAAGAAGAGATAGATACAACACCTTGGGGTCCTCAAGACAGTGAGTACATGACTAATTTGCGTAATGAGATTGCAAATCAACTGGTGTTAAATGCTTCAAATTAGATGTTGTACTAAAAATATTGGATTTGAAGTTGTGTTTCATGTGATGTTTTGTTATGCCAAAACTTGAACAAACATTGTCATGCTTGTTTGGATTGATATACTATTATATATTGGCTTGGACCATTAATTATTTTCTATTTTCATTTAGAAATTTCCTGCAGAACTGTTGTCAAACGTTAATTTTCATTAAACACAAAACTGAGGGTAAAATGGTAAATTTATGTCATTCAGACTGTCAGAACAATTTCCAACCAACCTTTTTCTATCTGACACTAAATCATACAGAATCTCTTAATAATTTTGACCACTTAATCATCTTGCACTAAACCATTCAGCAATTGTCAAACATCCCCTTAATCATTTTGCACCAAATTATTCAGCAACTGCCAAACAGCACCGAAGCCTTGTCAAAACCTAAGGACTATAACAGAAGCACAAAAGGTAAGCCAAAAATGGAGATTATCTCTGCCACCGATTAACTTTTTAGAAAAACAATCTAATAAGCATCAAAAAAATTTGGTTTATAGAATGTCTTCAATATCTAAGTGTTCTAAAAGACTGTTTTATATGATTTAATTGTAATACCCCATATCACACAATGCATGTAACATATACTTCATACGAAAGAAATACATGTTTATACACCACTTAGGTCCCACAGTACAAGAATCTAACAGTATAAAATACATGGCTCAAAAATTCAAAATACATTTCTTGTACTAATCATCGATCATCAATCAAAACTATACATCATAAACAATTCTTCATGTAGATAAGCATTTAGGAAAATATCACATTTTCCCCTTCCCCTTACCATCCGCACCTCCTGCAATACATAGTTAAAATCACAAGATGAGGGTTAGACCGAAAGGTCTAGTGAGTTACCTTATTTAAGTTATTGCAGGGTGATAATCACCAAAACTTTTTAAATAAAACAACTTTTCACATATATAATCAATATATGAACAAATGGGGAATATTACCAGTTCCTTCCCCCTTTTTAAGCCAAGCATTCAGCTATTTAAACAACATACCTTTGAACCAAACAAATTTAATATAATGCCACTTTTAAACCTTTTCTATCAAACAAGGTTTATATAAAGTTTCAGGCCAAACCTGTTATTTTCTCCTCAATAACATCCAGACTACGATTTCCAATAAGAACCTTAATCCTAAATCTTTAAATCACAAAGAAATAAAGATTCCAAACCACGGTAATCTTAAGGGATATAATAGAAAGAGTTATATCATTCAACACACATACAAATGTCACCCTTATATCAAATGTACACCTCTTCTTGATATGTCACCCTTATCTCATGGTACACATCTCCTTGATATGCCACCCTTATCCCATGGTACACCTCTCCTTGATATGTCACCCTTATATCCCATGGTACACCTCTCCTTGATATGCCACCCTTATTTCCTCATCAAAATATTTTACAAAAACAATTCCAAATAGACCGCAGTCAATGGAATTATTATCAATCCAAAATCATTTATATCAAATTTTTCATTTTATGATAAAATAACAATTTTTATCAATCAAGCACAAGGCATAGTACAAATCCGGTCAACTTGGCTTGGCCGGACTTCATCTTCGGTCAAGTCTTGGCCGGTTTACCAAATCCGGACAACACATCGCTCAAGGCTTGTCYGATTTAACACTTAGAATAAATTCCAACACTTTTGTCCAGATAACAAGTCCGGACAATACATCGCCTAAGGCTTGTCCGATTTAAAAATAATTCGGACACCATTTAGTCGTATTCCTACTTCTCCGTTCAAAATATTGGTATAAACTCAATGATCATAAATCGCTCAACACTTGTTCGGTTTAAGACTAAACCGCTTAAGCCTTAACCGATTTAGGGTTTAAATCACCCAGCCCTTATCCAGTTTATGGCTTAAATCGCTTATGCCTTGACCGGATTAAGACTAATCCGTCTAACACTTGTCCGGTTTAAGACTAATCCGAACAACATTCCAGTGAATAACTTTTAAATCAAAAGTAAAGTTCTATACTCAATTATACAATTATGAAGAGTTAAAAAGTAGTAAGAATCACTCACCTTAAGCAATTTCTTTTGAAAACCAGATACTTGAATGCAACTTAAATACCGATCAAAATAATCCAGTCAACACTTCTTCACTTAAGTCGCTCATTTAAGGTTCCAAAATGGCAAGAAGAATAAACTGGAGGCTAAGCCCTCCTTTTATACCCTTTCCTACTTAGGAAAGTCGGTTGCCTCATGCAGCCTTCACATGCATGCATACATAATTTAATACATACATTCACTTAAACATACTCACATACATACATGCATATCATGCATATATATTTCTTATGCATAAAATTCACATATTTGTTGCATACTAATTTATGCACATAATTTCATCTACTAACATGATCAAATAAAACAAATTCATCATGCTATCACGTAATCACTTATCAAATAATCACTCACATTAATTACCTTGAGTAATAACCAGGATCTAGTTATCACATTAATTTATAAAACAAAAATAAAGTTTTGTATATAAAGGTGATGTAATAAGTTTATAGGACGCTTTTGAGCGTCATTACAACAAAATTAATTTATAATAGGATGCCTAGATTGACCAAACTATAAAACACCTTATCTAAAAGCATTATGATAGGTTAATTTATAGTACGTTTTTAGGTGTTTTAACAAGTTTTGTGACACTTTTAAAATGAAGTGTCATATTAGCTATTTTATAGGACACTTCTAAGAATTGTCCTATAAACATGTTATAGTATACTTTTCTAACTAACATCGTATAAATAGTTAATGCAACACTGTATTTTAAAAGCTAAAAAAACTTACTAAAACGTCTAAAAACGTTCTATAAATCTATTATAACACTGATAGGACGTCTTTTGGTTTGGTCGTATAAGCTTAAATCCTATAAAGTATGTTTTTAGAACGCTTCTACATTTTAGGCATCCTACAAAATCGATTTTGCCATAGCATGTCTTTATAAGTTTTTTAGGATACTTTTAATACAAAACATCATATTAGTTATTTCATAGGACAGTCTTGAGAAAGTGTTCTATAAACCCATATTAGCTATTTTATAGAATAGTTCCCTACAAAATAGCTAATATGACGGTTTTAAAAATGTTCTAAAAAACTTCTTACGACGTTCAAAAATATCTTATAAAACTTTTTACAATGCGTTTAAATGGTATGCTTTGTTTTTTTGTTCCCATATGTTGCAGACTTGCAGTGCACTCCACTTTCTTTTCTTAAAGATCATCCTTTGATATGTTCGGTGTTTGATAGATATATTATGTACATAATTAGCATTATCTAATTATTGCATGTGTTCCCTTGTATAGTGGTTACCTAAAGTCTAGCCTAAATTTAGGAATAATATGCTTATTGATTGTAACAAGACATCTTGTCAATCTTGCATTTTTGGACACATGTGTGAAGTTGCCATTTTATAATTCAATCTTCTACGGCTTTTATCATGTGATATTTTCTATAATTCTATAAGAGTCCTGATAGACTAATTTATAGACCAATCAGATATCCTTATTTATAAGAACGTTGCATAGGTTTTACGAGTTACTTTTTGGATATATCAAATTGTTTTTTAAGACATTTTTAAAATAAAATGTTCTATTAGCTTTTAATATGATATCTTTGAAAAGTGTTCTATAAACACATTTTTAATAGAAAGCTTGTATTTACGGGACACAAATTTCCAGATAATATTGTTTAAAGTTTATAATATGATGTTTTATTTCAAAAACATTCTAAAAAACTATTTAAGACGTCCAAAAACGTTTTATAAATCTATTACAATGTTTTTACATAGAATATACATATATATATATATATATATATGATCATATAAACTCAAGTCCTAAAAAGTATTCTATGATTGCCTCTCGACAAATAATTTGTGCCCATATGGTCTCTAATGGAGGGACGTGTTGGAACCACATTGGCTAAACTTTGACCATATATTCTCACAAAACGAAAATCAAATTCCTTTTCACCATTAATTAAGGTCTTTTTTGGTTTGAATCGTTTCGATTTGGTTGGCAATTCAGTTTCGGTTTTACTGTTTTATATTCGACATCCCTCATGATATAGAAATCCTCACAACCTATAAGCATTCCAAAGAAGCAAAGACAATTTACTGGCGTTAATCACAAGAATCATTTCTTGTTTTCTTTATCTTAGCCGGCCATTGTAACTTTACCAATGCATTAATCAACATTAATTCATTAATAAATATACTTATTACATTTATATTTCTGGGTCTAAACATAATCTTAATTAACGACTCTTTCTTTCATATGGTATACAATGGTACAGCCCGATGCTTCGAATGGGGACCCACGAGTTCATGATGAAGATGATCATGTTTACGAGCATCCCTCACCACCATCACCACCACCCATAGATGAAGCTTATGAGCAGCATCAGCCACCACCGCCGCCGCCACCACCACCACCACCTCCACCACCTGTTGTTGTTCATATACATAACAACATTGGAGTGCCAAATGATGGTTACGGCCACCCTCCTCCTCCTCCTCCACCACCACTACCGGCTCCTCTTCCTCAATATCCACCTCCACCGCCTCGGCCTCAGCTCTACTATCCTCAACTTTGGCAAACCGGATTGTTCGACTGTATAGACGATCCTGAAAATGGTATTTCTTCCTCATTTGATCTTCAATTCCTTTTATTGTGTTATGCTGAGACGAAGTATCGTCTAAGAAGGAAAGTTATGGTGAGGTGAGATGCACCGGCATATTAAGCGTAATTCATAGCTCGGTTTGAGATTAAAGGTGATCAAGGGTCAAAATCACTTCTCACGCGTATAATCTTAATTCTCCTTCTTACACGATCTTCGCCATATTTTTAATATATATATCATGAACATTTAAGTTGAACTCAGTATTAGAATCATGTTAAATATTAGCGTGGATACAAGTTCTGTAATCCAGAGCCCTAACGGGATGTTTATTATTTAGGTATATGATTTTATATCCATGATATTAAGCAAGTGAATACTTCAACATTCCAACTATGTATAGCTTACCAAAATTTACCCGTGAACTTTTACTTTTGTCAAAATTAGGATTGTGGGTTATTACATTGCATGCTACATTTCTCACTATGCGCTCGATCGTCCTAATCTATAATATAGAAAATCTCCATTTTATGTAATCAATTAAGGATACGCTTTCGATATCAAATTAAGGATCTTGGTCTTCGTGTCGTCCTAGGATGGCCGAGAAAGAATGAGAACCATAGAAAAAGAAACAAACATAAGGACGCAAAATAGGGGAAATTTATTTTATACCTTCTTGCTTACTCTAAAACTCCCGGGCCTCGAGACGGTCTAGAAGAATGCAAGACTAGTACATATATTAACGTGAATCAAGGCATATGCCCCAACCAAAATCATAAATGGCACAGTGTTGGCTAGGCTGTTGTTTAGGTACTTCAACAAGTGTATGGAAACTTGCCTATGAGATATACGAGGTTGAGACATGATTTGTGCCAGATTGTGTGATGCAAAACAAATATCATGCATGGTGATTTTCATGTATAACAACCTAAAAATTAACCACAGGTCTGTCACTAGCTATATTAGATAATTGAATACAAGGATTTATATTAGGTTTAGAGACATTTGTTTTATACGACCCTTTCTGAAAAAATTTCACATAAAAAATTCTAATTTGTCCTAAAAAACATATTAAGACGTACAATTGTTTTCTCCCACAAACTTTAAAGGCAGTTTCTTACGGCACTTGGACATTTTTGGCATCCTATAAACTCGATGTTGCTGTATTGAAGTAGCTAGGCTCAATGATTAATAGGAAAGGTGAGATTACAGACAATGTTATGCACGGATAAAGACATATAGTGGTTAAAGATGACGAACAACTACAGAGTTTTGTGTCATAAGAGGGTATCATTAATTAAGAGTGAAGGGAATATTTTATGAGGTGTATCCTAAGATACTAAACAATCCAATCAGAGTACGGAGCTAGTCATGGATTCTAATCCTGCCCTACTGGCTATAACACTCTGATGGGTTGCTTGGTAATTTAAAACATCAGATTTGTATTATCTTGCTACAATACCTGCCCTAGGTCTCATCCTAACTTATCTCAAGTGACCAGCATTTGGACCCATAAGAGTTTAAGTGATCAAAGTTGGTGTGGTCAGGGTTAAGGCATCAGATCTTGGAGTAATTGGAGTTTGAGGTGTCAATGATAAAGCCAATCAGAGTTGGAAGCCATAAGTATCGGAAGCCATCAGAGTTGGAATTCGTCAGAGCTAGAGTCCATCATAGTTAGAAGTTGGAGTTAAAAAAAAAAAATTTGTTAATGAAGAAGCACCATCTGTGGTGGGTGATTGTAGTCTAGATTGTGAAATTTCAAGTAGGCCGTAAGTGATTCTTCTTCAAGATCCTGAAGACGTCACCATGAAAGAGGAAATGGCATGAGGGGTATTAAGATTGACCAAATGTTTATAGTAATATATTATTATATGCATGATTGTATGCTTTATGGTTTACCCATTAATTCCTCTTTCTCATCTTTCAGCTATCATTACCTTATTTTGTCCGTGTGTGACATTTGGGCAAGTTGCAGCTGCTATCGACAATGGAACTTGTAAGTATGTATATATATATATATATATATGTATGTATGTATGTATGTATGTATGTATGTATTCACGAACAAAATCATACAGTTTCAAAAGCCGTCTGCTTCCATTTTTTTTATGTTAATGTAAAATCGTATGTGATTTTGTACGTTAACGACATATTTCTTGTTTTCTTAAGTAATTAGCGTTCTCGTTTGAACCTTCCTCTATATATAAATGATAACTTATTATTGTTCTACATCATAAATTTTCCACCTAAACTTGGGATTTAAATGATTGATTAACATATATGTATATTTTTTTCATAAACACGTAAAAAAGTTTCGCATTGTAAAACAAATATGTATTAATCAACACATTAAATTCTAGCCTTTGACACATGATGCACTGGTTTTCACGGTTCTCATAATTTTATAGGTTCTCTAATGATATACATTTATATGATAAACCCTTTTACGTTTTCATGCAGCATGTGAGTCAAGTGGATGTATTTACGCGTTACTCGCTTTGATCATCGCACTGCCATGCATTATTTCGTGCACATATCGATCCAAATTGAGAGTCCGTTTCGGACTGGTTGAAGAACCTTTATCTGACTG
>NC_037540.1:23769785-23775394 GCF_001531365.2 Cynara cardunculus var. scolymus | reverse complement strand
CAATACAATCTACTGTCTCGAAGACTACTTGAAGACACTCTTGTTCACCCCGTCACCCCGAGCTTTTGGAAACCCTATCCTTTGCCATAAACACTTGCAGTTTAAACAAACCAATCCAAATGGAGTTCAATTGTTTCAAAAACGCATCTCTGTCTTTTACATTTTTAAATACGAGAAATCCGAAAACCTGCCCGTTTCAAAGTATATATATAATGTATATTATTTGGGCTTTTGTAGGATGGATGAAGATTGCAAATATGCAGCAGCAACAACCAATGAACCCCCCTCCCGGCCAATACATGCGTTAAAACCTGGAGATCGAGGGTGAAGTGTAGTTCGAAGCCAGAGGTTTACTTGGGTTTATTCATATGTTAAAAAAACATGACATGTCCATATTAATATTAACAATTTATCCTCCCAAAATTCTGTCCATAGTTCTTGTTGGTGAACACCCATCATCAAAGAAAATAATAATGTGTCGCCATTTGATTGGTGGAACACAAATGGGGCAATGAATTTTACAACCACCGTCAAGTGTTCCCTATCTTTTGCTCGTACCTCAGGTGAAGTAATAAATGGATGATAAAACCTTCATCCTTTCAAGTGCCTTTTTTCTCTATATACCCACATTATGTTCTCTAAGCTAACTTTTCGTTTACACATGTGTATATATCGTGAACTATCATGGTGAAATTAAGGTGAGAAACATAAAAATAGATCTGGATCTTTGATCAAACTCATTCATGAATCGTGTTTGATACGGGGATTGATCTGCTGCATCTAATCCTAATGTGCATTCAAAGGTTAAGATCACTTCTTACGCTTCTCATTGTAACTATTCTTCTTAACGGAACCCAACCTTATATGCATATAATATATATATATATAGATATATATATATATATATAGAGAGAGAGAGAGAGAGAGAGAGAGAGAGAGAGAGAGAGGGTTCATTTGAGAGGTGTTAAATGTGTGAGAACTAGATAAGTGATTCTAGCCTTTGGATCAAATGATTAAATTATGAGGTGTTTCACAATCAAAGTCGTAAACTTGACCTTTTTTTTATAGGAAAGGTAATATGGTAAAAGTGACAGCGTTAATCAAGATCGATCACATTAACCATTGATCACTTCATCGTCATCATCGACGAAGGCAATTTAAGTATGGTCGACGATATATGATCTCGATCTCGTTAACCATTCTATCATCGATTTCTCTCGATTCTTTTTCAACCATATATCGCAACTCTAGATTATCAATATGATCAAATTACTTAATCTGTAAATCAGTTGAATAATTCATATGTGAATGACTTAAAATAGTTCATACGTAAATCATTTGGTTCATATATGAAACAGTTAAATAGTTTATATGTAAATCACACAGGTTCATATGTAAATCAGTTAAATAAATCATATGTGAATTACACGGTTTCACATATGCACATATAGTTCATATATTAATTATTGGATTCGTATAAGAACGTATAGTCTATATGTGAATCACACAGGTTCATATATACATTTGTTTGCCACATAATTGTAAAGTTATGAAACTATCTCTCTATCTTCCGCATAGATGTTACCATGTGATCGAATTATTTGGTGTTTCACAGTCAAAGCCGCAAAAATTGACCAATTTTTTAGATAAAAGGTTAGGATCACTTATTTACTTCTCACACATTTAGCACTTCTCAAATGAATATATGGCGCTCTCTCTCTCTCTCTCTCTCTCTCTCTCTCTATATATATATATATATATATAGTGAGAAAGAGAGAGACGGAGGTTCAAGAAAAACCGAAAAACATGTTATCAACCATCAAATTAATTGATCCAATAGATGTAAGTAGAGAGACGGTTGCAACTTCATCTTTACATTAAAAAAATATGAAATATTATCAAAATTCGTGCGAAACAAATTACACTAAAATAACAATCATATTTTTCTCTTTAATTTAATATTCATATATATTAATATAATTTTTCATCCATTTTTTTATGTTTTTCCAGTTTTCCATTTATTTAGTATTTCCCTCTGAACCTGACCCTATATATATAAAGGAAGGATGATGCGAGAAATTACATATTTTGCGAGAAGGCGAGAAGTTTCATTATCATATATAATTACAGTCCTTTAGGTATGTTTAATCATATATAATTAATCTTGTGTATTATGCGTTTAATCATATATGGTACTAAAACTTCTCGTTTTTTCGTAAAATGTATAGCTTTTCGTTTGAACCTACCCCTCTCTCTCTATATATAGGGAGAGATTCATGTTAAATGTGTGTGAAATAGAGATGTAATCATAACCCTTGGTTTTACTGATTAATGGTCAAGATTAGAGGACTAATTGAGTAGCACCGAATAATTAGGAGCATACAATAAGAACTATACGATAGTTAGAGGGGTAAATTGATAATATTCATACCTAAATCAAAAAAGTCGGGGAAAAGAAATCATAACCACCCTACACTACTTATCACGCAATTTTCATCAGAACCGTTTCATGTCATCGTGATTACACTCTCAAATCTCTCACATTAGACAAATTCAGTACCAAAAACACCATCGCATTCAAAGTTTTTCGATCTTAACCTCAAAAAATCAAAAAAGCAAAAATATTTTGTGATTCGGCTAGAAGAAAGTTCGAAAATAGCATAAAAAAAAGCAATCAAAATGAATGAAGATGAAACATTGAATTCAATAAGAAAAACGATAATGGTTTCATATATTTCTTTTAAAATCATTGAATCATTACATTTACAATGTTATATGAGGTTCAGAAAAATAAATGCATTTAACGGAATTTAGGTTTTAAACAAACATCCAAAAACATTTGAAGGTCGTCTACGTTATTTGCTTTTTTTTACAGTAAGGAGTGTGAATACTGAAAAAGGTGACAAAGAAATACAAATAACCTAAGGGATTGAAAGGCTTAAAGTAACAAAAAAAGGTGATAATCGAAATCAGAAAAGGTAAATTAGTTCATGTATGAATCTGTAACATATATTGTTGCTCATTTATGATTAATTATCACTTATTGAGACTTTAAATGTGAAACTTTGATGTTATACATATTGAGTATTTGTGAACTTGTTAAACTTCCATAAGTGAATATCAACATACTGAGCCTTCATGTATGAATATGTGACATATTGATGCTCATGTTTGATTTACCTTATTGAGGCTTGAGATGTGAAACTTCCATGTTATAAATATTGAGTATTCATTTGTGAATTTGTTCAATTTTCATGTGTGAATGTCAACATATTGAGTGTTGATGTATGAATTAATCTGTGACAGATATTAATCGGGTATTTAACATGGTGATACTTCCACATGGACAAAACTTTTCATATGCTACATTTAAAATACATGTCTTTCTCATAAAATGCATTATAAGCATAACCTTATCTCATGCAAGTTCAATATGACACTCTTTGAAATCTATAACCATAGTTGGAATGAAAACCAACCAAATGGTAAAAATTATAGCGCAAAATTAATTATATTATATATAAAGGTAAAACATTGGTGTATTGAGGTGACATTATAAGGATTGAGTATTCTTAAATGATGAATTGTGGTTGAGTCTTTAGTTGTCTCATATTGGTAAAGAGTTAAAAAATTTAAACAAAGTGAAGTGTATAAAAAGAGGGATTGGTGCCTTTGTGTCCATTCATGGGGTTTGCCTCATAAAAAGTTGTCTTACTCGCTTTGAAATCTATAACAATGGTTGGATCAAAATCAACCAAATGGTAAAAATCTATATATATATATATATATATATATGGGTTCATTCAAGGGAGAACTTGTTAGTTTGTGCTAACTGTGAGATCCAATCTCAACCACAAATCAAAGGATAAATTAGGAAATTAATAATTATGGTAGTTTGAGTTAAATTTATAATTAAAGGGCATTTTAGGTCTTTTTAAAAAAATCCTTTCTCCTCTCTCATCTCTCCGACCTCCAATTTCCGGTCTCCGGTGAACATTAATCAGTACCAAGTAATCACAAAGATACACAAAGTGAAGTATATATATATAAAAGGAAAACCTTGGGGTATTGAGGTGGCACCATGAGAATTGAGTATTCCTAAATGGTGAATTGTCGTTGAGTTTTAGTTATCACATATTAGTGAAGAGTTGAAAAGATTTGAACAAAGTGAAGTGTATAAAAAAGATGGATTAGATGCTTTTATGTCAAATCATATAGGTTGTCTTATTTTGGATGACCGTCTTTGAAATCTATAACCATGGTTGAAATCAAAACCAACCAAATGGTAAAAATTATAGTACAAATATAAAAGTGAAACCAAAGACGATGACATGGTAACATGAGGTTTGAGTGTTCTTCAAATCTGAAAGGTTGACTTTCATCATCTCACATTCGTAAAAAGATGATAATTTGGAAGAAGATGATAAATGTATAAAAACGTGATGAAGCTTTGAAATCTATAAACATTGTTGAAACCAAAACCAACCAATTGGTAAAAAATGTATGCATAACGAATGCAAATGATGTATTTTTTTCTTAACAAGAATTGTGATTACTGCAGTATTTATAATAACAAATATAGTTTAAGTATCTATTATATCACTTATATATACATAGAATGGGTGTTAATTTAGTGACGTACTTTTATCTGATGTTAGTATTCTCCAAGTTATGATTTACGGTATTGGGCAAGACATTATAAATATAAATACAATTCCGAGTTTTCAGAAATATCATAATTCCACAAGATCGAGACTTTTACATTTTTTTAAATTGATAAAAACGATGTAGTTAATTTTGAATCAGTCCTATGATAAACTTTGTCAATTTTCAAAACCGAAAGTTTCATTGTAATCGAGATAAATGGTTGATATAAAAAAACATATTACATTTCATAAAAATAAATACAATTAAATAATTTGAATAATATAAAACATTTTAAATAATATTAAAATATTATTTAAGAAAACACAGCGCAAACACACATATATACTATAAGGGTATTCGTGCAATGCAACGAGATACATCTCGATTTTAATATTCTATTTTATTCCTTGTCTCTTACGATATTATAATACGATTTTATGTGTTTTTAAGAAAACAATAATGATTATTTTTAATAAAATATAAATTTGAAAAAAAAATATCAATGTTTGTATCAAATCAACTATTTAAAAGTTTTTTTTATGTAATTTCTTTAATTTAATTTTTATTATAATTTAATTTAAGTTTAATAATAAAATAATTAATTTTTGATTTAATAATATAACATTTTATAACGATAATAATTAAGTATTCTGTTAGAACTCAATGATTATTCTAATTATATTTTAGATTTTTTTTAATTAACCTGGATATCCAACCGGCTTTGCGAGCCGACTAATCTCAGGGCAACCACTTACTTTGCAGGTAGCCCGAAGTCACCGCATTTGAACCTCCGTGGCCACAAGGGGATTTTTGTTCCTCCGGGATTTTTATATTTATAATGAGAGATTTATCATATATTTGATTATATTTATTTGCAGTTAATTACACGAATTCAGATATGGAGCTTTAATAAATTGTACTTACGCATAATCTACTTGTAATCTTGAGTTTTAAGTAACATG
>NC_037540.1:23761942-23769549 GCF_001531365.2 Cynara cardunculus var. scolymus | reverse complement strand
TTTTATAAATCTTCGAATTATCTTTTCTATAATGATATTATTTGATATCAAAATCTAACTTTTATATCTGATTTAAATATCTCCATATTGGATAAAATATCTTAAATTATCGAGCAAATCCGAATATTGTTATATTATCATCATGCTTAATAGTTATCTTAAAGATTTAAAATACCTAAATGACAATCTTTTCACGATTAGAATAGTGAAAACAGGTTGTTACAATGCTCCCCTCCTTATAAGAATTTCGTCTTTGAAATTGCATCGATCGCACTTGAACAGATATGGCTCTTATTTCTTCTTTTTTATGCTCCTTCTCATGTAGCTTATGGTCCATGATTATAATTCCAACTTACTAGCATCGATGGTATTTCCTTGTTCCAGAGTTTCTCAACTTATAACTTAGAAATAACACAGTCTTAAATATGATACTTCTAACTTTCATCATTTTCTCTTCCTTCTTTGCTTGATTTTATCTACTATTCAAACATCTTCATAAAATATGTTATAATCCTTTTTCATAACGCGAGATCACAATTAAAAGTTGATCTCTTTTGGGTATGATCATATCTCATATATAGTTAAACTCCCAATCATTTACATATGTTCAAATTCCATCAACTTACCAATATCTTAACTTCTTTGCAAATGGGATATCTCCTAATAATATTAAACCATCGAATTACCACCTCTGTCACTATTTATCCTCACATTAATGACTTGAAAATTTTATGCTACTAATCCACGGTTGCCAATACCAAACATTAAGTTCTTGGATAGTATTTCTTAACACTAGATTCTTTGTCATAACTTATCATAGGGCAATAACTTCAGCAAACATTTCATTATCAACTTAGAGAATTTCTATGACATTTACCAATCATCATTTCTCTATTTGTACAACTACTCATTTGTCACAATGCACTATATTTATATTTTGAATAATAGCTTTGTTGATCCTTTCTCTCATTGATTTGATAATCATTCCTTTTACCCTATACTAAGTATTTATGTTTCTGCTTTCAATTCCAACGATCATCACTGAGTCTGTTCAATGATTGCTGAAAAACTTGTATTGTAAATCCAATCAGCGACAACGATACTTCAAGAAGACAAAACTCACACCAAATAACTTTCAGCGAAAGTCGAAGACTGAAACTGAAGATTAGAGACTGGCGAGTACGTGATCTGAAGTGGTATTCAGTGATTACAATATTGTCTACATATGTGTGAAGAATGACCAAGCCTCAGCGAATGCTGAAGAGACCTTTAGGTTATTCCAGCATTCAGCGATCAAAAGAAGTTTGTTGAGCACGATTGGTTTTGTCTTGTCCTTACACACACAAAGGACAAACCCATACCCTTTCTAAACATTAGTACGGTACGGAGTCGATCAGTTGACTCTATTACCCACCAACTTTGTGAAAGGATGTCTGCTCATGAATAGGCTTTTGTACTATTCACTATAGCAAATGACAAGCCTTTCCCTTAAAGCTTGACATGCGTTCTAACCCTATCACATTGCATTAGACGTGCATTAAATGCAATGGGTATAAATTGATGTGTTCTATCTCCATGTAGAGATACACTTTTTCTCCTCACTCTAAACTTACTTACGCTTAAGTAAAAGAACACACACATCTAAGAACAAATACGCTCATCTTCAAGAGCAAGTTAGAATCTTGTTGTATTCTAAACAGTTCTTTCCCAGATAGAACTTACTTTCTTCTAAGTCTTTACAACAAATTTTTTTCTTTATTGGCTAAGAATTAGTGTGTAACTTTTGATTGTTTAGATAGGTTTATTTGACTTATCTTTCCACAAACAATCTTGTAAAATCTGTATTGATCCTTCTTTATCAATATATATTTTAAATTTGGAAAGTTTTCCGTGATTGTATTCATCCCCCCCCCTTCTACAAACTGTTGTACACATTTTGTACACCCTAACGGGACCAACAAGTGGTATCAGAGCAGTGTTTTATATTCTCTAGTTGTTTAGTTGTTTTCTGCATTATATTATCTCCTTCTTTAGATAATTTTATTGCTTTTAAAATGGCTTGACAAAACACAAACACACACTTTCAACACAATGACTCTCTTGCCAAGCCTCCCCGATTTATCCGAGACAACTTTAGTTTCTGGAAGAATCGAATGTTCCTCTTTCTGGAAGGTATGGATCCTGATATTCCACACTACATAGAAAATGGACCATATGTACCATTTGCTATTTCTCTGGTTGTTCCTGAAACAGCTACGACTGTCGCGATTCCTGAACGACAGATTCCAAAGCTCCCTCACCAATGGAGCGATGAAGACAAGAAGAAAAAAGCTATAGACACTTGTGCTAGGTCTATAATAGCTATGTCTCTTCGTGATGAGGTTTATCACTTTGTGATGAAATTCAGAACCTCCAAATCCATGTGGGACACTTTATGTGTACAATATGAAGGAACCTCTCAGGTTCAAGAATCAAGGAAGATTAACTTACTAAGGCAGTATGAAAGCTTTATTTGTGGAAAGACTCAGACACTGTCTGAAGTACATCGACGTTTTAATTGTCTTCTTATTGATCTTAGGACTGTAAGCAGAGAATATTCTAGTTCTGAAACTTTAACTAAGTTTCTAGAATGTCTTCCTGAATCTTGGGATACTTATTCCATGTGTCTCAAGATGTCCAATGACATGTCCTCTCTCTCTCTCTCTTTCTTTCTACTCTTTACGGGATGTTGCTTAATCATGAGCAATCTCGTCAGCTGAAAATGAATCTGATCAAAGATTCCAAAGAAATGAAGAACTCTTTGCCAGCTTTGATCTCTGAAGAAGCTTTAGCTGAAACCCCTTCTTCTTTTTCTTTTTCTCTTCCTCATGTTGTTATTACAAAGTTAGACTCTACTAACTCTGAGGATGTATCAAAATCTGATCTTGCAGATTTTGATGAATCACTGGCTCTATTGACTAAATCTTTTAGGAGATTCGCCAACAAAAGCAACTTCGGCAGATCTCCCTCGCTGACCTTATAGGAAAAGCCAAATTATGATAAAATAGACAAGGCTTCAGCGATCTGCTACAATTGTCACCACACAGGACACTTTGCAGGTGAATGTAGATCCAAGAAGACTGCGACGCCATCTTCCAAAACCCCATCCTCCTTCAGGTCTAGGGATGATAAATACACGAAGCTGAAGGAGAAGTACAAGAAGATAAACAATCACCAACGAAACGCCAAGGGTCTTGTCGCTGAAGAGCATGATTGGGTTGATTCATCTGATGAATCATCATCTTATGAGAAAGATGTGGCCTATCTCTGTTTAATGGCCAAGGATGTTAAAGAAGAAGCTTCAGAGACATCTACTTCAAATGATCCCTCATCCTCTTCTCATGCTCAGGTATGTATCCTGAATGAACCCTCTTCTTCTTCTTCTTCTTCTTCTAGCCTTTCTGCACTAGACACGTTGATGATGGATCTTTACAATGCTCTTAATGGCAAATCTAAAGTAGAAATGCTTAATCTTGATCTTCAAGAACAGTTGAAGATTTGTCATTCTAAGATTAAGGAGTTGACCAAGGTTGAAGAAAAGCTAAAGGATCAGGTCATTGTAAACCAGGCCATCACTGTTGAATGCGAACACGCTATCGCTGAGCGTGAGCGAGCAATCGCTGAACTCATGGCTGAGAAGGCTACCATTTAAAGATGGTGTAAAGCCTCTGTCAAAGCGTCTAAGATCATCAACGCTCACCGTCCAAGATAAAGACTGATCTAGAATTTTCCTATGATCAGGAAGAATGTGTCACTGACAGGTCCATGCTCGAGTTTGGTACATTTGTCTCTTCCATTCCTAACACTTCTTCCTCTCAGTCTTCTTTAACTAAGAGTCATCTTGATGGAACTCCTTTGAGTTCAGGTTTTAAAGACAAGGGTAAATCCATCGTCATAGCACCTCTTCTCAAGAAGTCTAACAAGTCTAATAGATCTAGGTCTATTCTTTCAACTTGTGAACCTTCTTCTCCAGGGATTAAGAAATTTGAACCCTCTTAGAAGTCTAAGTTTCAGCTCAAGGTGAATGCTTCACCTAAGGACTCCAAAGCCTCAAAAGTTCCTCCAAGAACTAATGAAAAGGGAATCTTTGGAGATGGTCCCTCTTCTAATATGATACTTCCTGACCCTAAAGCTACCTTCAGCTATAGGAAGTGTAAACACTGTGGTGAAAATACATATATTGCCAGTAAGTGTCCTTCTGTCACCAAGGTTGGTCCACCAGCTAAGGGCAAGAAAGTACCTAAGGCTGAGAAATCAACCAAAGCAAAATCCTCCACTAAGGCTGCAAAAGCAGCCAAAGTGAAGAAAACCACTGAAGCCTCCTCTTCAGACTCAGTGAAGACAACAACTGCTGTTAAGCCTTCAGCATCAAATGTTGTAGTTCTAACCACTGGAGCCTCTTCTTCAGGCTCAGTGAAGACATCCACTAACTCTATCTCACTAGTGTCAAAGGTTGTTTCCCTTTCCACTGAAACCTCTCTAGGTTCAGTGATGCCGTCTGCTGACACTAGTTCTTCAGCATCAGTGGATGATGCCTCTAACAGTACTGGACAACAATAATTGGGTACCAAAAGCATTTTTAAATTGTTTCCTTGTGCAGGATGTAAAAGGCATATGGTATCTAGATAGTGGATGCTCAAGGCATATGATTAGAGACAAAACCCTACTTATCAACTACAAGGAAAAAAGATGACCTTCCGTAACCTTCGGAGATAACGGAAAAGGATATATCAAAGGTTTTGGTATATTAACCAATGGTTTCAAACGAGTTGCATACGTTGAAGGACTGAAGCACAACCTCCTCAGCAGCATCAGTCAACTGTGTGACAAATACTACACAGTAAAATTCTCTAAGAATTCATGTTGCGTCTACGACAAAGATGATAAGGTTGCCTTGACCAGTTCTCGCTTAGAGAATGTCTATATTATCAATATGGATTCTTCTATCACTAAGAACAGTTGTTTCTTCTCTAAAGCCTCTTTAGATATCAACTGGCTATGGCACAAACGTCTTTCTCATCTTAACTTTAAGACACTTAGTGAGTTGTCTAGAAATGATCTTGTCATTGGTCTTCCTCAACACTCATTTGCCAAGGAATCTCTTTGCTTAGTGTAAAACCCAAATTTTTTTAAATATATAAAAAATATTATATGAGCCTTTAAATATTTTTTTTAAATTTATTTGAAGTGTTAAAGTATTTACGTAATAAACTAAAGGAAATAATTGTAGAAATCTTAAATAAATAAATAAATAATGAAAAGAAAGATAAAAAGAAAAATAACATAAAATTGTTTGCTTTTAATTATTGGACCAAAAATGTAAGATATCACGTCAGGAGGGATCTGATGATAAATGTCAGAAACTTGAGGGGCCGAATGTCATCTTTTTCAAAGATGAGGGACCTGTTTTGCCAAAAGTACATAACTGTTTGGAGAAAACGACCTCTTAGCCAAAAACTCGCGATTTCGTCCGATTTTGTCAACTAATAAGCCAAAACTTTTGCATATAAATATAGAGCACTGGCTTAGGAATGTTTGGAGTCAAATAGCTAGTAAAATCGTTGAGTTTTGAGAGAGAAATCTGAGTTTGAAGTTCGGAACCAAAAATCTCGGTTTCACCGATTTTGGGTGAGATTCTTAACCAAATCTCTTGATTTTTATGTTTTTGGCTTTGTTTTTAAGTACACTATCAAACCCTAGTAGCCTTATGTCTCATATTTGTGTTTACATCGTTCGATCTTTATGTTTTGAAATTGTTGAATTTTAGTTTTAAAAACAAACTTTAAATGAGTAAATGGAACTCGTTTCTTGATGAAAATTTGTGTTCTTTTATGTCAAAGTGTTGGTAAAAATATTACCAAAAGTTTGGTGTAAAAATAATGAAGAAAAAAAAGTCAAGAAACGAGCCATTTTCGAGGTTGAAAAGGTCTCAAATGCGCAGCCATGGCTGCTGCCTCTTTGGGTTGCAACCCGGTTCGGATCGGGTTGGCGGGCCAGACCTGCGTCCATTTCGCATTTTAAGAAAAAGGGATAAGGGCACTGCTGACTTGAATCGAACCCCCGACCTCGAACTCACAGCACTAATGCTTTAACCAACTAAGCTAAGTTGTTATTTGCATATTATTGACTTGCCATAATCCTTTTATTTCCTTATAATACAGTTACAAGTTTCAATAAATATTATTATAACCCAAGGAGTTTCAAAAATATGATTTTCTTCATATGACTTTTTGAAACTTTCATCAAAAAAATTTGGAGTTTGTAAAACGCAAACTTTGACCTAGTTTCGGTTATTTATCTCATTTAGTTACCAAAATGACCCTATAAATGGGAAATCGGTATTTTAACAATACTTTGCGTATTTGCTTCCAAGATTTACCGAAATAACCATATATTTTGGGGATTGGTCTATGAGCTTCATTTTGTTATATTATTATTTTTATAAAATTACCAAAATGACCCTATATTCGGAAATCGGTACTTTAGCAATACTTTACGTGTTTGCTTTATAAAATTACCGAAATGACCCTATGTCTTGGTATTGGTATCTAAGTTCTATTTTGAATAAAATCATTATGAAATTACCAAAATGACCCTACAATATGGAAATCGGTATTTTAACGATACTTTACGTATTTGTCTTGTAAATTACCGAAATAACCCTATGTATTGGGAATTGGTATCTAAGCTTTATTTTGATTGTTATCCTTGTAAAATTACTAAAATGACCTCACAATTAGGGAATCAGTATTTTAACAATACTTTGAGTATTGCTTAATAAAATTACCAAAATGCCCCTACGCTTTAGGATTGGATTTTTAAGCATAGTTTTAATATTCGACGTATGAAATATACCAAGAATGTTCTAAATTAGGGAAGTGGTTAAAGCTATACCTTTGGTATTCGGCTTCTTAAGATTTACCAAAATGTCGTAGACTTGGAAAATTGGTTTTCTAAACATTATTTCGAGTATTAATTACGTTGAACTTTAAAGTTATGGAATGACCGTTATTTATATGTGTGTGACATGTTCTCACCGTTATTCACTTGCAAATTTTAAAACAGACGTGTTGATCACAAAACATTATTTACGTTGTGAACTATTTAGTTTAGTTATTCTGGTAAAATACTTATTGTTCAAGAAAATGTGAAGTATATTGCTTATTTTATAAAATGAACGAGCAACAATTAATATTATAACGACGTCACATTTTTAATAATATTTCAAGAAAATATTAGAGTGAAACATGAGATATGATGTTATTGGGGGTTGGTCAACAAAAAGGAAAAGTCGTGTTAAGATTGTTAAGGAATAGTAATCAATTTAATTACGATTATTTAAGATGCTTAGGAATGGTAAAAATTATCATGTAGGTTGCCGTTTTGAGAGAATGACCTATCGAACGTTAACGATTCAAGGTGAGTATACTATGCAATTTTTATGGGATATATACATGATTATTACAAAGTATTTTATCTATGATATTTGCATGATGTGGTTATATGCATATGATGATAACTTGATTGTATTGATGTACATGATATTTAAGTATATGCATGATATGAAA
>NC_037540.1:23716805-23761832 GCF_001531365.2 Cynara cardunculus var. scolymus | reverse complement strand
ATGACGATGATGCATATGTGATTTATGTTGTCACTTGCATGAGATGTATGTTGCATGTCACGATGAGATTTGCATTAATGAGTGAGTATTGCAAATAAATGATATGCAACTAGTATGATTCGGCAAGATTCGTCCACCGTACGGGGTGGGTTGGACATGAAATGAGGGCTTGCAATTCTGAGGTCTTGAAGTCCTCGTCCATAGAATACGCCAAATACACAAAGAAAAGTGATGAGTCGAAGCCTCACTTGCAAGATAATAACTAAAATACACTAAAACACTGTTTATGTGTGCATGTGATCATGAAACCATATTGTATTCACTAAGCTTTTAGCTTATACTATACATGTATATATCTCAGGTGTTATTTGTCAGTAGACGATTTGAATGAAGAAAGACGGGACTATGTTTTGAATCATGATAGATTAGATATTTTAATTAGCATTGATTATGTTAAAGTATTTTACTCTTCAACAATTATGTAACGAAATATGTTAAATGTGGTTCGTATTTTGTTCATGACATAAGTTGTTAAGAATGACGTCACGGCGCTCGAACGAAAGAAAAAAAATCGGGGCGTGACACATAGCGTGTGAAAAAGGAAAACAAACAAGAGTTAGCTTTAAATCAAAGCAAATCTCTTCAATGATTGTGCCTTTTCAGCTACTAAAACATGGATCTCTTTGGTCTAGTCAACGTGCAATCTATCACTGGAAAGAAGTATACACTCGTCATTGTTGATGAGTATTCCAGGTACACATGGGTCTTCTTTCTCAGATCCAAAAATGAAGCACCTAAATATATCATTTCGTTCATCAAGAAAATAGAAGTACTTAACAACATTAAAGTACGAATTATTAGAAGTGACCATGGTACTGAATTCAAAAACAGTACTATGGATAACTTCTTTGAGAACAAGGGAATTTCTCAAAACTTTTCTTCAGTGAGAACTCCTCAACAAAATGGGGTCGCTGAAAGGAGAAATCGAACAATCATAGAGGCTGCTCGATTAATGCTCAGCGAGTCTCATCTCCCTACTCATTTATGGGCTGAAGTTGTCAACACCGTTTGTTTCACTCAAAACCGGTCGCTGATCGTCAAGAGGTTCAAGAAGACAGCTTATGAACTTTTCCATGGAAGAAAGCCTTCTATTAGCTTTCTACACATCTTTGGTTGCACGTGTTATATTCTCAACAAGTGTGACAAACTCGGAAAGTTCGACCCCAAAGCTGATGAATGAATATTTCTTAGATATTTTTCAGTATCCAAAGCCTTCAGAGTATTCAACAAACGAAGACAGACGATAGAAGAAACTATCCATGTCACTTTTGATGAATCTCAGTCAGCTAATTCAAAACCCATCTTGAATGATGATGATGAATTAGAAAATTGGATGTTCTCTCACTATGGACAACCTGAAGCTTCCTTCGGCGTTCCTCTCAACACAGAAGCCCCTGCAGCTGAAGATAATCCATTAATCATTCCAGTTACAGCTAGTCACTCCAACGTATCTTCTTCAGAGATCTTTGTTGTACCCATTAGCTGTGTTTCTCCTTMTACTTCAAACACTGATCAATCGGTGAATGAAATGCCTTCAGCATCTGAACCTATATTAGTCGCTGAATCTGAGGCTCCTTTAGCAATTGTTCCAATTGCTGAAGCCACTGCAGCTGAAGCCTCATCCTCTGTTTCTGAAGCTATCTACTCAGATGATAATCCTCTACCAGCTCAGCGATGGACTAAAGACCATCCAATTCATCAAATTCTTGGTGATCCAGATGCAAGTATTCAGACTCGTCGTAGTCTAGGTAATATCTGTCTCTTTGTCAACTTTATTTCCTTAGTTGAACCCAAGAAAATCAATGATGCTATCTCAGACCCTAGTTGGGTCCTTGCCATGCAAGAGGAGCTCATTGAGTTTAATAGGAACAAAGTCTGGTACCTTGTCTCATGTCCTTCTGACAAAACAGTGATAGGCACCAAGTGGGTGTTTCACAACAAGTTGGATGAAAAAGGTGTGGTAACCCATAACAAGGCTCGACTTGTTGCTCAAGGTTATAGACAAGTTGAGACCTATTCCTTTATCCATGACATTGTTATCCAAAGGGGATGGGAGTGATGGGTGGTATGGGCATAAGGGCATCATGAGCATCAAAGGCCATGTGGGAAGTAGGGATGTAAATAGGGAAAGGGGGTAGTGCATAAAATGGGTTGTTGAATCTATCAAATGCAATGGAGATGGGTGGGGGAGTGTAGTGCTGTGAAGTCAAGTCCACCATCCCCAAGTCAACCATGGGAGAATCATTGAACTGGTGGTGTGAGGTGTGTGTGTCCATAAGAGTGATAATATCGAAAGAAGTGATGGAATTCGGCCACTTAAGTAAATGAGTTGGGCCCTCATCTTCCATGAAAAATGCATTGAGATCAATGTCAAATAGGGATTCCTCACCAAGCATTTCTTGACTTTCATGAGGCTCAATAGGATCATTTTTTATGGTGTGATCACTTTGAGCACCAAAGGGGTGTGTGTGCTCAGGTAAAGGAGTGTCAGAAAGACTTACAATGGGATTTTGGTGGCATGTATCAAATTTTGTGCTTTCTGTCTTGCCAATATCTTGGGAAAGTGGCTCTAATGTAGGTGGTACTCCTGAGTGTTGTGCATCATCTTGGACTTCATCCTTGATCTTCATCCTTTTGGCTCTTGGCTTCCTTGGTTTGGGCTTAGGCAAACCCTTTGGAACATATGTTTCCACATCTATTGCATCTCCCTCCTCTTTGGTCATGGGCTTAGTAACATGTCCTTCGGTGGATCTAGTGGCTGGTCGACGGGCTTTTGGTTTAGGTTTAGGTGGAGGAGAAAGGGGTGGGGTTGTTTGGGTTGGAAAAAATAGTAAAGGTGGGGGTTGGTTGGGTCAAAACTGGAGGTTCATGGGTTGTTGATGTGAGGACAGTAGATACATGGGCTGTTGGAGTAATGGGAGTGGCTAAAGGGACTGTTTGGGTGAAAATAGTAGGTAGAGGAGTTGTTTGGGCAAAAGGAATGGTTATAAGGGGAGTGGGATAGGATAGGATTGATCTTAGCAACCATGGTGGTAGGTTAGCTAAATTGGTTGGAAGGGTGAGGGAACCCCGGTGGTGGTTGGTAATCCATGCTCAGCCTTTTCCTATATGGTGTTATGTGACCAAAAAAATCGAGTTTCTTGGCTTTTCCCTCGTCCTATTGATGTTCGAACCAAGCCTTAATGCTACCGCCTTCTTGATTGATTTAAGTTTTTTAAAAAAAAGGGAGAAGCGCCGTACTTGATGACCGAGGGCGATGATGGTGATGCGATGAACGGTCGACGATGGTGATGGGAGGGAAAACAAAGGAATAATGGCGGTGATGGTGTGTGATGGAGATGAACAGTGACTGTGATGACAATGGTGATGGGTTCCTCTTCTTGTACAAAAATCGGTTTGATGGAGAAGGGGGAGCATGTTTCTCGTACGGTTATGTGGGAAAAGAGGGGGAAAACACAAAAAGACAAATATGAAAGGACTATATATATATATATATATATATATATATATATATTTCTTTTTTTTCTCTCTTTTACCATTTTTTTTGTAAGAGCTTTGCTCTTTTTGACAAAGATTCCCCCCCCCCCAACTTAGATAGGACAATGTTCAAAGGGATGTCCTCCACCACAGTACACACATTGTACCGACTCAACAGTTGGAGCATGTGCGGTGGCTATGGATTGTGCTGCTTGACCATTTGTTAAATTTTTAATCAAGTTGGTTATTGCAGTCATCTGAGCCGTCAATGTTGTAAAAGCATCTATGTCATGAACTCCTACTGTTTTGCGTGGTACTAGTGCACGTGGATCTGCTCAATGTCAATTATTGTTAGAAATCTTTTCAAGGATATCATATCCATCATTATAGGTACTAGCTGTGAAAACTCCTCCTGATGAAGTATCGAGCATTTGTTTTGCAGTGAGATTTAACCCATTGTAAAATGTCTCGAGCTGTATACAATATGGAATGCCATGGTGAAGGCATTTTCTTAATAGCTCCTTGTATATTTCCCAAGCATCGGGAACTACCTCATCGTCCATTTGTTTAAAAAGACAAATTTTGTTTATGAACTTGGCGTTCCGAGTGGGAGGAAAATATTTTTTAAAGAACTTTTCTGCCATGCTATTCCAAGAATTCATAGATCCTGGTTGTAAGGAATTGAACCAAGACTTTGCATTATCCCTTAAAGAAAAAGGAAACAATGTCAATCTCAGAGCATGAAACAATGTTAATCTCAGAGCATCGTTAGATACTCCTGGATAAGAAGAGTGTCAGTTATTTCCATGAATGATTTTAAGTGTGAGTGTGGATCTGCAAATGGCAAACCACTGAACTGACCGTTGGTTTGCAACATATTAAGCATTACTGGTTTTAACTCAAAGCGGAGAGCTTCTATTTCTGGTCTAATTATCCCTGAATTTAACTGATCAAAAACAGGAACGACATAGTCCATAATTCCTCCATCTTTTGAGTTTGTCAGTCTGATTATTTTTTCAGCGTCATTCAATGGTGGGGGAGTTGTTGAAGTGGATTTTCAGCCATATTGGAAGAAGTTAGAGTAGATAATAACACTCTTTGCACTCTTCATCTTTGTCTGAAAGTTCGCTCAATATCCGGATCCAATTCAAAAATCTCTCTATGTGGTAGCCTTGTCATACACCACATCTAAAGTCAAGTAACAAGATGGTAGAAAAATCAAATATTTAGATTTACTAAAAAAAATTGTCTATTTCCCCGGCAACGACGCCAAAAATTTGTTACGAGAATTATATAAAATAAATATCTCAGACTGCTAACAAATGAAGACTAGTGCAAGTATACACTCATCAATCTACTATCGTCTTTTACAAGTAATAAAGTGGTAAAAATACCGAATATCATCCACGGCGAAAAAGGAATAAAAGTTCGTTTTAATAGTATAAATAAAGATATGATTTCAGATGGTGAATTCGAGGAAATATTTGTGGTGAGTTGATTAAACACTACTGTTGTGAACAAATAATAAAATAGAGCTTAGGGTGTAGGGAATCGTTAAGATATTAAACCGATTTTGAAGTAGATGGCATGCTACAACATGGTTCTATAGCATGCTTTGAAGTTGATGTCATCCCTTGGGATAATGACCTTCCCATCACCTCTGCACCTGTTGCTGGTGATGTTGAAGAAGAAGCTAATGAAGAAAACGATGATGAAGATGACTTCACCATTCAGTATCAACGTCCAACAACCGCCACCAAAAGAGTCGCCCTCAGGGATTCTGCATCCCAGGGGGAGCAAAGGGAAGAAGAGTCTGCTCCTTCAAAGAACCAGGACCCTATGTCGAAAGGCAAAGGGAAGAAGAGTCTGCTCCTTCAAAGAACCAGGACCCTAAGTCGAAAGGTAAAGGTGTCGCTAAAGAAGGGAACCTGAAGGTATTATTCAAAAACCCTCAACCTTTATATGAAGACTCTACCTCTCAGGTAGTTGTCACTTCCTTGTATCAACTTCATATTCCTTCTACTACCTGTGGTCGACTGGAGTGGGTCTCTAATAACCCTGTCTCCAATACTCCTACTAACCAGCAGATGGCTCAGCTTAAGGAGTCACTCGATCAGACTAGAGTAAAAATCCCTCTTCGTACCTATAGTGGTGGTGAGTTTGACTTCCTTTCTGAAGCTGAAAGACTCGAGGCAATTAGAGCTGAAGAAGAGCTAGAGCTTCAGAAGAAGCAGACTGAGGACAGCCTAAAGCTGGCCAAGTGACTAGCTGAAAAGGTTCTTCCAAAGAGAAAGTCCAAAAAGAAGGTGAACGTTGTCCAAGCCCAAGCTAAGCTACTCTCTCTTGCAGAAGTTGAACACAAGAAAAATCTGAAGCTGACTGAGCGGGACAAGCGCTGGAGCGAAGCAAAATTGAAAAACAGAATCAGACCACACCCGATCAAGAGCGTCAGCATCAGCGGACGATCCAAAGACGGTGGAACTCTTCTCTCAACGCTCATCACCAGGGACAATCTCGATGTCGTTACCGAGTACCCTTCCTACCTTAGCCAATATGGATACAGCGAATGGATGGAGATCAAACAAGCCATTCAGCGATCCAAGTCAAGATATAAGCCGATTAACAAAGACATCATCAACGATCTCATCAAAAGGATGTCCAGGTATGTCGCAGTCCCTAACAGACCATCTCTAAAGAAGGGAGAAAGGAAGAAAAGACTCTCCACTCCTAATGATGGACCATCCCTAAGGAACGAACATGAAACAAGGTTCTCCTTAGATGAGGTCCTGAAAAAACACGAGAGTATAGACATCTCTATGCTGAATCTTGATATGCAAAGAAGTGTCCTTATATACCCAACTTTGTGCACTTCAAACCTGAGTTAGGAGTTATATTCATTGACTATGAAGGTGAAGTAAGATTTCAGAGAATGTCTGAGTTACATCTATGCCCGATGGGACATCTGGTTTATCTCATGTCCTGGATAGATGATAACTTGCAAGGAAAGTTGTGGACCGAAGGATACGACGAGAATTTCTACGTCGAAAGAAGCTTGGAGAAGATGTACCTGGTTACATCTATCTAGATGACTTAGACTAGTTTATTTTTCTTTGTAATATTGTCCATGTATTGTAATCTACTTACTATGTCTACTTTCAGTGATTAATATTATGTTCTGTAAGTTTTAGATATGTACTGAACACCTTGTAATATTTCCTTTGAAAATAATATAAATGTTTTTGTACATCACTGAAAAAGATCCCTGAAAAAATAATAATAGAGACACAAGTCTATGAGTTTCATTGTTACTTTTCACATTCACTGACAATCTATGAGTCAGTGAATAAGCTTTCAGTTTCAGTTTCCATTCTTGTAACTTTTCTTTAATGTAACTTAACAAAATTCTCCAAGTACTTTATATGTTACTTTTCTTAAAGTCACTGAAAAAAAATCCCAAAATAGTTAAAGGGATATGTACTTTATATGTTACTTTTCCTTACTATTATTTGATAAGACAACTTTCTTAATGTTGTCTTGTTATCATCAAATAGGGGGAGATTGTTGATCCCCTATCTCATTGATTTGATGATAATCCCTTTTACCCTATACGAAGTATTTATGTTTTTGTTTTCAGTTCCAGCGATCATCACTGAGTCTATTCAGTGATCGCTGAAGAACTAGTATTGTAAATCCAATCAGCGACAGCAACACTTCAAGAAGACAAAACTCACACCAAAGAACCTTCAGCGAAAGTCGAAGACTGAAACTGAAGATTAGAAACTGGCGAGTACGTGATATGATGCGGTATTCAGTGATTACAACCTTGTCTACATATGTGTGAAGACTGCCTAAGCCTCAGCAAATGCTGAAGAGACCTTCAGGTTATTCCAGCATTCAGCGATCAAAATAAGCTTGTTGAGCACAATTGTTTTTGTCTTGTCCTTATACACAAAAAGGACAAACCCATACCCTTTCTAAACATTAGTACGTTATGGAGCCGATTAGTTGACTCTATTACCCACCAACTTTGGGAAAGGATGTCTGCTCATGAATAGGCTTTTGTACTATTCACTGTAGCAAAGGACAAGCTTTCCCCTTAGGGCTTGACACGCGTTCTAACCCTACCACGTTGCATTAAATGTGCATTTAATGCAATGGGTATAAATAGATGTGTTTTATCTCCATGAAGAGATACACTCTTTCTCCTCACTCTGAACTTACTTACGCTTAAGTAAAAGAACACACACATCTAAGAACAAATACGCTCATCTTCAAGAACAAGTTAGAATCTCTTTGTTGTATTGTAAACAGTTCTTTCCTAGATAGAATTTACTTTCTTCCAAGTCTTTAACAGCAAATCTTTTCTTTATTTGCTAAGAATTAATGTGTAACTTTAAATTGTTTAGATAGGTGTATTTGACTTAACTTTCCACAAAAAATATTGTAAAATCTGTATTGATCCTTCTTTATCAATATATATATTTTAAATTTGAAAAGTTTTCTGTGTTTATATTCATCCCCCCTTCTACAAACTGTTGTACACATCTTGTAGACCATAACGGGACTAACAAGCTTACAAAAAGATAATTTTTTCATGATTATCAACATTGTGCTTTCGCTATGCATTCTAATTATTTTTCATATTTCATTTTTTTTTATTCTTATTTCTTACCACATTAGCAGTATACTATGCAAATTTTTAAAACACCAAGTGTTATAGATTGTTATAAATAACTACATCAACCTTTAACGGGTTGCAAACTATATGGAAAGAACTATAAAATATGTATGACGCTCAGTTGAGTTAACCAATTGGTCATGTTGGCAAATTCATCTAATTTGAACCTTGAAAGGGAACTATTTGATCCAACTATGAGGTTGAGAACCAATATTGCAACATCTCCTCAGGTCATGATGTAGCAAGGTTCCCAACGCATTGTTGCTAAACATCAGCCTGAACTTCCATCCTTGCTTATTTTTAATCTGTTTTTAACATTTTCAGTAGTTGTTAACTGTCTCAAAAGCATTCCTTTGAATTCACTTTCTGAAATTACTTTTTAATTTTGACTTTAGATTACTTCTTAATTATCTCTCTGGGAACGATATTCGGTACTTTATACCACTTTGTTACTGTGTTCAAACGATAGTGGTCTAGCATATATACTTGCATGAGATTCCATTTGTTATTTTCAGGTTATCTATAAACCAAAGGACCATATCCGATTCTAAACAAACCACAGAGACCAACGGTGTAATTTATTTGAGAGCTACTCAAGCTTTCAGCTATCAAAATAGTTAGATTTTTCTTCAGTCTTCGTCCAAACCTACACTTAGAGAAAGGAGACGAGTGTTTCACTTCACTCACTGAAGCTCTGTGAGCTGAAGATGTTTGAAGAAACACCTTCAGCTTAACAATAGTAACAGGTTTGAACTTAGGAAGAGTGGGATTCTTGACTTTCTCAGGCTTAGAATTAATCTTCATTGATGATTTTTGACTTTTATGAGTTTTTCTAGATTTAGAAGAACTAGAGGGTTGAGGGTCAGAGGTTATTGGTATGGGTGTACATGAGTTGGGTTGAGTTGGGCGGTTTGGAACATTTTTACAACCTAACCAAATTATGGAGGTTTGAAAAATTCTCAATCCAGCTCAACTCATTCAAAAGTATAACCCAACCCAACCATTGCCGGTTGTGGCGGGTTTGGCGGGTTGAGCAGTTTGGTAGTATACATAAAATTGAGGAACAAAATACGATAAATACTACTAATAATATAAAAACAAAGTTATTAATTATTACAATCTTCCAAATATATAATTAAATCCTTAAGTCTTAGAATTAAGTACTTCAAATCGTCAATCCATGTACATCAGAAGATTGAATAATAGATGTCCCAAAACAACTAAATCATCAATCAAATATGATCATGTTGGACCTCTACGAATCCAAATATATAAAATTAAAAAAAGAAAGAAAAATCATTGATACCAAATATATAGAGCTGATAAAAATGATATTAAGGTACAAAATCTGGATTAAATCTCTTGAATCTCAACTCACTACTTTCTCCAATTTTTAAAGAACTTGTGTTCCGGCTCCTCATGTATGGGAATGAGATTAAATATTTACCTATATAAGATTTTAGTTGTTGGTTTCTTTTTTATGTTTATTTAAGTCTTGAATATCGTACATAATTATCATTTATCCTTCAAATAATATATTAAAATAAAGCATCTTATAAAATAACACTTTGTAACGTGCCATAACGCGTTTACAATGGAAGTCAAGCCTAGAGTGGAGCCATAGGGGTGAACGTGACGGCAAACCCAAGCTTTGACGCTATAACGAGTTATTTTGAACTATGATATATATATATATATATATATATATATATACACACATATATATATACATATATATAACATTTAAAAATTATATATTAGCGGTGGGTTTGGGGGGTTGAACTAGGCCTAACCAATTCCAACCCTCTTAATTGGCGATTCGGCGAGTTGGGTTTAATTGGGTTGTTAACAGGTTGGGTTGGACAAGTTTTGCGGGTTGACGGTCTTATATACACCTGATAAGTGTGCAAAAGCATACACTTTAGCACCTAATTATAACTTTATTTCACTTCATATTTACACCTTTCCAATCATATATTGAGTCTTTTAGTCTTATTTTATGGTTTCCCATTTATTGGAGTTATGATGCAGGAATTGTATTTTTTTTATGTATTTGATGAATGAAATGCTGACATAAGCATTGATGTAGCACGTGTACACGTTGTTGCAGCAATGGGCACTGGATATTGGCACAGTTGGCTGAAAAGTCAAATTTTGGAGGAGGGCATCTTCTAGTACTGATAGTAGGCGATTTTGATAGAAGATGCCACTGAAAGATACCTTAACTTTTTGTACTTAAGAAGCATCTTTTGTACTTAAGCATCTTTTATGATACCCATTGGTTAATAACCAATGGTTATTAACCTCTAGTACTTTTGATTCCTCTTTGCTAGTATATACATGGGGTGATCTTTCGTTTAATATTAACAAATTGAACAATATCACTTTATTATCAAGAACAAAGCTTCATCTAAACTTTGGGTCATTGTTACTTTTTAATATCATTTTGCAAGTATTTCTAAGTGTTCTTCGTCACTGTTAATTGTTGCATCAACTTTTCCATCTTTCTCTTTACTTTTCGTGCAAAATTTACTTTTACGTCATTTACATTCAGTCATTTCCATTTATGTCATTTATTTTTAAGCACTTACATTCAGTCATGTTAGGCTAAATACCTTATTATGGGTGTAAGTGAAGGTTGTGAGATTACGCCAAATGTTAGTCGATGATTGTTTTGCTAATAACAATTTATTTCACTATTCACAAGTGGTATCAATATTTCATCTGGTAATCTTTGACAAATTGACACATGTTATTTCATCCAAATGAGTTGGACTTAAAATTAAGACAAAGAAAATATTGTTACTACATGTGTTATAGAGGCTATAAAGAGTCGTAGTAATCTTGTGGGTTGCAAAACTATATGGAAAGAAAGACAAGATTTGTACTAGTTTTGAATTGATGCATCACCAAATGCACTTCAACATATGGTCTAATTTGCACTTCCTTGGAAGGCCGTTTGATCCAGTAGTATTGTAAAGAGCTATTTATGTAGCAATATTCACTACACTTCGTTGCTGAAATCCAACCTGATCTTGCATCCATACTATCTTTAAGTTATTGTTACTTTTAAGTATTTGGTTACCAAATATCTCAAAGATATTTTCTCTCTGAAGCTTTATTGCTTCCAAAAAAACCCTCTCTGAAATCTCATTTTAAAGTTAACTTGTGTGACACTCTTTGTATTTTAAATCTCTGTGGAACGATATTTGGTATTACTTACCATTATTAATTGATTTAGACGATACTTGTAAGTCATGTATACTTGTGTGATTTACTTGTTAATATAGGCTTTTGAGGGTATAGTTATCCCAACACCAACACCCCTAGTTATTAGTGTTACTGAGACTTTAGAGGTTGAGGAGACAAACATCCCAAATTTAAGGTTTGACCTTATTTCGATATGGATTGTTCTTTTCAAAGTTATATCCTAAATAGCATTTGATCGATCTATTAGAGGATCTGACGCTCAATCAGCTCAGTCAACGAGAGTTTATTCTCTTTCTTCATTGATTATCTTGTCAACAATGACCTGATCAGATATTACATCCTCTATTTTAGTTGGTTACTTAATTTTGATCTTACATTTTCAAATTGATCGCTAAAATAAAGATTTAAGCATTCAGCTTTTATCTTGCCATTTATGGCATTTTAGAGATCAATTGTAAGATAGCTAAGAGGTTGGCGTTTATCCGCATTAGAGAGAGGGATCCTCAAAGTTAGGTAGCTTGAACGACTTAGAGGATTCAGCTACACTAGAAGAATTGGAGGCTTCAACTTGTTCAAACTTCATATCTTCAATATTTGCGATGAGACAAATATATGCAGTGTCTTCTTAATCTGAGGAGGATGAAGCTGAAGAGGAGTCAAACCAGTCATGCTTTTAAGTAAATGGTCCTTTACTTTTCCTTCACTGAGATTTTACATGTTGATATTTTTCTTTCAGCCTTTTGAATTTATCTTCCTTGGATCAGTGAAAGAAGGCTTGAAAACTATTTTGGACATGCATTCACTAGCAAAATGTCTTTTTCTCTCACAATTATAACACACATCATTAGCTCTCTCAATATGTGTTGACTTAGGTTTCTCGGTTACAACATGACTCTTGTTTCCACAAAAAATTAGTCTTTCTGAAAAACCTTCTGAAAGTATTAGCGAGAAAATCTGGAGAGTTATCAAATTATTGTGAGAGATCTCAATGATCTCATTAGAAGCATACAGTTGATGATATGGCTCAATGCCAGTCAGATGATTAGATTCTTTAGAAGACTTGAAGCTATCTGAAGAAAGGATGAGAAGAGTGCTCTTTGTGTCTCTTACAAGACATTTCTATAGAACCTTAGATTTCTCATGATTTAATAGGGTTCCATAAAGAGCACCGATTATCATGGTATTCAGGTCTTTTGAAGTTTTACCCACATAGCAAAGTTTTCCCAAGAATTTGGGAGACATTCCAATAACTTCTTCAGTACCTCAGAATTGGAATATTATCTCTCAACAATCTTGAGACCAATTAGTAAACAGTTAAAATGCTTGTGTATCTCGGACAGAGGTCCATACTTACAACAAATAAACATGTATTCTTGTCATACCAAGTTTATTTTTCTTGATTCTTGTACTTCAGTGGTACCTTCATATAGTACACAAATGGCGGCCCAAATATCTTTTGATGTCTTCAGATTCATGATTGAATGATAAACATGACCAGGGAGTTCCATGGAGATGATTTTCCAAGCTTTAGTGTCAATGTCGGCCTCTCACTCGGAGAGTGTTGATATTGAAACAAGAAGATAACAATTGCGGTCTCCGACTTCTTTGCCTATCACTTTGAGTCTAGAGCCTATACACATTAGGACACAAGTTGATTCTATTGTTGTATGTCTTAGTGACACAACTGGAACATCCGGAGTGAGATGTCATTTGTTGGCATTTCACAAGGACAGGATGGAAATCCTACCAGTGTTATCACTCGGAGTCCGATGGTCAGACCGAAGTAATCAACCGCTGTTTAGAAACGTACCTGAGGTGTTTTGTAGTTGATCAACCTCATAATTGGTCTTTGTGGATTCCTTAGGGCTGAATTTTGGTATAATTTCACTTTTCATGAATCAACTGGGAAAGCTCCATTCGAGGTGGTTTATGGTCGAAAACCACCAACAATTACCCAATTCATACCGGGGGAAATACGAGTCCAACAGGTGCTTGAAGAATTAAATGATCGTGATGAAGCTTTGAAACACCTTCGAGTTCATCTGTCACACGCTCAAGAAGTTATGAAGCAGAATGCAGACGACAAAAGACGTGAGGTACACTTTGCTGTTGGAGAATGGGTATACGTCAAATTGAAACCGTATCGATAACTTTCAGTGGCTAGTCGCATTCATCAGAAGTTGGTGGCACGTTTTTTTGGACCATTTATGATCACATCGAAGGTAGGACCGGTGGCATACAAGTTAGATCTTCTTCCAACATCAAAGATACATCCGGTTTTTCACGTCTCGTTGCTAAAGAAAGCTGTTCATGGATCCACAGATACAGTTTTACCTCCGGAACTAGATTTACATGCAAATGAAATAATTACCCCAATGGCTGTGCTAGCCACTCGTACAAGCAAAGATCATAACAATGATGTTGAGCAATAGTTGATTCAATGGAAAGGGAATTCTATGGAAGAAGCAACCTGGGAAGATGCTTTGATGATTAAAAGTCAATTTCCTGAAACAAGTCTTGAGGATAAGACTTTGTCGAAAGGGGGAAGTAGTGATACGAATTGGGAATTAATTAAAAACAACGCAAATAAGCCTAGAATATTGCATGTGTATTCTAGAAGGGGTAAAAAGGGAAATGAGAAAAGTGGTTGATGTTTGTTAGAGGAGAGAGAAGAATAAATAGTGGAGGGTGATCTTGGAGTCGGGTATTCGGTTATTTTCTTTCATGATTGTTTAGGCTCCAATCTGTTGATTGTGAGAGAGGGGTTTCCCTGAGTTTTCTCTTTGTAATTAGTCCGATTCAAGTTCAATGAAATCCATCTTCTTCATTCCAATTTTGTGTTCTTATTCGTTTTGCATTGAAGTGAATTCATTAACCCATCACACATGATAGGAAATTAACTCAAAGAAATAGCCTTTAGATTATGGAGGCTTGGCTATGGACGGATTTGGGTTTTGAATTGTCTAAACCAGTTGGGTTGACCCGTTACCTAAATGACCCGATCAGTTAAAACCGGTTATGATGCCCACTTTTGGTTACGAGGGTTGGGCTCCGGTGAGAGGGGAAGTTATGGTGAGAAGCCTAAGAAGAGATCTCCATCCTTGGATCAATCCTAATTGAATATGAACACTAATAAGGTGCACCGAGATGCATTGGGACAATTCCCTTCTAAAACGCAATTCATGGATAGGCATGAGATTAAAAGTGATCAATGGTTCAGATCTATTCCTACGCTTCTCACTATAACTTCTCTTCTTACACAATCCTTCACCTAGTTATGAAATGTCTAGGTTACATAAAGAGTGTGAAATTATGAAACAGAAGGAAGCAAAGTAGTACATTTCCATTCCCTAATAATAATAATATGAACCCCAGGATCATTCTTGTCTCTCAAAAATCAAAGATAAATTCCAAAAACAATACAACTACAAGCCTTGAACAACAACAGTGGAGGAAATAGCTAATCTGTTGGACTCTATTATCTATAAAAATGAAGATTGGTCGATGATACAATGCAAACTGACCTCATTTAGATTCTTAGATATTGATGGTTGCATCCCACAGTCTGAGCAGTCCGTTGCGGCCACCGCTGCATATCCTTTTCCTTTCAAGATCTGAAGCCACACATCTTACCTGAAATAATACATTTTACACTCCATAACAAACCATTGCAACTAAAATCCAAACAGATGTTGAAGCATTCAAACTTGTTAGATGAATCAAATAGTAATATTATCCTGTATTATTTAGAAAACCAAATTTCTTATATGAGACAGTTCCATTTATTTTAGGACCCAGTAAATTCCACAAGTATTTAGGGTATGGGGAGGGTAGGATAGGGGAGCATGGATATTAAAAAGCAGAAGCATAAAAAAAGAAGGCATACCATTGCTACTGCTTTTTGCGGTGTTCTGTAGAGTTGCCAGCTTGAGATCTTTGAAACAGTGCCAGAGAATCCACCAAGTCTTTCTTGAGGGCGATGGAAGAGAGACATGGTATTATCAGCAGCTCCTATTCCCAACCAATTCTCTCCAGCATTAATCGAAAGAACAGCACCAGTATGAATCGTAACATTTTTCGAACTTTTTAATCCTCCTGCATCAACAACAAATCAATTTCACCATCCTTATGATCACAATGAAATTGGGTCATTTGGCATATTCCAGATTTCTATCCTAAATATCATGTTGGGTCTGCATGTCGGTTGCATTTATACCTATTAGATTCCAGGAACCCAGTTATCTCAAAAGAGGTCATTGGCACATATCGGTACATAAACTGCTACGATCATGTAAGTCATAGCTTGGTAGGAATAGACAGTACCCCAAATATTGTGCATAAAAAAAGAGATGCATAAAGCACATAAACTATCACCAAAAAGTTGCAGAGCTAATCAGGTAAAGGAAATGATCATAGTAGAAGCTCAATAGATCAAAAGATCGCAAAGCAAATGCAGCTTGTTATACTCTACAGTTTAAGTCTATTTTAAAATTTTAGCAACTGTCATAATAACTACTCAAAATTTCTTGCCTCTTGCTAAAGTTATTTTCTTTGTACTAAGGTCCCAACTCTTTCAGATGATCTTTACTACAGATTTCTACATATTCCATAATAGATTGATTTTCACCTTTTTTATGAAAGGCAATAATATTAAGAACATGGAAGAACCCAAAACAATACATCTGAGAGTTCCACATTCTGCAAGGGGTGGAATGCAAGGAGGAACAATCAAACCACTACAAAAAAACCCAGAAACCAGAAAGAGTAAACAAAATGAAACAAAAGCATAGGACCAAAACACGAGCTAGACGGACATTAAGACTGCCAATAAGATCCAAACAACCAATCCACCGCTCACAACTATTATCTAATATGAACGGTAAAGTAATTTATGCTGCATTACTGTTCTTTTTTCATCTAAGAAAAAAATTATAATTGAATACAGTTGGAAGGTTTTTGCTATTCTCACCATCCTCGTTTTCCCAAAACCTCACCAGCCCATCACTTGAACCTGAAAAGAAATATGTTATACTTCAGAGGGTTGAAGTGTGGATACAAGTCATTGATGCTACCACTTGCAATATAGCAAAAACTAACCATAAATTGGTTAAAGGGATATAAATGAATAAGATTGAACAAACAAATTGGAGACACGAATTACAAACCAGTTATTACTCCTCGATCTGACTTTGAGTACTCTACACAAAGAACTGGGCCAGCATGGCAAGCCAATACAGCATCGCATGTTCCTCTAGAAATTGACCACATTCGGGCAGTCCAATCATCACTGCCAGTGATTACAGTGTCCCCAACCATTCTTATCGACCTGCAGAACAGTCACAAACTCATGGATCCAGTGACCATCAAAGCTCAACATATCAACCCTTTCATATGCTCAAGCTCACCTGATCCATTTGGAGTGTCCTAAAAGCTTGTGCATTTGTCGACCAGACCGGATGTCCCATATGTTTGCAACCCTGTTAACGGAAACTAACTCTAAGAACATATTTATATATGATACTGTAGGCACTCTAAATGAAGGTTCCATCTGAAGTTAGATTAGTACAAAATATCTAGGACTACATAAATAGCAAGGATTTACATACGCATCTCTCCCAGCGGCAGCCAGCACACCGGTAGAGTCATCATATTCCATGCAAAGGACAGCACTGGAGCAACGACCCACAGTAGCAACACAGGTATCGGTTCTTACATCCCACATTTTTACTGTTCCATCATATGCTGCAGTCAGCACACGCTCACCAGATAGCATGCGAGCACAGCTAACCTACAATGATGAATGATGGATTCATGAATGTTAGATTGATGACTACCACTCGAATTCAATAACAGCTATTACATGTTAAAATAGCTTATGAGAATTGTAGGATTATACAGACCGAATATGTACCTCGGAGAAAAAAGGAAAACCCCACTAGTTATGCAAGCAATGCAGTGTGCATAAGCATGTCTACATCGATGAAATCGACATAAGGTACAAGAAATGGCAATATAACTCCCAAACCTTGGTTCCTATGTCTTGGAAAACTGGTTCGTATTGTGTCCAGTCCAAACTAACTAAGACGGAGCAACTTTTATTTCTGGATTATAACTAGAGGCACACTGGATATTGATCCGTATCAAGTCCATTGATAGGTAATGAATTCATTGAGTGGGCAGGTGAAAGTTATTGTGAAATTATAAAATTACAATAAGATTATAGAGGTAAATATTCTTGTATTTATTGCTACAGCACTGTTCATTTTTTGTTTCTACTGCTTTTCTACTCGTCATTTACATAAAACAGGTGGTCAAATTTCCTCCTTTTTTGTATAAAAGTAACTTTTTTATGCGAGGCACTACTTTTTGTTAACATGCAGAAGATGGTTGTTTAATAGCAAGATGCAACTATGGTCTTTCCATATCAAGATGCAACTTGGATAGGATTATATAAACGTCATGGTGTTATTGTTATGAACCCAATCGATTGAACAATGGAAATGGAAACAAAATGATAAGGACACTGTTAAATGCTTCAATTAACAACGAAAACAAAGACAAACTAGCATTCAAGAGGCTAGAACTCTCCCATACAAAACCTACTAAATTTTCTGCATGCTTCACACTACCTGCAACCTCCCTATTTATACTAAAAATTATTCCAAGAAGTACCCAAATTACCCCTTCTTAACTATTCTAGAATATTACTTAGTAATAGGATTGGGCTCTAGATGGGTGCATGACATTATTTGTTATGAACCCAATCGATTGAACAATGGAAAGAAACCAAATGATAAGGACACTGTTAAATGCTTCAATTAACAACGGAAGCAAAGACAAACTAGCATTCGAGAGGCTAGAACTCTCCCATATAAAACCTACTATATTTTCTGCATGCTTCACACTACCTGCAACCTCCCTATTTATACGAAAAATTATTCCAAGTACCCAAATTAACCCTTCTTAACTATTCTAGAATATTACTTAGTAATGGGCTTGGACCTCTAGATGGGTGCATGACAGTTATTTGGTAACATTCCTGTCTCCTGAACAAAAAAACCGTATCAAAAGAAAAATTAGATAAATACGTCATATGACTACATTCTTTTCAATTCCAATACGTCGTAAAACAAATTGAGAAATGATCCCTAACATCAAGCTCTATCCAGAAGATGGATAGCTCTTAGAGGAGTCAACAATACAAAATACCGTTAGTCCTCACTGTCACTCGGCCAAATATTGCATTCTCTACCATTTTAATTAGCAGTTTATGCTTTAGCATTTCTACATAACCTAAGGTGTCTCAAGGGTGCTCCTAAAATAGGTCTTCTCTACATTCATCTAGGAGAGACAAATAGTTGGAGATTCAGATGACCCTCATGCTATATGTACCTATAGTTAAAAGATATCGTACAGGATATTCTGTCCTTTTCGGCATAAACTTAACATCCTGGAAAGCAAGCAAGATATAGATTTCTTGTCTAGTTCGAAATCTAAACACCGAGCAATTGCTCGGACAACCTGTTAATGGACATGCATTTTACATATAGCAAAAGAGTTGGGTGACTCTACTCATCAACTAACATAGCTCACTCAAGTTGAGCATCCAAAAAAGTATATGGTTGGAGTGGCTTCCCCTTCAAATGCATATGGAGTAACAAGATGGCATGATCTATGATTTGCATCAAAAAAATACTCGAGCCAAATATTGCATTCTCAACCAGTTTAATTTGCCAGTTTATGCTCTAGCATTTCTACATAACCTAAGGTGTCTCAAGGGTGCTCCTAAAATGGGTCTTCTCTAAAATGGGTTCCCCTTCAAAAAAATACTTGGCCAAATATTGCATTCTCAACCAGTTTAATTAGCCAGTCTATGCTTTAGCATTTCTACATAACCTATGGTGTCTCAGGGGTGCTCCTAAAATGGGTCTTCTCTACATTCATCAAGGAGACACAAATAGCTGGATATTCAGATGAATGGCATCCTACATGTCCCTATAGTTAAAGATCTTGTACAGGATATTATGTTCTTTTCGGCATAAACTTAACATCCTAGAAAGCAAGCAAGATATAGATTCCTTGTCTAGTTCGGAATCTAAACATCGAGCTATGGCTCGGATAACCTATGAATGGACATGCATTTTACATATAGCAAAAGAGTTGGGTGACTCTACTCATGAACTAACATAGCTCACTCAAGTTGAGCGTCCAGAAAAGTACATGGTTGGTGTGGGTTCCCCTTCAAAAAAAAATCTAAACATGCATATGAAAGGAGTAACAAGATGGCATGATGTATGATTCGCTGCAATCCCAGTGTCAACGGCTTATATTTGATTTATTCTTCATCATCCATTTTATTCCCCACATCAGTGAATCCATAGACTTAAACAATTTTGCGATCCAATTTTTCCGATTGATTATACTCTCGGAGAAAATTATAATCATATAGGATTCAAAATTATATCTGCAAGTCATCTATGTTTTGACAAATCTAATTGCGTTACAGATTTCTATATATCTTATGAATGAATTCTCGCCATATCTGTGCTATATGTGATTTCAAACCTATTAGTAGAACATCAAAGTTTTTTATGGTATTTGGTGAAATTGTAACCAACAACTATTGGAACAAAGCAAATTCTCATCATTCATATAAGCAATATTTTGGTTGTACACAACCATGCTTAGCTTTGTTTTAGACATTCATACCTAATTTAAACATTGTAGAAGTAGGCAAAGCAAACTTGTATTAATTCACTCAACGATTCATGATTCACATTCATGCAAGTAATATAATGACTCTTGATTTGATTCACAAACTAACAACTACAACTAAATCACAAGATAATTGATGGACCACCTCATTTAATGCTCTTCCATCATAAAATAAGTTTTTAATTATCTGCATCTTATATAACACACCATGACATCCTCACATCCAAATTTACTGTTATTTTAGGTCCAGTAATTATTCCATTGGTTCTTGCAGAGCCTCTATATCATGCTTTCCTCAGCATTGTAATATTGAGAGTGAAGGGAAAGAAAAAAATTAAAGAGCAGTGAAAACCTCAGCATCATGGCCCTTCAGCTCTTCTAGAAGCTGTGTTGTCTGTTTATCCCATACAAACACATAGTGATCATCAGATCCTGATACAATTTTTCCTCGATCAGAACTGATTGCCCTGACAGTCCTGCATACCATGAAAAATATAAAAACTTAGAGAAGCTTTTAGACCCATTGTAAGCTTATAGACCTCATTTGAGAAATTTTAGACTAGGAAAGCATTACCTTGTATGTCCCTTTAGAGTTGCCCTGAGTTCATTACCACGAAGACTTGGATCCCAAATCTTAACCTGCACTATGTTGATATTTGGGTCAAAGATTGAGCTATGTCATGCAACATGTATCTATATGTAGTCTAAACTCAATCGATGGAAGACGGCCTGACAACCAATTCTAGTCTGTGGCAAATACAGGCAGCTTACCGTGCAGTCTGTACTTCCACTTATAAAGAAGCCTGCATCTTCACGGTCACCTACCAGGTCCCAAACTTCTCTTTGTGTCACACAATGCAATGCAGTGATTGCACCATTATGGCCCCTAAGTGTCCGTATGCTAGATTGTAGTTTATGTTGCCCAGTAGCACCACTCTCACTTTTAGCTATTCTCATAAGAAAACAATAAGTAACAAATGCAGATTAAATCAGAATATTGGTGTAAGAGAATGTTATACACACCATGGTCAGACGTCCACTTACGGACACGAGTGAATGAGTTGGTCCTTAAAGTAGTATCCCTGCTAAACATACTCTGGACCCAGCTCCTACCAGAAGCCTCCGCAGGTTGTTGATTGTCGGTTGTAACATCTTGTGGGCGTGGGGAGGGCAATGATAAAGACGAGATACTTTGAGACTTGACTGAATAAATACCCCAATAACCAATACATAGTTGCTGGATATGTGACATATATCCCCTAAGCTTTATCTGGTTAATATTAAGGGATGACAGATTCAGCAAGATGTATGTAGGATTAAAGCACACATGTCAGAAACATCAAGCAATTAGCACACATGAATAACTGTCACATAGACAAGCAAAGTCACAAATTCCAAATGTCCTATTTCACGGAAAAATTTGCCAATTGCCTACATTAATGCTTGCCTATCAAATTACGCTAAAAATGATTATATAGTGGCTTAACAAAAGAGACATGTGGATTTGCTTTTGCAGGAGATTAGAATCTAGAATGGTTCCAGCAAGGTGACTATCACATCCAGCAGCACTGGAGAAGGGGTACGAAACAATTTTCTACCTGGAGCAACATACTGTATGCAGGGGTCTTAATGCAAAGTAGAATCACTCCAAAAACAATAATATATATCATTCAAAAAGAAGAAAAAAGGTTTGGGAAACCCGGCAAGATGCTTGAATTGGTTATCAATTAAGTATGGCATTTAAACTAAAAATATCCACCTGAAATGAACACAAATAGATCACTGAGAACATGGTTACATTTAACTTACAATATGACTGTAACCAATATTGTTCTTCCCTGCAATTGTTTCGATGATATACCATGAATCCGTGTCAGGAAGACCTAATCCAGCCTTCATAAGAATGAGGACTAAATCAGTAAAAGAGGATGAAGGGATAGAAAACTTGAGGAGAAGGAAGGAGAAAATAATACCATGTGAGTGGCCAAAATGATTAGCTGTGCAGTCACCAATGCTGCATAGTTAGTTGACCTGAAAATTCGTTAAACAATAATAAAGTTTACGATATTACTTTATTCAAGATCTAAAGGGGGAGCTTATGAGGCAGAAGCATTGATGTCCTCAGATAAGCTATCTTGTGACTTCTATAAATTTGAATCGATCTATTCAGCTTGTTTCCTTTCCTAGTCATTTCTATTTTCTACATGTAATATAACTTGTTTGTCAGGATCTGATTCAGTTAGATAAAGTCGAGGTCTAGAAACAGAAGTACTGAAAAGGAGGTCCAGAAACGAGTGACAAACATTACAAGCTACAGAATAACAATCATATCATGCAAATTACATTCTTCTCAAACACGTACGAAACCATATTAGAAAGAACTTTGCTTGTACAATGTTTGTAGTCTTTTAATAAGTTGTTTTGGTGTTTGGAGAACTATCTTGTACCAATTCTATTATGAAGCATGGGTTTTAGCGTTACTAGAATACCATTTATGCAAGAAATAAATCATTTTTCAGAAAAAACTGCAATGCAGAATCAACATATAGCTACTTACTTGTTTGAAAAACATTCCATTAGATACTCAAAGTATACGTCCCAGAAGCTGCAATAAGATTCATAGATATTAAAACAGTGATACATAAAAGAAACAGCAATTTAAAATTTTAGCATATAGAGATATAGAGTTACTTAACTTGAACTACACAGTTCACATGAACAAAGTAAATGCTTAGGTGCTTAGAACCAATAACATCAAAGTAAAAAATCATTACCTCGGTTGTACATGCTGAAAGCAATAAAATGGAAGACAAATCAATTGTTGAATGAGATCACAACTAATTTTTGACACACATTTTGTGTCGTAGATACTATCAGTCACCTTATTTTGCTTCAAGTTACATTCTTGATCTCATAGTATTTGACAAAAATACGACACATGAGAACTGTTGCAGTATGAAAAACTTCTGTGACCCTTTTTTCACAATTATGTCCAATGGGGTCACATGACATTGCTTAGCGTCGTCATTTTAGCCTCACGGATTAGAGATTTTTAAACAAGATCATACCACATTATTGACTCGTGTTTAGAGATTTTTAAACAACGAAATTAGGCCATACATAATGAAGCTAACTTATGCAAGTCTCCAAAATTACATTCTGCATAAACAAATGGTACATATTTGCATTAAATCCTAGACAGAAGACAAGTTAAGATCCAAGAAGAACCCTCATAAGATAGAAGCCCAACAAAGATCATTCATCATAGAAAACTAAGTAAAAAAGAAGTTTACAAGTGGGTCTTTGATGTCATTACAGATGAATGAGCGCGGTGCACGGATTCAATAAGCTAATATTTACATGGTGGCCACCTCACGTGCAAATGCCACTGCTACACCAATAGCCCTGTTTACTTATTTTCATTTTTTTTACTTTTCTGCTCTCTTATATTGATTGTGTAACATTCTCGTAGGCACCACGCAACCATGATTCTTCCATAAAGGAAAAGATGACTCAATTATGATTTATTTTGTGACAGTCATACATGCTAGTTGACTATGGTTCTTCCATATCTGATAGGAATTGCAGAAGAACCCTCATAAGATAGAAGCGCAACGAAGATCATTCATTATAGACGACTAAGTAAAAAAAGGTTTTCGAATGGATCTTTGATCTCATTACAGATGAATGAGCACGGTGCACAGATTAAGTAAGCTAATATTTACATGGTGGCTACCTCACATGCAAATGCCACTGCTATACCAATAGCCCTGTTTACTTATTTTCATTTTTACTACTTTTCTGCTCTCTTATATTGATTGTGTAACATTCTCATAGGCACCACTCAACCATGATTCTTCCATAAAGAGAAAGATGACTCAATTATGATTTATTCTGTGACATTCATACATGCTAGTTGACTATGGTTCTTCTGTCTCTGATAGGAATTGCAGGTTTAAGAAAGTTGTAAATACATTTCTCTTTCCTCTTTTAGAAGCTGCTTATTGCATAAAAACCACACACACACACAAATAATTGACTGTTAATTATTATAAACACGAGTAGGTCCAAGATGCACATCAAGTTCAGTAAAAACATACCGTAACTCCTCCCAGATGGAAAGAGAACGTAGATGTCGCTGAACAAAATCAGAAACATGGTTCCTATCTTTCTTGTACATTTCAGCTGAAACCTCAAGGGCATCTCTAATAGTTGCTATATCATTCCGCGATGTAGCACGAGTGATTGCCGTTTTTAGCTGTGTTAGATAAAAGGATGAAAAACTGAGAAATTTTCTCCATCATATAATCAAGGGTAGAACCGGAAAGTAGAATTTTATTTTTGAAACTGGACACTTATTTTGGGACAAACTAAAACAGAAATGTGGACACTTATTTTGAGACAAAACTAAAATAGAAATGTAGACACTTATTTTGGGACGGGGGAGTACATTTTTAATTTATGAACTAATATACTGCTAAACACCTATAGACTAAACTCGACTTATATACGATAACACCACAAAAACTCCTCAAGAATGGAGCATGATATAACATGTCAAACTTGCCATAAATAGGATTCCCTTTGAAATTCTCAAGAGGCTCAAGAACAATGATGTGAAACTGGAATAAAGAAAAAGAGGGGCCTCTAGAAGCAAGAAGCACAATATATTTCATGTGCTAAAAAACATATGCATCTACTCAATCACATATGCTAAAAAGGATCATCTACTATATATTTCATTAGCTAAAAAAACATATACATATACCATATATTTCATGTGCTAAAAGATCAGTCCACCTCCATACATTTTCATGTGCTAAAACACATGATTTTTACAAAGTTGCATAATTTTTCAAATACATCCACTCAATCACATATGGAACCATCCAAATCCAGAACCAAGTGTCCAGCATACTTGATTCTCTATATTAACGTGTACACAATGAATCAAATAAGCAACAGTCATAATGCTGACAAAATAATTCTTCACAAAAGCACTAATTCAAAGAAGAAGATGCACTTAAGCTATATGTATGTGTTATCTATCCCTTATGATTTCATTGGACTCGTTAATTTTGAAGAATTAATTCGCAAACACTCCCTAAGAGAACAACAGAATCTGAGTGAGAAAGAATATGGTACATTAAAAAATACAGCAGGCCCAAAAAAAGATACTGCTGCCACTAGACCCAACCAACATACAACTAAGACATCTAACAAGCTGTAATTTATACAAGGAAATGTAATAATGGGAATGCCAAATGAGAACTTTAATCATGATCAATAACGAGAATGCCAAATGAGAAACATCACCATGGCTCTAACATCAGATGATATAAAATATTTTTGAACTAATTAAAGCTATAACATGTTAATATTCCATTTACATAGGGAATCACTGTGGTATCAAATAAAATAAGTCTAAGTATTAAGTTTAGGCTTGGAACAGCTACAGTATAAATATCGTCACTCTTCAATAGAAGCCATTCCAGGACAACAGATTAGGTGACTTTTACCATCATGCCAAAGCACACCCAACAAAAAGAGTGATAAAAAATAACTACAGTATGCATAAAATAATTTCTCAACCAAGGAATAGCATAGAGCATTGACATACCAGTTCTTTCACTGCAATGAACTGCTCTTCAGTCAATTGACCTTGCCAACCCTGAGACCACAAAGAATATGTAAGTTCCCAATCACGATAACTTCTATCATCAGCTTATGGTTCACATTGTTGCATACCGAGTGAATATGTTCCCTTATACATTCAACAAAGCCACTACCACCAATTCCCTCTGCATCAATTTCTATCAAAGCTGCAAAGATTATATGGTGTCAAAGCTAAAACCAATAAGCATTATTTCCTAACATACACACTAAAATCCCTTCAAAGAATAGAAAAATAGAACTCGTATAAAGTTTCTATTCAAGCTCATGAGCATACCAAGGATTGTTCCATATTCAAATGATGAAAGAGGATCATCAGTCGCTCCCAATTTCAAAAGACGTAACCATAGACCCTGATTCAGCAATAACAAAAACCATTGATTATCAAATCGGGAACATTATACAAGATCGACACAACATTTAGATGGTAAGATTGTAAGAATATAAAATTGACTATTTCCAGAAAAACATAAAACATAAAATAAATCTAGCAGTTATGGTCATGTGAAGAGCATTAAAAAGAGTATATATGCATGCATCTATGGTGAAATATAACGCTGTTCCAGAAGACCACGATAGCAACCTATCGTTTGCTTACCAGTCAACATTAGGTGCAAATGTGCAAAGTGAAAATGAGAATACAAAACAAGTTTATAGGTTTATAATTTAAGTGCCCAGATAATTTGGAAAGATAACATTATAGTGGTTTCATGTAAATGATGTTTCCTGCATATTATTTTAGAGAATGGTATATATAATAATGGAGAAATACAAGATGACACTCCCTAATTCAAGGACTTAATTTTCCATGTATAAACTTGGACCAGATAACAATATGGTCATTCCTCCATCACGCCACAACTCATGAGGTCTTACGATTTTCATCTGGTTCCTTAGTGAAATTCTGAATCAGGAAAATCTTGGGTGACTAAAGTACCCTGTTTCACTTTTATGCTTAGATTTTTCATTAGTTATGATCTTAGCAAACCAAATATACATACATGAGAGTTATAACAAATAAGTACTATTTTCCTCCTCTAGTTTCCAGCACCACCAAACTCCATCACACCAGAAATACAACTCCCAAATCTATTCCAAACTCCTAATAACCATAAGATTAGGAAATTTTCATGCACATGAAGTCAGAAAGGTGGCGAGAAAGAGAGAGACAAAGACAGTAGGTTAAATTCTATTGTTATGCACATGAAGTAGCACATAAACTATGTGCACATGCGAGTGTGCGGGTGTGAGAGAGACAGTGCAAGAGAAAGAGAGCATAATAAACATAAAGAGACAAAGAAGACAGAGAAGAAAACTGTCATGTCCAAGTGCTAGAAGCATGCATACATTCAACAACATGCATGCATGGATGTGTATGTATGTACTTCCTTACATGCATGCATGCATATTCATTCACATACATACAAACGTGTGTGTGCTCGTATAATGGAGAGAGGGAGGATGCGGTGTTATAAAGAATCATGATCTATAATTACAGATGATGATAGAAATGATCAAATGAATTTTCTTGGGTGTATCAACTGGACATGAAAGATTCTCCCTGAAGGGAAACCTATGAACAGACCCTGTCCTCACCTGCAGCTTCACTTTAATATCCAAGACCATGCGCTCCCGTTCAGCCTGTAAGTTACAGATATTTAAACTGAATCAAAACATCGAATACTAGAATTACCAGGGGATGACCTGTGATCAAGGGAACTTACAGCCCTCTCTCTAGGACTTAGACTTTCTCCTTTGGACTCTCCATCCAACATTGAAGGTGAACTGGTATATAACAGCATATAAAAAGTTAGCAACAGAGGTCTCTGCTTTATATACATTCTCACTGAAGTATAAAACTTTCACCTAGGATTATGCTTTATGGCATATTCAAGAGCTCCACTAGCTGCTGACAGTATCTGCTTCCTTTTTTCCTCCTGCTCTTCTGATCTATAGTTGGAAGGGAACCTGTCATAAGTATATCTAGTACCAGATCCTGATGCATAGAACAAAATTTATTAGCATAGTTGCAACATAAACTAAGAAAGCATGATTCAGTTTGGTGATAGTGAACTACGATATAAAGTACAAAGACAGCCACGGTGTGCTGACAATGAAGATGATATAAAAAGTAAATATAAAAGCCAACACTCCTTAAGATTTGGTAGGATGCAAATGAATTGTGTCTAAATCCAACGTGGAACAGATACTAGATGAGGGACAACTCAAAAAACTCCCCCATATATCGTGACTTGCATGATTCACCACCAGTTCCCCTCAATCCTGATTGTACCCACGAGGTGACCATCGTGCTAAAGGGAGCAGCTACTTGAGAGCACCAAGTTACTTGGAGTATAGAAGTGTCATGAAGTGTTACCAAGCATTGTGTATTACTAAACTTGGACATGAATATGCAGAATAATAGTGGTATGTGGGCCAAGGCTAATGCTCAAATCTTGTCTAACCATATCTTCTATACTCATCCTGAAGATAATATATAGATATAAACTGACAAACAAAACATGAACACACAGTTTTGAAACAAAATATACAGATGGAGAATGAAACAGAAAATTACATGTGTGATGTGTGAAAAATCGAAACAAAATAAATATCAGAGCATTTCACTGAATCTGGAGAGGCACATATGCAGTGATGTATTCCAAGAACAAACAAGTCAATATAAGACCCTGACAAACAGATCATCTTACTAGAGAGAGTGGAGATAAGTCATTAATTTGTAACAGCAGCATCCCACTAAAACTAAAAGGCAAATTCTACAGGTAGCAATCGGACCAACTATGTTGTAATGTTGTACAAGTCAGAGCGTTGGGCAACAAAGAAGGCCCATGAAAGGAAGTTGGGAGTATAAGGATGCTTAGGTGGACCTCTGGTCGAACAATGTTTGATAGAGTACTGAAGGCATCTCCGGGGAAGAGTTGAGAGTTCCTATCACAGATAAATTGAGAGAACGAAGATTGTTGTGGTTTGGGCATGTTCGTAGAAAGGGTGACAGTCGTGGGGGCAGGGAGGAGGGGTACCCCAAGGAGGATGTGGGATGAGTAACTAAGTATAGATACGGGTGCCTTAGACATTTCGATGGACCTCACCTCCGATAGGAGTTCTTAAAGACATAAGATTAGGGTAGTGGACTAGGGGCAGAGACCTATGGCTGGTCTATATGAGAGGAAGGAAGCTCGAGAGGTTAAGGATGGGGGGAGGGATCTAGAGTACCTGAGTAAAAAGATAGACTAGGGGATTGTGTCATTGTCTTCCCTTCGCTACTTACGATTATATGGTAGTCGTCTTTTCATTTTCTCCTCTAGCCTTGATCTTCTTTCCTTTTTCCAATTCTTTCCTTATTTTCATTTGCATGTCTACCCTTAATCTTCTTTCCTTTGCAGCCTTTTTGTCCATGCTCTGTTTTTCACACACTCTTTTGCAAGCCGGGGGTCTTCACGGAGAACAGTCCTCTGGGCTAGAGAAAAGGATTGCGTACCACCCCCCCCCCCAGGGGGAGGACGAACCCACCTCCAGGTGGACATACTGGCTCCTTTGGTTTGGTTTTAGGCTTTTAGCAGCATGGGACGCACAAACTTGTCGGATTTGGAAGATGGCGCTGCTGACAGCATGGGGCTACTGTGGTTGGTCTTGGGAGCCTAGTATTTGTACTAAGAGCCATGAGCTCTGATAAACATGAAAAACATAATAGGTTCAGAAAGAATAATGCATTGTCACGGAAGAAAATAGATAGGTTTACACAAGTTGGACCTGTGAACCGAAAGTACTAGTATTAATAGGACTAACTTCCATCGTTCTGCTAATCAAGTGAACAGCAACACGAGATGTACCTGATATTCCCAGACCAGGGTCTGATATAGTTATAATCTCAGGCTCTGCTGAGGCTGAGGGCAAAATAGAAAGAGGATCTTGACCTCGCCCAATTGCATCTTGCAACTTATCAAGAAGATTACTACCGTTTTCACTAGAACCTATACCTCTTTCTAAATAATCCAAGAATCCTTGAGATTCCAGAAACTGAGTTACCTGTAAAATGGCAAAAGAAAGTATAAAAACAAAATATAGTAAGATTGCATTTAGTGGGTTGCAGAAGCCAAAAATAGGAATGTACAGATAAAATATAAAGCACTTCAATTACAAAACAAATTATCCACTTATATAATCATGTGGATTGGTTGGTAATTCTAATAAGTAAAATTTAAACCATCATGTCAAGTCTGTTACCATCTCATCTATTGGTTGGTGAGTTGCCCGCGAACGCTTCTTCAGAAATGCTTGAGTGTTGAACACTTGATTTGCAGTATTTTCCTGGAAATAGGATATGATATAGTATTTGTTCCATATTTATAAAGCACATGCAGTGTTTAAACTAAAATAAGGTTATATTCCTTACTATGAAGTTGCGGTAGCCTCCCAAGATTGAAGCAAAGAACTTGAGAAAAATGATTCTGAAATACAAGGAAAAAATTTTCAAAGGGTCAGCATCTATTAGATCAAAATGCAATTCTATTAATTAAAAATAGCCTGCTTTACCATACTACACACTCAATAACTTAACAAGCATGAGCAATACACTGTACCTAAGCAAGTTATTGAGCAAGCAACTAGTAAAAGTCATAACCTTGAAAGCAACACCATTTTGCTAATTGCATTAAGAAAGATATTGCAGCATAATAAGGTCAGAGATGAAGAATATGTACTATCCAATAAACTACTGCCTAAAACCCAAGAACAGTTACAGATTATCGCTATATATTCCAGTTTGTTCAGGGGATGAAGTGATCCTAGCTCAATTGTTAGATTGCATAGCTAATTTTGTGTATGGTATAATTGAATCAATGCCACAATGGAATGAATCATTCTGAAGGAGTGGAAAGATATTCTTTGGTTACACACTTGGAATGGAATGGATCAGTACACAATTGGAATGGAATGGAATGCTGCCATCAGACCCCTCTTTTCCATTTCTTTGTGAAGGGTTTTTCCATTACATCCAGTAAAGGAATGACTTAATAAATATACCCATTTTAAAACATGCTAACCATTCCTAAGATTCGACAACCAATTTGATTTAGTTTCATGTCTATGGTAACAAGTTGTATAAGCAATATTTTTGTATTGCTTTTTCTATGTGTGTGAAATTGAAGTTGAACTTTTTTCTGTGACCTCTGGTACTTGATCTCTTCATTCATGAAAATTCTTTTTTATCTTCAAACCTCAACTGTCATGAAAGAGTTCATTTTTATATTCCAAGCCAGAAAGTATATTGCTAGAATCTAACATGATATAAATTATTTGGCTTCTTTAAGATACTGTCATAATCTTTGTTAGGCACCCACCTACCAGCCCAACCCCACCGGAAGTATTCTAGAAGGAGTAATTCGGGGTTCTTTTGTTTTGGAATTGGTCCTTGGGCCTAACGTCCACCCAATATCTCCGTTAACTACGAGGGCAAATCTGTCCTTTTGCCATTTTACTCAATTCTGACAATTTTTCTATTTTTTTCCTTCTGTATTCATCTTCTCCACCTTTAGCCATCAAGAACAATTGCATGAATATCAAGAACATAAACCACCACAAATTTATTAAAAAACTATGATACAAAACCCATTAACATAAATCAAAACTTTAAATTTAAATAAGAAAACAAAAAAAAACCTAAAAGCGATAGAACCGTGATATGGGTTTTGTTTTTCACATGAAAAATAGAAATGTCTGTCAAGCTAAAGCTGGGTTGTGTTCTTCAAGTGAACAAAAGAAATGGGTTTTGTTCTTCACCGCAAAGGGAGCTCTCTGGCGAAGGTACAGTGGTCATTGAGTAAAGGCATCCTCCGCTACCTCCTCCATTGCCGGCGGCTATCTTCTCTCTTCCATTGCCGGCAGCCTCCTCCAGTTATTGGAATCTGAAACAAGATTTTATCCAAAGAATGTCATTCCTGAAAGAAGCCTCCACCCTGCCTTCGATGGCATACACTTTGTACCATAAGACCCATTAAATCTCGTTATGATTCAAACGAACACAATGTAACACTGATTTATGGAATGGTTTGACTTCTGAAACCGGAGACAAGCGTGTAACTGATGATAGACGAAAATTGGTTGCTGCCGCCTGCCAGCAAAAACCACCAGCAGTGGTTGTCCAGTTCTTCGCCCTGGTAGGCCAGGTCCTCTCAACAACCCTTCATTGACCTGGTCAACAGAGAAAACCCTATTTTGCCGTTTCACGTCTGGTCTTTGCATTCTATCCACCTACCTTCGAACTCAGTTCCTCTCGCTGCCGTCATTCACATAGTTATTCCAGGCCTGTTTGGGCATACAGTTCCCCCGGAAGATCAAGTTGATGAGCACGATTCACCCTAGTAGACACCGAGAAATTCCCCAGTTGGAAAGATGAGAGTCCCATTCTTGTCTCGACCAAGCAACGAAGAAGCGTAGCAGATGAGATTGGACCTATATATATCCTCTGCTCCACCGAGAGCCTGACCCCTTCTTCTATCTTATCTACTGCCTTGCTCCTTGGCTCCATAATGCTACAGCCGCTCGCTGTAATAGCTTAGAATAGATGACGACCCAGTTCCCGTTCTTTTCCGGTGCACTCGCTTTATATCTCTGACACACAAGGAACTACTACTAAAAACCTACTTTTTTTTCTTTTTGGACAAACGATTATGGAATGGTTTGACTTTGAACCAACAGTTCCCCAACCTGTAACATTTTTTAAGATGGGCAGGATAGGATTTGACCAAAAAGTTTTTTATGATTTAGGATTTTATTAGGGTTTTCGATTTAGGTTTTAGAGTTTGTTCCTGATGGTTAAGGTCAAGAAGATTAATATTCAGGAAAAGGAAAAAGAATATTTTTAAAAAATGTTGAAATAGAAGAAAATGGCAAAACACAGATTTGCCTCGTAGTTAACGGAGATGGTGGACGGACATTAGGCTGAGGGACCAATTCTAACACAAACTGCAATCCACAAGGCTTTTCTTGTGATAAATGAAGTTCAAGGACCAAAACCATAGTAACCCCTAAACCACAGTGACCAAATCCATAATTTACTCTTACATAAATATTCAGAATTATGAAAGCTGTGACCACTGGGCAAGTTATCCAGTAGTATTTAACATAAAATTTCGAGCACATATAACCTTTTGCATGTAAAAGGAGATTTTCACCTTTTGTTACTTTACTTCACCAAAACCTGCATCCAAGACATGCTAAAACTCTGGCCATATTACACAATATAATGTGTGGAATCTTGATAATGCAATCTTCATTCTAATCTACCTAAGGCAGTCTAATTAAAACTAAAGAATAGAAAAAAGAATTGAATATACTGACAAAACAGTTTCAGAACAGCAGTTTTAGATAAGAAAGACAGCATTTAATGAGTTTCATCGGATTTTATGTATTACCTGAGCTGAACATCATTCTCTGGTGACCAAGCCTTTCTATTAAATCTTGCATATTGCTCATACGACTCAAGATCAGACTTCAGTGAGTCTATCCAAACAACATTAGGATGCAATAACTTCAGAATATCGCTACGTAAAGAACTCATTTCTGGCTCTGGGATGGGAGGAATTTCCTCGTTGGTGGTGATGCAATTATGTTCAAGATCAACAACCACTACCTACAAAATATAGTTAGCAAAACATCTGATGTTGAATTAACAAATGATATGAGTAGATTGACATGCATCATTGTCTTATCGAAGTGGCACGCGGCATTTGAAACTATAGCATTGAGAATTTGTGACCATGAGGAGTTATTAGCGACTAGAAACTCATGGAAGGCCTAAGGAAAAGAATACTTCCAACCTCAAACAGCAACCACTTTTGTAATGGAAAAAATTCAAATTGCAGGAGAAGCAAGAGCACCCAACACAGTTTTATCATGTTGATAAGCAATGAAAAAATAAGACAAGTGTTAACAGTGATGTAATTCAATCATGCAGCTAAATTTAAGAACTTACACCATCCATTGACAGACCAGTAGTATCAACACCTGAATGAAGTCCCATCATATACGGTGTAGGAGCATCAATATAGTCTACTCCACTGAAAAATAGCAACGGAATGTAGACATGCTTCAGCACACAAACAAACAACCATCAGATAGCAATACAACGGAAGATCACATGATTGCAGTGGCATGCAAAGATTATGTGAAACATTATGTGCAACCTCCATGAAAGATTAGCTTATTAGTTCAGTCTCACAGACATTGAGATATCCGATTCTGACATTCAAGCAAAAGTTTACCTGCCAACGGAACGGGTAGATCAAATGGCATATAGCTTCGGAAGCAAGTGTTAATAGAGAGTATCTACATAAAAACAAATAATTCAAGAATTAATACATGCATTTAAAATCATAAAGTAACCAATGGTTGACACAGACACTGCCATATTTTTGCAGTAATTCACAATTATTTGCAGAATTATACTCACTGAACTGTAATAATTGTCTTTCACTTGACTTATACCACTATTAAATGACAAATACCAGAAAACACCATGACTACATGAGCCTCGTATATTGTGTTACAGATCTATTTAAGTCATCTACAGATTACTTTAGTCTCTACAGTTAGTTGCAATTGTGCAAATATCACTATCCAAGCTCAATATGGGATGCTCAAATTTTCACATTTTTACTAATCATTGTTTAATATCCTATGCAACTGATATCCTACAAATGTAGAATCCTTTCTACAGCCTTAGCTCCTCACATTCCTAAACTCACACCTATGATCTACTGAGAATACATATTGAATGACAGAAAATTGATCATCAGTTAAGAAAAATGGATTGCAGGGCCTTGCATGGTGCCATCGTGACCAAGAATATGGTGTTAACTTTATATGTGAAAGAAAAATAAATAGTAGAGACCAAAGAAACTCAGAACTTTGATTAGTTCATGTATCTTAAGTGAAAGAGATACTTGTTTGATCGAAGCAAAACCCTCCTCTCGATCAACACAGCTGTAAACAGTTTAATGAAATTGTCGACATCCAGGCACTGCACCAGCGGTTGAAAAGATATCTGCTCAAGTAAATAGGCAACAATTATCAAGTGTAACAGCCAATGTCATAACAAGTAATTACATCAACGATCATTGTCACGATAATTTCATGCACGTACATCAGCGTGAGGAAGCCCATCCTTTGGTGGAAAGTCAACCGAAAGCAAGCTATTCTCAATTGCAAAGAGAACCCGTTCTTTTCCAGGAGTAGGCAAAGGCACTTTGGACACAGTATATGCGATAGCATCCCATAATGGCTTGCTGCAATGGTTTCAGAGCTGAATACATTATATAGAATAAAGGAATAATATGGGCTTTCCCATGACCTAGAAGAATAAACAATTGTTTATGAAAGAACTAAATACTAGGACTTTGAAAAGATACCAAGATAATTCTTTGTGATCAAGAATTACATATTTAGAACACCAGAAATTGATATAATGTAAATAATTGTCTTTGGGAAGTCTTTGCCTAGCCTTCATTAGTATCTAATGAATGATGAACCTGTGTGTCCATCAGCAGGTAAGCATCTATGATTAGGCAAAAACTGATGATAGATATGTGCATAACAAGTAGAAGATTTGATTTGTGCAAACAACTAAGGAGAATCTTACCTACTTCCATTTGAGGAAAAGCAAAGTAGATATATTTCCTCTAGTACTTCCCGAAGGATGTGAAAACTGGGAGCGCGTGAAACCAGACATATACATTTGTCAGCAAATGAATTTGCCGGAATGTGATAAGCTTCAGCAATATCCTCACAAACAGGATCACGAAAAGCAATGCAACTGACATAAATCTTAGAACCATCACCCTCTGCAGCAAATTACATCAAAACATAATAAAAGATTAGTAAGTGCTTCCTACACTGCTCCAACTACATAACCAAGACAATGGTGAGGATAGAACAATCATGTCATGTACAGGCACCATAGAAACGAGAAAGGGAAATAAACATGCGGATCCACCTGTCATTTTCGGTGTAGACAACATTATACACTGAATAGAATAGATCTGCAGGTCTAAAAGAGATTATCATAAGAAACACGACATCTACAATACAACCAAAGAACAAACCTTTATCCTACTCATTAGAAGTACTCAAATGTCAAAAGCTATAGTAAATTACGAAGATGTGAGCCAATCTTAGGGATCTAGAAAGGAAATAACAATGTCGAAGATAAGTATTCAAAAACATGAATAGCATCCTTCCATGCTTCTGGTTTAACGCCAAGTCCTTTGGTATATTTGGATCACATCTCTCTCTTTTCCACCTCCCACCTATTGATCTCAGCCAAACCCCAGGCCCCATCTCCCCAAACTTCAATTGACCATACTGCCCTGAGCTTTTCCAGCATATCTTCATTTCAAATTCATCAAGCTTAGTGTGGCCCAATGATGCGTAGGTGGATGGGTAAAAAGAGGGATAAGACTAGGGTGAGATTAACAATCTAATTAGATCAAGGATAAAGTACTTAAACACCACCAAGATTAATCAAATTGGCGAAGGTTAATGTTACTAGTGATAAAGCAACAGCACCACACTAGCAACAATCAAGAATCGACTCCTTTTGTGTATGAACACTCAAAACAGCTTCACAAGCTATTATAAACTCATTATTCAAAAAAAAAAAAGTTGCCTTCCAGCTACAACTTGGAACCCCATATATAGGCTGGAAGATAAACCTAACTCTTGAAAAAACGAAAAGACTAAAGAAAGACCAAAAGTTGGAAAGCAATTAAAAGACTATTAATGAAGCGTCAATGAGAAAGAATCTTAATCTCCTTTGGGCTGCCAGAAAATTATACTCCCTTTAATTGTTTCGAACCCAAAATAAGAGTCTGAATCAAACCCAAGGTGAGCCGGAGACATAAAATGGGTTGGTGTTCTACTTGCTGAAAATAACATGGATGCCTCTACATCAACCTCCTCTGGTTAGGAAGGGTTTGCCCTCAAATCTTCCAATGGACCATCTTCAAGATAAGAAGAAAGATCTCCAACATTGAAAGTTGCTGATATGTTTGTATTCCCAGGTAACTCTAGTTTGTAGGCATTATCTCCAATCCTTGTCAACACCTTATATGGTCCATCTCCTCTTGCCATTAGCTTGTTCTTCCTTTTTAAAGGAAATCTTTCCTTCCTTAAGTTCAACTACACGAGATCTCCAGGTTCAAAGAGAGCCTTCTTGCGATGCTTGTTGGCCTTTTTCTTGTACAAGTCGTTGACATGTTCAATCTTTGCTGACTTGTTCATGAATCTTTTGCATTTCTTTGGCTCGAGTTGATGCCTCAAAGTGAACTTCACTACCTTTAGGCAGTTGTATCAGATCAATAAGGGTGAGAGGATTCACTCCATAGTTCACTTCAAATGGTGTGCATCCAATAGCATAAGTTGGAGATCTAAGAAAAACTCAGTAAAAGAAAGTTTAACATCCCAATCTTTCAAGGACTTGCTCACCATACTTCTTAGCAAGGTTGTGAGTGTTCGATAGTTACCTCCATCTGTCCATCCATTTGCGGATGGTAGGCAGTGCTGAACAATAACTTGGTGCCTAATAACTTCCACAATGATTTCCAAAAGTATTTAACGTTCACCTGGTAGCCTAAACGTAGATCAACCCAAATAGCCTAGTCATAACACAGCTAAACTCATTTAATTCTTTCAATAGTGTGTGTTCTTCATCCAGTAATGCCTCTTCACCTCTTGGATTTGGAAGTGTACTTTCCTTGAATCCATATTCATCCCCACATCTATTCCCCACTCAATAAAATTCTCATTTATCATTGTGGTTCCGACAAATACCACATTTTTTCCTTGGATATCAGTCCCCTCAAAGACAGTTTTAGTAATTCTAATCTCGATTTCATTCTCCCCATCCATGAAATCCTGCTTGATCGCAAGGGATGAATTAATTATCTCAATTAGGGCCCTCATATCAACATGGGATTTTTCTCCAACCAGAATATCCCCAAACTCCACAATATCACCCGGAACAAGTGCCTCCTAGAATTGATGATATGAAGAAGCAGAGCAATCTCCAGCCTCTTCAATACCCATTGAGTAGAAGATTTTATCAAGTATATTGATGTAACATACGATATAAACCATAAACTTTGGATGGACATTTGCAGGAACTAGACCAAAAAGGTCTGAATCTCGATTTGAATGCAACACCTCACAAACTTTGACGAATAGACTAGACACTGTTAATATCCCCACTACCTTTGACAAAGGATCCAAATAGTTATAAAATGATTTCTGCCTACTTCTGCAATTCGATTCACTGATAAAGTCATGGATATAAATCTCCTCTCATTTAACCTTTCTCCTGTCATAATACCCCTCAAATCAACGACTAATTGCCCCTTTAGGATCGATTTAACATTTTTTACAAAAGAAACAAAATATGGAAGCAAAGTGAGAAGTCGTGCACAGAAAAAGGGGTTGATGTTTTAACGCAACTGGGATTAGGCGGGATTGGCCTGTCACATAGGCCATATAGAGATTGGGCCAAACCTCATGCCAGTTTACCTGTTGTAGTCTATGAATTTTCCATCGACGAGACCGTCGAAGTTGTCGTACTTCTCTCAGTCGAACTCGGGATTGAGGATCCTTTGTGTAAATCCCCAAAATTTCTAAAACACTAAATCGGGTGCCGTTACTTTAAAATTACAACAACTAAGTCTTGAATATGAACTTGAAATTTAATTTTATTTACAACTTAGCTTACAATTACATCGGAGATCAAATACTAGTGGAAACGTAACTCAATAGCTTATAATACAACAAAATTTGCTATTGATTAGAACAATACTACTTTATGCAGATCCTCTTTACTCCTTCCCTGAGATATATACATGAGATATATAAGCTAAAAAGTTTAGTGAGTAGTTATGGTTTCATGAATAAACAATTTTCATGATGTTTAACATTTTGTGAATAGTAATTCACTAAATCTCTTGATCATACACAAAAATAATCTTTTTATCATGCATAAAAATTCTTTTGAGATCTCACTTGAACCGTGTAAGTATGCCATACTTGTCTTGAGGTTTGCTAACTCCGGGTCCATTAAAGGTTTCCCCACAAGGTCCGTTTGCAAGACTTCCCTTTTTATAATATCCCGTACGTTGGATATTTATGGTCATACTTGACATGTAAAAACTTTCATGCCTTGTGTAACACATACTTGTATCATAACATGCAAACGCTTTCATGCCTCGGTGTAAAACACATACTTGTATCAAAACATGTCATCATGCATGTCTTGTATAACATCGTCATCTAAAGCAAACATGCCAAAATATCTTATAATGCATATAGCATGTATGTACCTCATAAATCTCATAAGTACTCACCTTGACTATGTTTAACTTTTCCTTAATTTCTTTCTTCAAGCTTGATTAGTATAAATAGAGAGATTTCCTATTTTTGGTATGGAATTATAGGTAACACTTCAACCACTATTTATAGGTAAATTCATTGCATTAGCTACTTGTCTTCTTGCTCCTAAAATTATACTCTTATGATAGTTTAACACCTCATTTTTTAGGATAAGAGAATCTTGACACCTCATGCTTAATATAAAAGAATCTTGACATATCATGCTTAATATAAAGGAATCTTCACACACCATGCTACTAGCTTTTATTTGTCCTGCTTCTAGCTCTTGCTTGTCATAATGAATTTTTGCCAACAAATGCTTCTAGCCTTGACAACTCATAACTAGCTTGTTTTGTCATGCTTACTAGACTTGCTTAGTCATCAAATAGCTTCCCAACACATACTTCTAGCCCTTACAACTCATCACTTCATGTTTGATTTCTCATGCTTTGCCTTGTAAGCTACTTGTAAGTTACTTGCGTTGTAAATATGATAGCTTAATAAATGCTACAGTTGTTGGACTCTTTTTTAAGAGTACTTCATTTAGTTCTAAAATCTTGTATTTAAAGCTTAAACATTAAGATTTAGCAAATAAAGAAACTAGGGTGTTACACCTTGCACGAAAATGTTTTTACTTTTCTGGGCAGAATCAAGATTGTGGAAGAACCCTCCGGTGAATTAGCCTGAAGCGCTTGGTAGTACCCATCTGGTGAGTCTGTATCTAGATTTGGACGCGAGTCTGAATCTTCTTCACTTCTGCCAAAAAATGGAGCCCTTGGAGTTTCAAATTTTAGGATTCTTGATTCATCTCCCAAGAGATTTGTGGTTATGTGATAAGATTTCAATTAATGATGCATCATAAACATCGATTCATTGACTTCAACTATTAGGGCTTGATTATCGATCTCCTCCAACTAAGATAAGTCTCTTATTTCTTTCTCTAAATCTCTTTCCCTAGTTGTCTTCTCCTTTCCCCTGTTCTTCACAATCTTCCCTCTATTCTTTCTTCACGATCAACAGATCTTCTTTTAAGGAACTCAAATTTGATTTCACTGAACTGAGGGTTTCCAACATCTTTTTGGTTGTTGACGGCATACTCCTCAAGATCTCCTCCTCTGATACCATTTGTTCACACCAAATCGATGACAACAGAATTGGTGATATGAATCATGATTTAAGGAACATAGAATTGAATTCCAGGCACTTTGAGACTGTCGCATGTCTCCCAAGGCTTTCGCCCAAAATCACACCTAGCTTGATCCATAGCCTAATGACCAACCCCCCTATTAATCCTATGACACTAAGTACAATTCTTGCATTATCTACTTGTATCAGTGCATTAGGCACTTGTATCTTAGCCTACTATATTTGACTATTTGACCCACTACCTAGGGTATAACAGCTCGAGTGTTTATCTACCATTTTAGCTGTTGCATAAACGAACGAGCTAGTTTTGTCAATTAACACAATAGTAAAAACAAAAAATGTACATTGTACATCCAGACACATTTGTCCTAGTATGCTCATCCACAAAGAAAGCAAAGTGATATTCACCAAGTTGTATTCCTTGTCTTATAAGAAAAACACTGATCTCACTACCACATGTTTAAGACAAGTCAGGACTTTTTCAGACAATTTCTTGATTGCATCAACATGCCATGACCTTCATTGTTACAACTCATTATGTGCATATTGGTTTTAAAATGACAAGTTTATTACATGCTTAGCATAAGGTGACCATTGTGATGAACAAAATCACAAGCAGCTTACTCGTGTGAGAGACCCCAAGGGTTGATGTTCCAAAACCCATGAGGTACATAGAAAACTGAACACATAGAATACTGACAGCCATAGTTTGAGACCCTAACTTGGAGAGGCATGTCAAGGTACATACCTCTTATTATCTAAATCACTAAATGGATTCGAATCTATATGGTGGGCTGATGGCATAGGAAGCATTTGGAGATACGAAGAAGTGTTAACACAATAAGTACTTTGATGCTCTCAAAGAGCCAACTTCTAGTTCCTATTCATGCAAATCTAAAGGAAGTTTTATCTCTCATAGATATCCAAATGGCCAAGGAATGTCTCATTTGATGACCTTTCCAACAACTTCGATGTAATTTGATCTCTTTATCTCTCGTCTTGTTATTTGGTCATGAAAAAGCAACATAATTCTGAGCATTGTTCTCTTAGTAGTTACTATCCATATTTATCACATCAAAATACTTGTTTAGTATGAAGAATCCTCTCATGTAGAGACACGGAGGTGAAGAGAATTTTGTCAATCTTATCCGCTTGTTAGCTAGAAACTTTAGGGTTGAATTTCCATTTAGGAAAGTGTTTCAATCATGGGCATTTGACATGCTTGTATTGCATTTATTAAGTTCTTATTCAATTTACTACTAATGCATGATGCAAGGCTTTTTTATTTCATCAAATTGTTAGTTCTTTTCTTGGTTCGTGTTATGACTAAATCTTGTGAATTACATCTAATGATTACAACATCAATATCTAGATTTTCTTTGAGGTGAATGATGAATGATAAGCTAGAATGGATTTTTCCTGCAATATTGTGATCATTCATGCTAGCTCACATGGTTAATTTTTAAGATGAGAGATGTCAATGGGTTGTGTGCATCCAAAAAGATGGCTTCAAGGACAAGGGAAAAAAAGAGGAAACAAGAAAAAGACACACGTATTGAAATCATCTAGCAATGTTACTCCGCACCTTTATACACTAGAATTGATTGCCTATCTCCATCCTTATATCTTGTTGGAATGCATCATTCTTTGGTGCAAAGTAATATCAGATATGATCTTAAAATTGAATGATTTGCTCACTCTCTTTATCTCTTCGTCTCTCTCTATCTCTATCTCCATCTCTTTATCTCTCTATATATATATATATATACACACATATATCCATCTATCTTTATTTGTAGACTACCGCTAGTAGCTCTATGGTAGTTGTGCTACCTTGAAGGTTGTGTTTCATCAGCTGGTAATCATGTTATGTAATTTTTTCTGTCAATGAAGTATTGGATTTAGTTGAATTGTTTGCCTAGTTTACATGTGTGTGCTCATTTTCAATTGAACTGCTTGATCCATCTCCTTGCAAAGAAAAGGTTTAAGAGACATTACTACTTACAGACCTCTTGTTCCTAATGAATGGAACAAACCACTACAAAATTTAAGAAGTATTCTCTTTGTTAGTTCATACTACCATAGTCAAACCCTCAGTAAATTCCCTCCTATGGAAGTTTTTTCACTAATTGGTGTCCCCAAACAACCTCATGGCCTCCCACATCTATATCTTGGAAGAATCATTTGGTATGTGCTAAACAAATAGTAAGCAAATGAATAACAAAATGAACTGAGAAGCACTAAGAAAAAGATAAATATCCTTGATATTAGTTCAGTATTTTACATACCAGTTAAAACAATAGGATAACTGCGTGGGAAAGATAATGCATTCCTGGAATCAAACCCACTTGTGTAGAATTCCACGCCAGCAGGTAGAACACACTGCATTACAACAAAACTTAGACAATGAGAGTGCAACATAACATGAATAAATATACTGAAGCAAACTATCATGACATTTGGTCATATAGATACAGAAATATGCCTTTGCCCAATGCAAAGGTTTCCCCATTGGTCAAGGGTTCAAATTGGAGAGACATTCTCTATGGTTTGCAAGGGTGAGAAACACACATGGTCAATGCCGCTTGACGAAAAGGGATGATACATTATTATTACAGCATATATTAGCATACCAATTTTATCACTACATAAAATCATGCACCACGAAAAATACACTTCAAGCCTTCATCTGTTACTGATACATTGTTTCCTCTGGTCTGACAACGTATCTCCAACTTAACCACAAGCAAGTAGAAATTACATTACCAGCAAGTATCTCACCTTCTTGAATAAAGACAGGGTTGATACAAAATTGAACAGGGATTAACACAATCACGACTCATATATTAAAAGATGCACATTACTCATCATTCCAAAAGAAGGGAAAGGATGAGGGGAAAAGTAGAGAGAACTGCATCTTGAATTGCGAGGCTAGAACTGTTAATTTCAACTTCAAAATTGATATGCAAGTTATGTAGCTTACAAGATAAAATCGTTAACTGCATTAGAGTTATAACAAGGACTGCATATAAAAGGTACTAGGCTAAATTTCTAGAGAAGGATAATCAAATTGCAATACAACACAGCAGAAATCAGAGGCTACGAAAACCCATATGATATCAAATCGCATTCAAATCAAAAAACTTACTGTGGGAAGCTGGGGCGGGGGAGGAGGATAAAGCATGTGAGTAGGAGGAGGGTACTGATCAAGGAGAGAAGCCAAATAGAAAACCCCTGTCCCATGAAACCCTTTTTCACCATCCAGCGTACGAATCTCCGGTCCAATTCCACACACCACGAAGTATTCGAACAACTGACTCATTCTCTCTCTCTCTCTCTAACTATACTTGGAATTACAAGCTAGAGAGAGAAAGAGAAGGCAACATAGATGATTGATTGAGCACTGTCAGAAATGAACTACCCTTGATGGATGGTTTTGATGATGCCTTTAACAGTTAACACAAAAACACTCCTTTCCCAGATCTGCTTGTGAAAATCTTTGAGAGATTGTAGAAGTGAAATGGATCTGAATTAAGGTTTTCGATGATGAAAAAAATTGAAAAAAGCAGTCAGATGTTTCAAAGGCAGCTCGTATTGCGGATATGGCGATCCGGGGCTTATTCGCTGGATCACCGTGTTGCCAAACGAACTCCTATTGATACTGGTGTGTTCACTGTGACATGTAATACTATTATACAATGAATACATAGTAAATTACGTTTATTGCCATTTTTGTTATATAATTTGTAATTTATTGTTATGTTAAATATCTATATCTAGGGTTGGTTCACGTGAGATCAAGGGTTTTCGTGAGACTCGTGAGACTAATTTATGTTCATTGATCAACTTTATAAACTAATGATCTAATAATCTAAAATTGCATGGTGGCAATTTTGTAATTATTTAGAAATCTCGTAGCAATTTTGTGATTATGAATGTTGAGATAGTAGATCTAATCCAAAGTTTGAGAATTGGTCATACGGGTCTTACGGAAAACCCCCGGTCTCATATGATCTCAAGTCTCTATATCTATTCTATATTATAAAGCATTTGATAAAACTCTTAAAAATCATTTTTTATGCGTAAAGTACTGTTTATTAATGTATATTACTTAAAACTCAAGATGACAAGTAGATTGTGCATAAGTACAACTTATTAAAGCTCCATATCTGAATTCGTGTAAATAACTGCAGATAAACATAATCAAATGCAGGATAAACATCTCATTTTAAATATAAAATATCTAAAATATAATTAGGATAATTATTGAATTCTAAAAGAATACTTAATTATTATCTTTATAAAATTTATAATATTAAACCAAAAATAAATTATTTTATTATTATATTTATATTATATTATAAAGCATTTGACAAAAACTCTTAAAAATCATTTTTTATGCGTAAAGTACTGTTTATTAATGCATATTACTTAAAACTCAAGATTACAAGTAGATTATGCATAAATACAACTTATTAAAACTCCATATATTAATTCGTGTAAATAACTGCAGATAAACATAATCAAATACAGGATAAATATCTCATTTTAAATATAAAATATCTAAAATATAATTAGAATAATCATTGAATTCTAACATAATATTGAATTATTATCTTTATAAAATTTATAATATTAAA
>NC_037540.1:23711641-23716345 GCF_001531365.2 Cynara cardunculus var. scolymus | reverse complement strand
ATTTGATATTAACATTAATATTTTTTTTCAAATTTTTATGATATCATCAAATTTATATTTTATTCAAAAATAAAATCATTATTGCTTTCTTAAAAACAAATAAAATCGTATTATAACATCGACAGGGACAAATAAAATAGAACATTAAAATCGAGATTTGTCTCGCTGCATTGCACGAGTACTCTTCTAGTTATGAAAGATGTATGCAAAATTAATATTTAATATAACTTATAGCTTGTTTTGCAACCTACTTTTTTAAATTGATTCTAAAATGAATTGCACATAGAAAACTATAATTAAGGGTCATATAAATGTAGTTAACTGAATAAAGAGTGAATTGCACTAGTGATCTTGTGATATGTTCAAATTTTGAATTTGGTCTCTAAAACAAACTATTTACATTGATCTTCCTAAAAAATTTGTTTAATAACACTTAGGGTCTCTAAAGTCAACTCTGTCAGTTAGCAACCGTTATAAAAGACTAATCATTCTTTGGATAAACTTTGGGGACCAAAAGTGTAGTTCGCTCTAAATTTTTTGTGAACCGCATATTTTTAAAAATGAGCAAATTGTATGAAAATGCAACGTACTTTATCATGATTCCTATTTTAGGTAACATGCTTTCGAAACATTTGTTTTGGTACCTAAGATGTAGACTTTTCAAATATTGACATGTTTAACCATTAACTGGTTAACATGTTGACATACAAATTATGTGAACATACAAGTAAACATCATTTGCTGATGTGGCCGGTGATATAGACTTTTAATATAAAATTAGTTTTAAAAATAGTTATTTTTATTAGAATTTATTTTATTTGCATTCCAAACAAATAAATAAAATACACAAGATCAATGTATGATTTTTCATGTTTTTCAACCAAGATGAATATCAACCAATATTTAACCTAGATGAATATCAATTAATATTTCATGAAATTTGCAAAAACAACTAAAAAATCTATGATGAGAATGAAGAACATTAACAAAAAGTTCTACCAAAACCTGGAAGTTATAACACCAAATCAACTCATGTTAACACGGATGAATATCAATTCATATTTCATAAAAATAAGCAAATTGTCATTTCTAACCCTCGACAAAGAACATTATGTAAGTTTTTAATGCAGGTCTCCCATATTTAATCAATAATTTAAGACAATAACCGTTGCTGATATCAAAGCTCATAAAGACATAATTACGAAGACAACTCCTATATAAACAAAGTTAACCCAAAGGGGAATGTAACACCCCCAAATCTCACATTGCATATAACATATGTTACATTCATAGATTACATGTTTTCCCCCACATAGGTCCATAATACAAGAGACTATGCTATAAAATATACAACTCAAAAATTCCAAAAGTACATGTTCTTGTATCTTAACATCTATACTTCAAAACATGACTAATTAAGAACTTCAAAACATGACTAATTAAGATCTTCATACAGCTAAGCACATAGGGAAATAATCATAGAATGCTCTTTCCCTTATTATCATTACCTGCACACATATTTTAAAACACAAAATGAGGGTTAGACATGAATGTCTAGTGAGGTTCCCTTTTTATGTAATGCAGGGTGAATATCACCAAAATATTTAAACCATTTCATATAATGAATGATAAAACCACATTCTGTTTGAGTCCATCGGACCTCTGGTTCCAAAAAACATACTTAGAACATATTCTGTTTGAGTCCATCGGACCTCTGGTTCCAAAGACCACACTTAGAAAATATTTCAACTCATAAGAGAACCAGAGCCCCTCTGGTTCCTCTACGAGATCCTCTGGTTCCTCGACCAGAGCCTCTGGTTGTACTAACCAGAGCCTCTTGCTCAGGTAATTTCTCATAATGTTCCTTGACTAACTTTGTAAGTAATAAAATAGCCTTTTTCATAACTAAAAATGATTAAAAAGAGTTCATTTATAACCAGAGCTTTTGGTTCAAAAGACAAGACCAACCCGATGTGTAAGCCAACCAGAGCCCCTCTGGTCTGTTTTCATAAAAAAAAATTCTAAGTATAAAAATCATTGAAATATCTTTAAAATGTAGATTTGACACAGAGCTCGTTTCTTACAAATACAGAGCCTCTGGTTTAACTAAAACTTTGTAAAACACTTGTATAATTTTCAAACCATCATCCAGAACCCTCTGGTTCTATATTGAGGAACAATCAGAGCTCCTCTGGTTCCTCATAAAATGAACATTCTGATCTAAAACACTTTTAACCAAAACCAATGACCATAGGCCATACTTTCCCGTAACCATAACATCAATACCATTATTTCTAATAAGAACAACATCTCTGAATYCTCAAATCACCAAGAAGTGAGAACTCCAATCTGTTGTAATCTTAAAAGATATAATAGCAAYAGTTATACCATGCACACACAACGACCATCCTTATTACATCCAAAATTCCCCTTAATAGCAACAACTATATCCATCACACACAACGACCACCCTTATTTCCCCTGAAATTCTAATGAACTATTTCATCCAATGACAGGCTGCAGTCATTTATGTCAGAGTGAACCTCGTCTATAGTTTTAACCAATCATGGTCTTAAAATAGGTTTATATTCAAAACCTTTTTAAGCCTTAGAACAATCTGTTCTGTAAATGATTTCTCAAATCATCTAATCTTCTTTAAATCCTCAACACAGGATATCATTTCCAAAACTGTTTTTAAAGCACAGTTTCTGCTTTAATCTTTCCAAAACAGTTTCAAATTTCAAAATCATAAAACATTTCTTTTAAACTGTTTAGAACAGTTTTACCAAACTCTTTCTAAATCTCAGACCACCAAAACCCAACGGTTTATAAAATCAGACAATAGCTTAAAACTCAAAGTTTGTAATCAAACAGTAATTCAAAAACTCACCTTAACAACACAGATTCTGCAGATAATAATACACAACAAATCTTTAAATCACTTTTGTGCAAAATTCTTCTCAAGAACACTTCCACCGCCACACAAACACTCCTTTTTCCTCTCAAAAGCTTTATGAAAATAAAGATAAGATAATCCTTATCTTTTATTCTCCTTTTTATGTGCTCACTAAGGCGGTGAGTGTTTTTAATATTATAAACCTCTCTCTTAGGCGGTGGTGGTTGTATTATATTACAAAAAAATTGACTTTGCTTCACCATGAAGATAACACGTCTTCATATTATAAATAATTAAATTCCATGTATGCACCACATCATATACACGCACATATATATCATGTATGCATCATATCACCTTTTCACCTATATGCATACCATTCATGCAATAATTAATTATTATGCCTGTCATCACGTAGTTTCAAATAATAATCACGTATAGGTTACCTCAACCCAGGTTGTCTGAAACCCAGTTATAACAGGGAACACACAAGTTATATTCTTTCAGGCAACATACGAAGTTCACTCGAAGCATTGTTAAAGCATTTTTGACGTTTTCAATCAAACTCACGATTCTTTACTTAGGATCATATTGTAATCTTTATATTTACGACAATTGTTATCAAAGGGACGACGTCCCTGTTTCACGTCACTAGTGAATTGACGATCTTGAGCGTCGTATGTGGTTCTTACTTTCGACGGGGGTTTTCCATGTCCAAAAAATCTAGTGTTTTGTTTACTTTCTTGCGATTGATGTGTGTTTATCGAAGAATACTATTTTTAATTGTTAAAGCTCCATGACAACCTTAAGCTATTTTTATAAAGTAATTTCTAGCATAAACAGTTTGGCGCCCACCGTGAGTCCCCAATGTAGAAGTTCTTCGAAAAATATATGTCCTTCTAACGATTTTTGCCATGTTTGTGACTCTCAAGAGTATGGTTGGAGCAAATCATGATGTCTTAGCTCAAATGAGAGGAGAATTGGAAATTGCTCGACGTCTTATCGATCTGTTGGATGAGCAAAATCGCAAGGCTCAACATGAAATCTTTAACTTACGGAACTTAGGATTGATAGCTAGGGCTGTAAACGAACCGAACGAACACGAACGGAGGCTTGTTCGTGTTCGTTTGTTTAACTTAAACGAACAAACGAACGAACACGAACGGTAAACGAACGAAAATAATTGTGTTCGTGTTCGTTCGTTTAGAAATACGATGTGTTCGTGTTCGTTTATGTTCGTTCGTTAACAAGTTAAACGAACGTAAACGAACGTAAAYGAACGAACATAAACGAACAGTCTTAACGAACATAAACGAACATGCCTAAATGAACATAAAGGAACATAAACGAACAGCCTAACGAACATAAACGAACATGCCTAAATGAACATAAACGAACATGCCTAAATGAACGTAATCAAACGAACACCACTATTTGTCATTCAGTTAACTATTACACACCAATTGTCCATAGTTTAAAATAAACAAACCACCATTGTCATTTGAACAAAAAAAACAATCCGCTCATCATCATCTGTCATTTGTCACCTCATGGAAGTTCAATATATATCATATCATCAGTTTCCTACAACAAACAAACAAAACAATTATTAATTGTTGTAAGAAAACAAGTGTCATAAATTCATAATTGATAAGATTAAGCAAATTACCTTGGTTTTCTTTTTGTGTAGTCCATAATGATGACGATACCAATCAGCTCCGCAAATGAGCATATCTACCGTCTTCGTCCCTAAAGAGGCGCGATGAGCATCGATAACTCTCCCACCAGCACTAAAAGCTGATTCTGAA
>NC_037540.1:23700812-23710821 GCF_001531365.2 Cynara cardunculus var. scolymus | reverse complement strand
AAGATCAAATGCTTCTTTGATAAGGTCATTTGCTTGGAAAGTTCGCTAAATATATGCAATCGACCCGGAGAAGCATTCACGTGTTTCACACTCTCACGAACATTGTGAATAATGTCTTTAATTTCCGATAAACCATCTTGAACCAACAAATTGAGAATGTGTGCACAACACCGCACATGGAATAACTTCCCCCCAACAACAAGCTTTTTCTGAAAGTTCATAATTTCCATCAACTTTGTAGCTACCACATCATTAGTTGTAGTATTGTCAACCGTCAAAGTAGCAACCTTTGTCTCAATATTCCACTCTTTTAAACACTTAAAGAGGGAATCATATATACATAGTCCAGAATAAGGTGGTGGTACATCAATAAAACTCGATATGCATTTGTTAAGCTTGAAATCGGAATCTACAAAATGACAAGTAACAACCATATAATGAATATTTTGCACCGACGTCTACATATCAGTTGTTATACTCACACGATTGACAGCGCTTAGCATTTTCTTGATTCTTTTTTTGCCTATTTCATAACTAGCAACACAATCTTGCTTAGCCGATGCACGTGAAATCTTGTTAAACCCGGGGTTAGCTTCCTTCATAACCAYATTAAATAGTTCATACTCAACAAAATTAAATGGCAACTCATGAACCATAATCATAAGAGAAACAACCTCTCTAATCCTACTATTGTCAAATTTCCAGTTTTGGATCATAGAAGAATCTAATTTCCCCGGCACAACCTTTAACTTTAACTGACCTGGATGAATGGTGTTGACGGCTTTTAACTTTGGGCAATCAGTAATATGCCTATGCAATGGTGTGGTGGTTCCATCTTTAAGTTTCTTTATCTTCTCACCATAATGGATGCACTCACAAACTTCAGTTCCAGTAGCCAACTTCACCAAGCGAAAATGTTCCCAAACTCCTGAAGTCTTCTTTCTTTTCCTTTTAGCATATGGAGTAGATTCTTCATTGTTGACTATGTTGGTCTTTTCTATACCACCATCAACGGCTGCTACAACGTCGTCTCCATCATTCGATCCGATAACAACCATTTCGGGAGTACTTTCCATTCTTGATGTGTTTGCACTTGATTCAATTTCCGTTGATTCAAGTTCTTGAGGCGATTGCATCCGATCTAAATATAAATCATCATGAAAGAAATATGGACCGCTACAGGAGACATCCGACATCTACAAAATGCAAAAAAACATTTTAAATAAAAATGAGTTTTAGCCAGCAAATAAAAAGCAAATGAAAACGCAGCAGGGCTTCATGTTCCAAGAGGATGAGAACGACAACTCACATGAAACATAAAAAATAAAAAGCAAATGAAAATTGGTTTAAGATATATAATTTTGTATATTACTAGCTCTGATCGGCGCAAAAAAGCAAGAAAATAAGTAGGGGCCTAGCAGTTTTTCTACTATTCCTTCCTTCTAAATCTATAGTTGTACATATGTGGCTATGGTACTTGTACATATATAATGATATGTTGTCTTCTAATGTAACCAAGTTCTAATATTCCTTCCTTCTAATATATGATCACTTGATTTAACAGTTACCACTCATTTACAAATCTAACATTTATGAAAACAAAGTTCTTCCATTTTCTTTTTCGTGCCTACCATGCTTCTTCCACCAATAGCAGCTGATCCATTGAACAATTAAGCCATAACATTTATATCCTGTTCACTGTGAAATGTTTCTCGTTAAGAGCCTAAACGAATACCAAAGAAGAGATGGCTACATACGGTTACATACCAAAGAACAGCAATACTAGAAACGAATACCTCTCGTATCAACTCAAGTTACCGAAACGAATACCAAAGAAGAGATGGCTACATACGGTTACATACCATTACCGAAGAGGCGAAGAAGAGATGGCTACATACGGTTACATACCTAGTATAGCTTCACGATTGGCGATTGATCTACAGGCTACAGCACGGTTTAACTCGCTTCTGCCCTAATCGACGACCACACTCCACACGGACCACACCCCTTCGCTTCTCGCTTATCCCCTTCGCTTCTGCCCTAATCGACCACAGTCCACACCAACAAAACCCTACAAAAAGCCCCAATATTAAAAAGCCTAAACTCTTTTAAAAGCCCAACAAATAAAAATGTTTTAAAATTTAAATTCAAACTAAATAAATAAAAATTATATATTAAAATTAATAAATAAACGAACATAAACGAACATAAACGAACGAACGTTAACGAACATAAATGAACGCACGTTCACGAACATAAATGAACGAACAAGACTCTTGTTCATGTTCGTTCGTTTAACTAAACGAACAAAAAAAATTGTTCATGTTCGTTCATTTATTAAATAAACGAACATAAACGAACTTCCCGCCGAACGGTTCACGAACGGTTCGCTGAACGTTCGGTTCGTTTACAGCCCTATTGATAGCAAGACCTCCTTTTAATCCTCCTTTTCACCCCGAGCTTTCCTGCAGCAAGCAGTGTGCAATTGCCTCCACCGTCACCCTTGATGCAACTACTGATATTTTCTCCGCCCCCATCAATGGGAATTCCATCGATGCCTATCCCATCAATTCTCATACCTACAAATACTTCTTTCCCAATGTGTGATAACAGGTTAAATCGGTTATAAAAGTTCAGGTTGTTTTTTATTATTGATGGTAAGTTAATGGGGTTATTTTGGTAATATGCTTATATCATTTTAAAAGTCCCACCGCCTCATTTGTTTATATGGTTATATGATGAGATATATTAATTATCTCATGAGGGTTTGTTAAAAGTTGATGAAAAATTTATGTGTGTATGTTTTGGTGCTGGAGTAAATAGAAACCAAAAATGGGAAGAAGTAGAAGTCAAATTCTGTGATTCTTAATTGAATTCGTTGTTGTTCATCTTCATATAAGCATTTATGTGTGATTCTATAAGGTGAATTTATTTTACAAACTTTCATCTTATTGTTGGATTGGAACCATAGGGTTCATTATGTGGGGAAGTTATAAAAACTGTTTTTATGCTATGTTTAGCATAATTTTGGTATTTTGATATGTTTGTATCAAATGATTGGAATAAGGGTGACATGATCTTTAGAGGTGTATTTTGAGATAAAGGTGTCATATCAAGGAGAGGTGTACCAGGATAAGGGTGGCATAATCAACCGTATGTAAAAAACTGGTTTTTGATCATGTTGTTAACTGTTGTCGCATCCTTATGATGCGATGAGTTTGAGTTATCGCATTTGTGTGATGCGATGACTTGAGTTTTGCATCCTATTGATGCGATGAATGGCTTTTATCGCATCCTTGTGATGCGAGGAGTATGTGTTGTCGCATCCTTGTGATGCAACAAGATTAACTTATCGCATCCTATTGATGCAACAAGTTGAGTTTATCACACCAATGTGATGCGATGAGAGGGGATCCTCGCACCAGTGTGTTGCGAGGAAATGAGGCTGTCTCATCCATGTGATGCGAGAAATTTATGATTTTACCTATATGATGCGATGGGTTTTATCATAATGCAATAAATGAGTTATTTGGATATTTGTTGCTATAATTGGATAATGTCTCATCCTTTTGATGCGACAAAAAATGTTTGTTTTATTAAAATGTTGCTTATTTGTCATTGATATAAATATGAGTGTATAAAAGTGTTTTGGTATAATAGCAAACAAATGGATTTCTCACTAGACTTCACGGTCTAACTCTCATTTGTATTTTGAAATGTGCATTACAAACCAGGCACAACCGGATGATAAGGGGAAAGAAAATTTGCGAAGAATTTATAAATGTTAGCATGGGATGTTGGGTTAATGTGTTATCTTTTGTATTTGAATATTTATTATGTATACAAGTTTTGTATAGGGTTTTTGTGGAAAATTTTGTAGCTACTGTTGTATGTAGCATTGTGTAGATATTAGGACGGAATGTGTAAAGTTGTATTTCTTGATATATGAAAATATATGTTTATATGTAAATGTGATTTTGAGGTGTTACACAATGTCATCATTCCGAATGACTTCAGCAATCCCTATAACAAATATTCATGTATCCGGTGATGATATAGAATCAACCATGCGACCGAACCCCCATATAACATTAGGTCTTACGACCCAAAGTTTGGGCATCATTCCTCCCCAATATCGATCTTAATGGTGGCTAATGGCATTGGTCACGACAATCCTGTCGTGCTACGTTTAAAACAATTAGAAGAACAAAATGAGAAGATGTTGTCGTTGTTGTCAAAATTTCTAGGATCACTTGTTCCCGTTGATGTAGAATCACCCACAGGATTCCAAGCATCACCTTTTGCTGACCCAATTGCGTTGGTCAACGTACCTAAGATATATAGTATCCCTACTTTTACTCCAAAATATTTAGGGATGAGATATTTGAATGAGCAGATCACTTAATATAAGCATATGATGTGGACGACATCAATCGCTCATCATTTCCAAGAAGTATGCCTGTGCAAAAACGTAGCGACATTCTCTGGAAACGCTCTACAATGGTTGATCAACTTAAAACCAAAGTCGAACAATTCATTTGCCGAGTTGGACAACCAGTTTTTTCAACAATTCATTGTCGCAAGATGGAGAAGCAAACTAGCGAATTGTACTATGTCATGCAGAAAAGTGGGGAGTCGGTGCGAAATTACTTCAATCGTATCAATTCTGAAATGATAGGAATTCACATTTTTGACATCCAGACGATAATTGAAGCTTATAAACGTGGCATAGACAACATTTCAGAATTATACTCGGATCTAACCAAATATCCTTCTAAGACTTTTAAAGACATTCGAGCTAGGACGTTGGCTCATATCACTACAACAAAAAAGGCTTTATAGGACACTCATTAGTGTCCTAATAAGGTAGTTAATAGGACTTTTAAGTTTATTGGACAAAAAATGTGTATGTCTCGTCTAAAGGTGTTGTATTAGGTTAATAGGATGAATTTGAGTGTCCTAAAAAACTCTAGGATTATGATACAAAACCCATAGTCTTATAAAATGGTTTAAGTAACACTAAAAGTGTCCTAATAAACTATAATATAGGACACTTTATGTTTTCACAAAATTTTTGCATTTAGAAACAAATATGGGCGTCCCAAAAAATGTTTTTATAAGACGAAATTCAATGTCCCAAAAAATGTTTTTATGAAACAAATTTTAGTGTCCTATAAAATGAACTAAGTAATACTAAAAAAGTGTCCTAATAGGTTATAATAATTAATACTACAAGAGTCCTAAATGACTATAATGCGAGACGCATCATCCAATTATAAACTCCTACTGTAATATTACATTTAGAAGCATATACGAGAGTGATTCGATAGAACAAAATTCGAAGTTGTACAAGCATTTATATGAGTATCAAGTATCAACTACCAAGCTATGTAACGAAAAAGAATAACGCAAATACAAAMTCTTTTTGTGCCCTAGAGATATCAATCTCCGTCATGCACAACCTACAAWTWAAAAACAGATATATGAGCTTAAAGTTATATAATAAAAAAAATTRTACACTTTATCAAAGATTAACATACCAYAGTGAAAGGACAAGGCCATGCGATTGTTGCTCCAATAGCRTCTTCAATTGTAATAAACAATYCATATGGCCTAACCAAACGTTCCCTCCTTCTTATAGCAACCAAAACATGTACCTCACACCAATTCGGACCAATCTCCTCGCCACCAACCAATTCATCTGGATCTAAGCTCTTAACACGTCCTCTTGCCACAATTTCCATGGAATTTATGATGCTCTTAAGATGAACAACATCCCCAACCTACAAAAACATGATTGAAAAACAAGATTCTAAGATTCTAAGATTTTAATAAAAAAAAGCACGGGAACACTTGAAGTACACTTGATTTTATTAAGTTTTAGAAAGACACGTACCTTTAGAGGTTGAAGTTCGGTGGTAGCTTGACGATTTATTGATGTCATGGGAACACTTGAAGTACTAGAAATATTTTCRTTTGACCCTCGCATCTCTAATACCATAGTTTTCAGCTCAGCTACTTCATTGCTAACATCTTTATATGCTCTTTTCCACAACGTGTTCTCCCTATAACAGGCAGAGCGACTTGGCAAGACACCCCATATATCTGAACCTCTAACACCTAGCCCATACATGCGAGCGCTGCCATGTTTGTCTTTTCCCATCACTTTCGAGAATACATCATTAGGCCCCGGCTCATCAAGTGAGCCTTCGGGAAGTTGAAAGTTAAGGTCTAGCATTTGTTCCTATAGTCAAATAAATTATCACTAACAAATATGATAAAACTTGTGAAAACTAGTCTATAGTTCAAGTAAAACTTGCATATGTAATTGACAAATTATAAATATAACATACAATAGCATTTGCAGCTTCGACATTTTTGGCAATGCCGTCTTTAGAAAAACATGCAACAAACAACTCCATTCGACTAGGTTCACGTCCTGACAAAGATTCCTGTAACAACCCAGATATATATTTAGGTAAATACATATGCATATTACATCAACTACATTACCTTTAGTTCTTCACAAACTCGAGCATAACTTTTTTTCCCTGTAATTTGCATCATCTTCTTATATCCACTACTAGTCTTATTTCTTTCACTGATTTTCTGAAAATGACATATAAGGCTATAAGCTAGAAGTGGATAAATTATATATCTATGAAAACAAGCAAATTCACAAAAAAGTTTTCTAATAGACAAATGTAAAAAAAAAATATAACAGATGTTGAAACAAATAAAAAGTTTTCTAATAGATAAATTAATGGTGCTATATCCTATGGTTGCTGCTTAGACTTCTATATACTACATGTGAACATGTCCTATCCACTATAAGCGTAACTGCTTTTTTGTATATTCTTTGCATATATCAGTTTATGCAGCATTAGTCTTTGTTATATAGTACTGCAAAATCTTTTTTAGGTTGGAACAAATAAAAACATAGTAAAACTAGGGCAACAGAAACAAAGAAATGAACTAATAATTCAAGTAACACTTGGTAATCTAATGCATATGTTCAAATAGTAACTATTGAATTACATAGTATGTTGTCGCACAACAGGATATGCAGTTGAAACAGAATATTGAGCTTTAAGCTTTAGTTTTGATTAAGTCTGCAGTAAGTACGTACCTTTTCGCTCACAGTGTATTTTATTTCTTTGTCCAAGAAGCCAATCAGTTGCTATTTCTAATCAAAGATCCACATAAACATAATCAATGCTAAAAAATAATTTTAGGTTTGCAACAGAAAAAAGCTTTCCATTGTTATTCTAAACATTGTTGTGGGGTGTATCTTCTTGTTACTTGATGGTGGATTCCGTTCTCTTTCAAGAATCCTATGAAATAAACAGAGTTGTATTCTCCACCCCCATCTGATCTAAGTGTTTTGATCAGATTACCACTCTGCTTTTCTACATAAGCTTTGAAGTTTTTGAAGTAGTCAAAAACTTCAGATTTTTCTTTTAAGAAGTACACCCATAACTTTCTTGTAAAATCATCAATAAAGGTTAGAATATACCTGTTTTCTTCATGGGTCCACAAATATCAGAATGGATAAGTTCAAGTGATTTTGAGGCTCTCCATGCTCCTTCTTGAGGAAATGACTCTTTTGCTTGCTTTCCAATCATGCAGTTTTCACAGATTTCATCTATCTTGCTTATAACAGGTATTCCTTTTACTAAATTGTGCATCTGCATGTAGCTTAGGTACCCAAGGTTGATGTGACCGAATCTGTGATGCCATAATAGAGAATTTTGTTTTATGGATGAATGGAAGGAGAACAAACTGTCCCCTTTAACAAATTAAGCAGCCCTGACTACTAACCACCAATAACTACTGTAACATTCAACTGAAACCAATTCTAGCTTAATATTTAACAAATTAAGCAGCCCTGAGTACTCTAACTAGTGGGAGGATGCTTAGCACCTACACAGCCTCTTAAGGGGCCTCAGGTGGGGAGTTTTAGGACATTGACCATAGCGTAACTGCTTTTTTGTAAAGGAATATTAAAACCATATAATTTTCATATCTCTTTACTACTCCAAACATACCACCAGGTAATGATCAAGAATATTAAAACCATATAATTTTCATCATAAACTATTGGCCAATGTTGCTATACTCCCAACAACCATATTTATATTGATGGCAATAAACTATTGGCCAATGTTGCTATACTCCCAACAACCRTGTAAACAATTTACTGTGCACACAACCATGTAACTGTTTCTATATCTATATACATGTGACTGTTTCTATATCTATCATGGCTACTGTATTGATCCATAAGTTTGAACCATACAGTCTACTATCATGGCTACTGTTTCTATATCTATCATGGCTAAAATTCACAAGCTCCCTGAAAGTATTTAACTGACTAAAATTTACAAATAGATCAGCCACTTTTTCAGCACAGATAAGAGATTCTTAAGAAATAAAAATACATAACCTCCTGTTAGCTACTCTTATCGAAGCACACTTTCAACTCAATACTAAGATATCAGTGTTACTACATATTAACACAATTAACATAATTACTATATATTAACACAATTAACATAATTACTACATATTAACACAATTAACATAATTACTACATATTAACACAATTAACATAAAAATACATAAGTGCACTACAAATTTAAGTTAGAAAAAATACTAGTCAGTTTGATTTTGTTACTGTCAATGTTGCAACCGAGGGCTTGACGAACAGCTAGGGCTTCCAAGACGAAGGGCTTGACGGATCTCAAACAGTGCAGAGGAGTCGATCGCAAACAACCAGGCTTTGATATTCTCAGGGTTTAGATGTATCGATCGCAAACAGATTCTATTCCCGATAATGATCGCAAGTCGCAACCGGATTCTATCGATGATGGTCGCAATCGCAAGTCGCAACCGGATTTGAGTATTTGGGCTGTTTTTGCTTATCAAGTATTTGGGCTTTCAAGTCCAACCRGATTTATGGTCCATCAAGTCCATTTTTGCTGCATTAAGTATTTGGGTTTTCAACAAGTATTTTGGCCCAGTGTTTTTGTTTTAAGTTAAGTAGTTTATAATTTTATATAACTCATAAGAGTTTAAAACTTTAAACTTTAGTGGACACTTAAAAGTGTCCTATTAGCTCTTAATCTCTAATAGGACAACCAACCGTGTTGTATTAGCTTTTAAAAAAATAGGATAATTGAAAGGGTCATATTAGCATTTAAAATAAGATGTTGGTCTTTAAAATAATACGACACTTAAAAGTGTCCTATTAGACCATAAAATAATATGACATTTAAAAGTGTCGCATTAGATTACATGATAGGACGTCAAGATATGTTAATAAGACATCAAAAGTAAGAGTCCTATAAGATTAAGTCAAATAGGACTCATAAAATAATGTGTCGTATTAGCCTTTTTAAAGGACGGTTTTCGAAAAGTGTCCCAAAAAAGTGTCATATAAACCCCTTTTTGTTGTAGTGTATGCATGTCGAAGATGACCCAACTTTCGATGCAAACATCTTCACGACAAGAAACCCCTGAGTGTCAAGAAGCCAGAACTTAAAGTCAAGACCGTTCCTAAGTATGAACAATCATGACAAATATCAAACATTCAGTACGACAACAAAAGAGACGGTTCGACCTTTTCAAAATTCCCACAACATCCAAAGGTTTCGACGTATGGATTTAAGGGAACGACAAAGATCTAATCAATACTTTGAGGAACGTCCCGTCTACGATCAGGTGGCCAATAAAGAGCGATAGGCCTAGCAATAAGATAGACAAGTCAAAGTGGTGCGACTTTCATGATGATTACGGCCATTTGATAGATGATTTCTTGAGACCAGCCTGTTTTCGTGAGGCCCGTGAGACCATATTTTTACACGTAACCTTCACAGCAAAAACGCTGTGAAGGTTTAAAAAATGTCGAACCTTCACAGCAAAAACACTATGAAGGTTTTAAAAAGTCACATTCACAGCATTTTGCTGTGAAGTTTCAAGTGTAAAATGTTGGTCTCACGGGTCTCAC
>NC_037540.1:23697895-23700752 GCF_001531365.2 Cynara cardunculus var. scolymus | reverse complement strand
TATATATATATATATATAGGGGCTTAATCAAATGAGAACTGTTTTGTTTGTGGTAATCGTGAGATTCAATCTCAACCAATCATTTTAATATATTGATTATTCTTTTTAAATTAATGTAAAAAGACATGTTAGTAAATTACTAAATTTAGATTAAATATTTATTTATTAATTCCATACGTTTTAAACTTTCAATTAATTTTGATTTTACATTCCTAAATTACCACATGAAACCATAGTCTTTTGGATAGCACATGAAATGACAATCTTTTTTACCAAAATGTAATACAAAATCTTGTGTTACCTAATACACTATTGGTATTGTAACACCTTGTCCCGCATCAGTAACTATTGGAATTTGTAGTCCCTTATGACTTATGAGTTCTCAGTTGTAGGCTACCAAAGAATTTTCACCATGGGTTTAGTGGTTTGGAAGTTGTCTTGTATGGTTTGCTACTATGTGATTGAGATATTACACAAAGTGTAATTGAATGCTCATTGACTGTATTATTTTCTTGTGTTTATGCAGCAACTTCACATCTCTGTTGAAACCACAATCTTTTGGGTAACACATGAAATCACAATCTTTTTTACCACAATGTAACACAACATGTTCAACCAAAGCCTACAAATTGTTTTCTACTTCTTCTCGCATAACCAACAGGATCTTTTGTGTTTTTTGTTTTGATTTGATGAAATATAATTTTAGAAGATTAACGGATTTCTAGGACGCTGAAAATAGTCTCATTAAATTAAAAAAAATGACACTTTTGCCCTTATTTACATACCCACTTTAAATATTGGAGAGTTATTTTTGGAATTTCAGTAATTAATTATTCTTTTATTTTCAACCATTGATTATTAATTTGTGTGGTTGAAATTGGATCTCACGGTTAACACAAACAACTCAGTTCTTCCTTGAATGGTCCCCTATGTATGTATATATATGTATGTATGTTGTTTGTGGGTGTATGACAAATTTTTTACCCCTTTGTGATGAATGTTTGTAATATTGTTTCATGGATTTGTAATAATAAGTCATTTTGTTATTTTTGGAAAATGTAAAATAATAGATTAGATCTTGTATTTTGTTTCTTTAAAAGGTAACAAGACTTGAAGATAGAGCTTCAGATTTACTTTACCAGATGACAAGTCAAGTGGGAGCTCAAATATCGTCATGAGATGTTTTGGGTTTGAATTTCTGTGTTAAATTGTATTCGTCTTGAAAAATATATTTTCTATAATCGTATAGACACCATGTTTGACTTTTCTAGTGTGTTTGACTTTGACTTAGAAGGGTTATACTTTGACCCTATATATAGTTTTGTCTTTAGTAATTTTAGAGTAAGAGCTTCATTGTAAAATCATATACGTACATAATAGAAGTTTGACCAGATTGACTAATTCTCTCAATCTCCTTCCAAGTGTTCTTACATGTTTTTTCAAATCTGTCATGGATTCTTGAAGCTTATCTGAAGATTGATCAACTTAGGGACTTTCAATTGGTATCAGAGCAGTTTATGCAAGAAATCAAGAGAAGAAATCAACGATTTTGAAAATTTATTGAAGAATTTTTTTTGGAATTTTTCTGTATTCATCTTGTTCTTATTTATTTTTTCCGAGTTTGATCTGAAATTTTTTCAAAATTTTTGTGTTTTTGTGTTAAAATTGTTTGTAATCACTTCGTGAATCTTTGTTATACACAAAGATTTACGTTTTGATCATTGTTTTTCGAGTTTTGATGGAATTTGGTTTTTTTTTTTGTTCTTGAAAATTCTTTAAAAAGTCTGGTTTTGATCCATAATTTGGTGAAAAAGTTGACATTTTTGTGTTTTTGACTTGGTTTGATCAGTTTCAATTCATAAATCGCTCAACATAAATATTTGGACTTAACAAGGTTGGATTTTTTTTTGGGCTTAAAATCGCACAATGGCCCATCCTGCACAAAGACTTTGACCGGATTGCTTCATCGCTCACATTTCAAAGTCTAACTCGCAGGTCTTCCTTATACTTCAATTGATTTGGCTAAACCAATCAAAGACATAACCGGATTTGGTTTCATCGCTCACAGCCCATCCGGTTTCATCTTTATCTCCTGCAAATCATCTTCATCGCTTATCACCTCTTCCAACTAGGTTCTTGCTACTCGCTCAAGGGTTCATTTTGGTGTTATTCGGTCACAGGCTTACACGTTTTTAGGATACATCGCTCAACAGTCCAATCGATTTGTCTTAACTCCGCACAAAGGGTTGACGGCATTAGGCTACATCGCTCAAGACTTGGTCATTTACATACCTAGCCGGATTCCTTCCTCGGCCAAAGGACTTGTTTTTCTCGCATCCTATCTAGTTACCTCGCACAAAGGTTGTCTTATTTATCCACTTCTCGGACACAGGCTTGTCCGAGCTTCACCTCCATCGCACAACATTCCTTGGCCAGTGACCAAGTAACCCGGACATCCTCGCACAACCTTCACCCGGATTTGTGTTCCTCGCCTTCATCTGTCTTGACCTAAATCGACCTCTGTATTCTATTTGTTTTGAGCAAGAAAGACTTGGGAGGAGCAAGAAAGACCTCTGTATCCTAATTGTTTTGGGCTTCCTTGGTTATTAAGCATATTTAATTTTTTTAGCCCAATTTTTTTCTTCATTTTTTTTGGCCCAACAGACTTCCTATTTTGAGGTTTTTTTTTAATTTTCCAGATTTTTTTTAATCAGATTTTATCTATTTTTGAGGATTTTACTGATTTTTTTAGGACTTGTTGGGACTTCCGCCTCATCGTTCCCTCGAGCCGGTCAAATCCGCGATTCTTAAACCCAACGCTCCTGTAGCAATGCAGGAGCATCCCACATCGGTGAGG
>NC_037540.1:23681869-23697560 GCF_001531365.2 Cynara cardunculus var. scolymus | reverse complement strand
GGGGGATCTTACTCCTACCAGTGACGCGTTTTAAAGCCGTGAGGGGTTGTTGCCGGGAGGGGCAGCCCAAAGCAGACAATATCATGTGGGCGGTTCCCTAGTATCGGTCCAACAGGACTTAACTGGTTTTATCTGTTTTGAGCTGTTTTGAGATTTTTGAATCAATCTGTGTCGCGTAAACTGTTTTTAATCAGTTTTAACCGTTTTTGACTGTTTTTAACAGTTTTAACTGTTTTCAACAGTTTTTGACTGTTTTTACTGATTTTTGACCGTTTTCACTGATTTTCTCAACAATTTTTGAGTGTTTCTGATTTTTTTAGCTTACTTGATTTTGATTTCTTTGATTGATTTCATCGCATTAGATTCTTTTGATCAATCTGATTTCTGAAATGACAACTTATTTTGAGAAGGAGAATAAAGAGTTGAAAATTCAAATTTCTAAGTTAGAAAAGAGTGTAGTGGACTATAAAGATAAATACATAAACATGTTTTCTAAAAATCATGCTAATGTGGAGTTTATTGCCAATTTACAAAATGAGCATAAAGAAGCAATAGAAAGAGTTGAGAATGATTCCAAGTATTGGATTAACAAACTTGAAAAATCTTTGGATGAGGTGAGAAAAAAGTGTGATGATTGAAAACTTGGAGTAAATCAAATCAAGATTTGTTTAATAAACTCCAACAAAAGTTCAAAGTGAACTAAATGCTGAGAGAAACTCTTCAGATAGGAATAATACAGAGACTGAGGACTTCACTAAGAAAATTCATAAGTCTGAAAGTGAGTTGATCGAGATAAGGAAGTTACTTGAAATGGAACAGAAAAAGGTTTTGGAAGCTGAAAAGAGTTTCAATGCTGAAAGAACATTTTTGAAAAAGAGAAGAAGAGAATGTTTGAATTAGAGAAAAGATTTGGTGCGGAACGCATATCTTATGAAAATAAGATCAACTCTCTTGAGCAGAACGCTAAATTGCTATTGAATCAAATCTCGAATTTTGAGCAGCTGATCATCTTGGAACAAGCCAAGATTGATAAAGAGAAGAAAGAGATTAGAGAATAATGTCTGAGTCAGAATCAGAAACTGTCTAACTGCATTGCTCAAAAGCAGAAGGCTTTAGATGAAGAGAAGAAGCTATTTGCTCTTGAAAAGCGAAATACTGCTAAGAAATATGCAGCAATTGCTAAAGAGCTTGCAGAAAAGAAAAAATGGCTCGACATTGCTTCTGAAAATGAAAAAAGCAGCTCAGATGAAGAGAGAAGAGAGTTTGATAATGAGAAGAAGAAATTTGAAAAACTGAAGAAGGAGTTAGAAGGTAAACTCCTGGATACTTCCAAGAAATTGTCTAATCTGAAGACAGAACTTGAAACTGAACTGAAAATGAGAATTGAACTTAAAGAGAAGCATGATTTAGTTGTTGATGAATGAGACCAGCTTTTGAAGAAACTTAAAGACTTTTCTTGTATGCAAAGCTCAATTGGTTCTCCTTCACAGTGTAAAACCAACTTTTATGACTGTTCTAAATCTAACAGTTATTCAAGCACCATAAATCTACTATTTCTAAGAACTATTCTCGTTCTTCAAGTCAGTACTATCAAGGGTATGTTATCGGATCACCCAATTCTCATTCTAAAGTTAAAAGCATTTGGGTTAATGAATATGAATCTGTTTCGTATCGAAACTCTATTGTTACTAACAATAATCTTCCTTGTTTTGTGAGATCTACTACTGATCTGATTAATCTTAGCAAGAGAATAATTATGTGCTCCACATGCAAAACCACTGATTTTGTGAACAGGAGGAGATACAACTGCTGGACTGGATACAACAGATTTCAGAAGAGTTGGAAAGGTAATAACAAGTATGATTATAATAACTGGTATAGATCTTATTGTGTATATGATCATCATGTTAAAAGTGCTAAAAACATCTAACAAGAATAGATGGTTTGGAAGTTACAATATTCCACAACCTGATACTAACAAAGAAGAACCCAAGTTCGTTTGGGTACCAAAATCTGTTTAATCTGATTTTGCAGGTGCATCATTAAAGTGCTGATCCGAGATTCATTCATATGATGCACAAATCCAGGGGGAGTTTGTATACTGTCCAACTAAGGCTTCTAAACATTCAGTTTAGGACCCGTGCTTTAGTGATTGTGGTTTCTAAACACTTAGTTTAGTACCCGTGCTAAAAATGTTTCCATTTTTTTTATTTTGAGCTGAATCGAAACATTTCTTAAATTTATTTTCTAGGAGGAGTCTCTAGAAATTTCAATAAATGTTTTCAGAAAAATAAATATATTTTTTGTGTGGAAACCAGTACATTTTCTGAACAGGTATTTCCTGAGATTTTACTTGCGTAATTTCTCATCGAACATAATTCTAATATTTGTTTCAGCTATTCTTGAAACTGTTATTATCACGTCTCTTAAAATGAAAATTATTTTCGGTGATRATACACTCGTTTGTATTCAAAGTTTGTTTTTCTGATATTTTTTTACTTTGATTGATACACATTCTATAATTCTTTGAATATCAGAATATGTAAACTTGTACTTACAGATGTTCATTCATTTCACTCACATATTGAATAATCTGATTTTGAACATCATTCCTTCATTGATTGTGCTTAAAAGCCAAATATCTTGATCGATTTTTTATCTGATCATTGTGCTTTATTTGCAATACTATTTTTGATAAATTGTTGTGATCAATTGAGCATACTGCTAATTTTAGGAGTGACTGAGTGATTCACAGAAATACCTCTATGGAATATCAAAACCGACAAACCTACCCAAGAGAACAACCATATCTGAGTGAGCTTAACCTTAAAAAGGGTTTGTGTGCTGAGATTAAAATGAAAAAGAGAGGGGTAGTTGTTGTGAGACAAAAGCATTGATGAGAGTTGTGTCAGGATCAAAAGAATAAATAGAATCATGTTCCAAACTTCAAAATGTCGGGTAGACCACGTAATCTATTAGTTCTCAATTCTTTTGAGACTAATATTAAAAAAGGCAAAGCTCAGGCCAATTCTTGTCACAACCCCACCAACTACTCATTTATCTCTCAACAGATAAGTGTTTCAATAACACTTAGGACATGCAGCTCACAATCTATCAATTTCTCATTCGGAGAAAGTTGATATTGAAAAAGAAGGATATATGTCCTCCTTCAAGTCTTTTTGATCACTAATTGAGTCTGATAAATTTGTGTAGTCCACATGAATTATCTTTTTGAGCCTAAACAGAAGCATATATTGCTTTATCTTTCTACACTACACAGATTTTGTAAATTATATGTTATTTTGCCGAAACATTCATAGATATACTTTTTATAAGATATTGATCATTGAATAGAAGACCTGGTGAAATAAACTTTAAAAAGTCTCATATATGAAGTACATCCGTTGTACTGAATATATCTGTTATATTCACAGGTCAATCCTTTTATAAGATTGAAAACAATTTCATAAGTTGAAAGTGGTTGTTATTTTCTCATTCCCTAAATCTGAAAAGATTATACAAGTGGATTTGAAAAGATCTGCTTACAATTTTATGAATTGACGGCTTTCGCTAAAGATCTCATTCATTCTGATGTATGATGTTAATGATTCTCATTTCATCATATGGGGGATGATGAAATAATGGATGAAATGTTCATTTCTGAATGATATAAGAGGAGTATGTTATAAAAATCAAAGGGGAGTAACATCAAAGGTCGGCAAAAGACTCAAAGGAGTGTGACTGAAGATTATTACTGAAAATTATTCCTGTGCTACAATGTCTGAGAGTTTTTGAATGTGAAGATCATCTTTACAAAAGTTTACTGATAGAAATTTCTCATCAAAGAGAATGTTTAATTTTGAAGAAGAAAGTTTATGAATTTTTGTCTGAAGAAGTTCGTTTTTGGGAAGAATGTTAAAATCTATTTGTCTGAAGAAGATTTTTTGAAGATCATATCTTGAAGATCGTTTCTGAAGATTGTTGATGATATTGTTCTACTTTGTTAAAAGATAAGATCATTGTTGTTCTACATTCGAGGGGGAGAATGTTAGAAGATTTTCTCAACAAAAGATTGTCTGATAATTTCAATGTGAAGATTGTTTTTGAAGATTTTGAAGACGTCATAAAGTGCTTAAAGAGACAAAGTTCAAACAAGATTCAAAGCGCGTAAATTCTTTCAAGCCTGAATACAAAGGGGGAGAATGTTGGATCTGAATTTCTGTGTTAAATTGTATTCGTCTTGAAAGATAATATTGTTTATAATTGTATAGACATCATGTTTGACTTTTCTAGTATGTTTGACTTTGACTTAGAAGGGTTATACTTTGACCCTATATATAGTTTTGTCTTTAGTGATTTTAGAGTAGGAGCTTCATTGTAAAATCATATACGTACATAATAGAAGTTTGACATGATTGACTAATTCTCTCAATCTCCTTCCAAGTGTTCTTACATGTTTATTCAAATCTGCCATGGATTCTTGAAGCTTATCTGAAGATTGATCAACTTAGGGACTTACAAGATGGCTTAGATATTTATTGTCCTTTAGGGTTGACTTGGATTTTGTGTTGGCTCACAAAAACCAATTAGAAAGAAAGTTTTGTCATGCACATGAGTTTTATTTACATTATATGTATGTTGATATATATATATATATATATATAGACTTAGGATCATGTGAGACCAATGGTTTTTCGTGAGACCCGTAAGACCAATTCTCAACCCTTGGATTAGATTTATAATCGTCAGATTTGAACATGCATAAACGCCACGAGACTTCTCAATAATTACAAAATTGTCACCGTGCAACTTTAGACCATTAGATCATTAGCTTATAAAGTTGATCAATGAACATATAATTGGTCTTACGGGTCTCACGAAAAACCGTTGGTCTCACGTGAACCCAACCCTATATATATATGTATATATATATATATATATATATATGCGTGGTTGAAATAGGATTTTGCATGGTAGAAAATGTTTTTTAAAATCTTTTGCATCGTAAATTAGGGTTTGGTGTAATTTTATAAAAAAAATGCAACTAAAATGAGTTTTAGTAAAATATTGTTTTTTAGAACTCAACGTCTTTTTATAGAACATCATTTTAATGAATTTTGATAAATCAAAATTTAGTATTAAAAATAATTATCAAACTCTATAATTGGAAGCTTTAATAAAATCATTTTATTTAAAAACTAAAAATTGGTCGTAACTTGAAATTTATAAAACTGGTTTTTGAAATTCTAAATTCAACAAGTGAAATGTGATTTCTAACAAAATGATAAAATCATTTTTTTAAATAAAATGTAAGTCAATGTCTGGTAGCTTAGGATCGTTCGTGTTCACACAGTGGCGGTGCAAGTGCACGCCGACACTATGATCGCTTGCAAGTAATAAAGTGATAAAATATCGAGATCGTTTCCACATGGATTGAACTACTGAGAATCAAAGAATTTCATGAATTTTTTGAGCATGTTTCGGTGATTAAAAGTTGGATTTTTGTTAATAAAAAGCTTTAGAATACGAAATAGACTACATATACTTATAAAATAAAAGATGGATATGTGTGTAAGTATTCCTTAAGATAAAAACAACAATAATGGTTAGAAATTAATAAGATGTTTATAAAAATTTCAATCTCTCGAAATTGAAGATTTATAGACAGATCCCACAAATTCCCACAAAGTTCCACTCTCACCACTCCGAGATGGTAGACGCCAGAGGAGGTCACAAACTCCTGACATTTATGGATGCATACTTTGGCTACAATCAAATCCTAATGCATCCTGGAGACCAAGAAAAGATGGCTTTCATGACAGATAAAGGTATTTATTGGTATAAAGTAATGCCATTTGGTCTTAAAAATGCAGGTTTGACATACCAACAAGTAGTTAATCAAATGTTCAAGAAACTTGACGACATGCTCTTGAAATCTAAGAAGGCGACATATCATATTAGCCATATAAAACAGTCGTTCAATATCGTATGACAATATCAAATGAATTTGAATCCCACTAAATGTTCATTTAGAGCCTATATAGGAAAATTCTAAGACACATGGTCACTCGACACAGTTTTGAAGAAATTCCCGATCATCAAGGCGATCATAAACATCCAATCACCAAGAAACTTCAGAGAGGTATAACGATTTACAGGTCGTGTCGCAGCTCTAAACAGGTTCATCTCTCGATCTCCAGATAAATGTCATTTATTCTATAATGTCCTGAGGAAAAACAAAGGGTTCGACTGGACGGATGACCACGAGAAGGCATTACAAGAATTGAAGAAATCTATGTCGTTGCCTCATCTCTTGTCGAAACCTAAGGACGATGAAGCATTACAACTTTACTTGTCCGTAAGACTGAATTCTGTAAGTGTCATCCTTAAACACGAGAAAGATAAGCAACAATCACCAATATATTACGTTAGTAAATCTTTACTTGAGGAAAAGCTACTCTTGTCGCTAGTTACTGCCGCAAAAAGTTGTGTCATTATTTTGAATCCTCTTAAGTTTGTCTTAAGAACACCATAGTTGACACGGCGATTGGAAAAATGGAGTACTTATCTCACTAGTTACGACATCAACTTCAAACCAAGAACTGCAATTAAATTTCAACCCCCTTCCCGGATTTTTCGCTAACTTCAATCGAGAGTTGGAAAAACTAGCGATCGACGAAATTCTGTCTATGACGACCAAAGACGATGATCTATGGACACTTTATGTTGATGGATCCTCCAATATCCTAGAGGCAAGACTTGGCATCATCTTAAAGTCGCCACGGGGGGCATGATGGTATATTCAATATGTTGCGATCTGAAAGCAACAAACAATGAAGTAAAATCTGAGGCATTGATAGCTGGAATGAGTATGGCTCAAGACCTTGGAGCAACAAGTCTACAAGTCAGAAGTGACTCTCTATTGGTAGTTAACCAGATGAAAGGAGAACTCATGACAAAGGACTCTAAAATGATGGTCTATCTTAAGGTAGCTAAGGTAAAGACAGAAATGTTTTCTATTCAGTCTTCATTCAGTAAATCACAAGGGATTAGAAGACTCAAACCGACACCCTAGCTAACCTAGGGTAAACACTAAGAGTCTTCCTTTGATGTCGTAGAATTAATACATTTGACGACACCTTCCATTGAAGATAATGATCGGATCCTCACTCTAGACGAAGTAGATGAATGGTCAAAAGACATAAAACATTATTTAATGCATGATCATCTTCCTGGGGACAAATTAGAAGCTTAACGAGTTTGATCCAAAGCATCCGGGTAATCTTGGGAAAACTCTATAAACGATCATCAACAGGTCTAAACTTGCGGTTGTGTCGCCAATAATCAAACTAAGGACATTCTCCAAGAAATGCACGACGGAGAATGTGGCAATCACTCCAGAGGATGAATTATAGGAAACAGGATATTGCAACAAGGCTATTATTGGCCTACCTCATGATAAGATGCCATAAAGTACGTTTAAAATTACGACGCTTGTCAATGACATTCAGGTATGATCCATCAACCCTTTGAATTTTTACATATGTCGCTAGTCCCATGGCCCTTATGTGATGGGGTATGGATATAGTCGGCAAGTTGCCTCCTACCTTAGGGTAAAAAGGTATTTTTATTGGTTCTTACTGATTATTTTTTAAAATTGATAGAAGTTGTCTCTTTCTCCCAAGTTCGGGATATTGATCTTTTTTATCAATAAAGGATTTTTAAAAGTAAAAGTTGTTGTGTTTGTATTCATCCTCTCCTTCTACAAACTGTTACCTTTAAACTCTTGTAGATCCGACTGGGACCAACAAAAGGTATTAGAGTAGTGTTTATTTTAGTGTCTATCAGTGTTTTATTGGTGTTTTATTATATCTTCTTTCTAGACAACTTATTTACCATTCTTATGGCATTGCAAAACACAAACATAAACTTTCACGACAATGACTCTCTTGCCAAACCACCTCGGTTTGTTAGAGACAACTTCAGTCTCTGGAAGAACTGGATGTCTCTTTTCTTAGAAGGTATGGATCCTGAGATTCCATTTATATTTCAAATGGACCCTATGTTCTATTTGCAATTTCTCCAGCAGTTCCTGCTATTGCTACAACTGCTGATATTTCCTAAAAGGCAGATTCTGAAACTACCTCATCAATAGAGTGACGAAGACAAGAAGAAAATGGCTTTAGATACTCGAGATAGATCTATAATAACCATGTCTCTTCCTGACGAGGTTTATCACTCTGTTATGAAGTTAAAAACCTCAAAAATCATGTGTGCCACTCTTTGTGTTCTATATGAATGTACTTCTGAAATACAATAATCGAGAAAGATAATGTTAGTAAGACAATATGAAAGTTTTCTATGTGGAAAATCTGAATCGTTGTCTGAAGTACATCAACGTTTTAATTGTCTTTTTATTGATATAAGGACAGATAGAATATTCCAACTCTGAGACCCTGGCAAAGTTCTTAGAATGTTTGCCAGAATCATGGGATAATTATACCATGTATCTCAAGATGTCTAAGGATATGTCCTCCCTTTCGCTTAGCTAATGACCACAAGTGGTCATCTTGTGATATTGCTTAATCATGACCAATCCTGTCAGCTGAAGAAGAATCTTCTTAAAGATTCAAGCGGAATGAAAAGCTCTCATTTAGCTTTGATCTCTGAAAACCCTTCCGCTGATCCTTCTATTTCTTCTACTCCTTCTTCATCTCTTGCTATCACTGAGTTAGATCCTTCTAACTTTGAGAACTTAACATATGCTGATTTATCAAAGTTTGATAAGTCACTGGCCCTCCTTACAAACACCTTTAGAATGTTTACCAGAAAAAGTAAGTTTTGTAGATCTCCTTCTTTGACTATCACTAACAAGCCAAAGTCAAATCCTATTGACAAGGCCTCAGCTAACTGTTTTAACTGTCAACGCAAAGGACATTTTGCAGTGAGTGCAAGTCAAAGAAAGCTGTGAATCCATCTTCAAACATTTCGTCCTCCTTCATATCTAAAAATGATAATTATCTGAAACTGAAGGAGAAGTACAAGAAGATGAAGAATCTCCAGCGTAAAGGCAAAGGTCTTATCGCTAAAGAACATGATTGTGTTGATACATCTGAAAAAATCATCCTCAAACGAGGAAGACACGACCTATCTCTGTCTTATGGCCAAGGATGTCAAAGATGAACCTTCTGAGACATCATTCTCAAGTAATCCTTCTCCATCAACCTCTACTCAGGTATGTAATCTGAATGACCCTTGTACTTCTAGTTGTGATAGCCTATTGCACTAGATACGCTGACTGTGAATCTTTCAATGCTTTGAATGGCAAATCCAAAGCTGAAAAGTTTAATCTTGATTTATAAGAACAATTAGGGAAATGTCATTCTAAGATCTAAGAGTTGACTATGATTGAACGAAATCTTGAGAATCAGGTCATTATAAACCAAGTTATCAGCATTGAATGCGAGCAGGCTATCTATGAGCCTGAACAAGCAATTGCTGAACTTAAGGCTGAAAAGGCTACCATTGAAGGATGACGTAAAGCTTCTCTAAGGCCATTGAGATTATTAACTCTTAGATTCTCGCCAAGATTAAGAGTGGTTTAGGATATTCCTATGATCAAGAAGATCGTGTCAGTGACAAGTCCATGCTTAAGTTTAGAACTTTTATCTCTTTTATCCCTAACACTTCTTCTTCTCAATACTCCTTTACTGAAACTCTTCTTGAAGAAACTTCTCTTAGTTCAAGATGTAAAGACAAAGTTAAAACCATTGTCAGCATTGTTTTTCTCTCTAAGAAGGACCAAAAGTCGAATAGAATTTGTTCTATTCCTTCAGCTTGTCAACCTTCCTCCTCAGGTAAAAAGGTCTCTGAACGCCCTCAGAAATCAAGCCCAAAGCTGAAAGTGAATCTTTCACCCAAGATATCTAAACCTTAAGTTGTTCCTCCTTGAACAACTGATAAATGTATTCTTAGAGCTGGTCCCTCTCTTCTTAGGCTCCTAAGCCTAAACTTTTCTGGCTCTAAAGCTGTCTTCAACTATAGAAAGTGTCGTCACTCTGGTGAGACTACTCATATCGCCGTAATTGTCCTTCAGCTACCATAGATGGTTCTCCAGCTAAGGTAAAGAAAGTAACTAAAGCTAAAAAGTCAATCAAAGTGAAATCATCCATAAAAGTTGTTAAAACAACTAATGTGAAGAATATCACTAACGACTCTTCTCCAGGTTCAGTGAAGACTCTTGCTGACTTTGAGCTTTCAGTGTTAGTGAAAAAAGATGTCTCCTCTAACTCTTCTAGACCCATTGAGAAATGGGTACCAAAGCAAACTTAATATCTTTTTTATCATATAAAGTCAAAGGCATCTAGTATCTATATAGTGGATGCTCAAGACATAAGACTGGTGACAAAACTCTACTCTCGGAATATAAAGATGAAAGAGGCCCTTATGTGACCATTGGAAGAAACATAAAAGGATATACCAAAGGCTTTGATACATTAACCAATGTTGCAACCACCTTCAGATGTGTTGAATATGTTGAAGGACTGAAGCATAATCTTCTTAGCATCAGTCAACTATGTGATAAATATTTCACAGTTATATTTATGAAGAATACATGTTTTGTCTTTACCAAAGATGACAATCTTGCTCTAACAGGATCTCGTCAAGAGAATGTATAAGTCATCAACATGGATTCTCCCTTCACTAAGAATAGTTGTTTTCTCTCTAAATCCTTCAAGGTATCAACTGGTTGTGACACAAACCACTTTCTCATCTCAACTTGAAGACGCTGAAAGCATTGTCTAGAAAAGTACTCATCACTGTCTTTCCTCGGCACTCTTTTGCAATGGAATCTCTTTGCTCAGCGTGTGAAAAAGGAAAGCAAACAAAGGCTAGTTTTAAATCAAAACAAGTCTCTTCAGTGACTTCTCCGCTTCAGCTACTGCATATGGATTTATTTGGCCCTGCCAATGTACAATCCATAGCTGGAAAGAAAAATACACTCATTATTGTTGACGAGTTTTCCAAGTACACTTGGGTTTTCTTTCTCAAATCCAAAAGTGATGCACCTGAAGAAATCATCTCATTCATAAAGTGCATAGAAGTACTACACAACATCAAGATGCACTTTATAAGGAGTGATCATGACACTGAAATAAAAAACAATACCATTGATAACTTCCTCGAAAACAATGGAATCTCACAAAATTTCTCTGTTGTGATAACTCCACACCAAAAGAGGGTTGCTAAAAGGAGAAATCGAACGATAACGAAGTTGTTCGATCTATGCTCAGCGAGTCTTGTCTCCCTACTCAATTCTGGGCAGAAGCTATCAATACTGCATGTTTTACTCAAAATCAGTCGATGATCGTTAAGAGATTCTAGAAGACAACTTACGAACTTTTCTATAGCAGAAAGCCTTCTCTCAACTTTCTACACATGTTTGGTTGTACCTGCTTGTTGGGTTTGAGTTTTTGTGCTTAGTATTGTATTCAATCTTAGTTTCTTCATTGTAATTTTGTATTATAATTTCCTACTATAAATAGTTCTTGTCTTTCTAATCTTGTGACAACACATTCACTTTCTAATCATTTTTGTAAGTACACTTTGAAGATCAATATACAAGTTTGAAGATTCTCTCTCAATTTCTACTACTTTCAAGATTCATATTTTGTCGTTTTAGTGTTCTTGATCTTACATGAAGATTGTTTAATCAAACTAGGATTAACAATTGGTATCAGAGCAGATTGCAGCAATTTAGACAAATTTAGAAACAAAATTCGAGTTGATTTTGGACTGTTCTTAAGTGTTCATTTGAATGTTCTTGACTGTTTCTTCATTTTCTAATCTAATCCATTAATTTTTGTGTGAATTGATATGTATTTTTGGTTGAATTGTATACATTTTGTGTTAAAAACATACTAGATTTATTCAATTGCATAATCGATTTGTTGTGTTGATTCAATTTTGGATTTTTGAATATTGAAGTTCTTGAAACTGTTCGTGAATAATATTGTCAAATTGATTGATTTTGATATGTTCTTGTTCGAATTTGATATTACATTTTTGTTTGTGATATGTTTTCGAGTTTACTTGTGCAACTAGTATTCATTTTGATCTTGTTTTAAGCATTTCGATGTGTAATTTGAATTTTTTCTGCACTTCTTCATCTCCATCGTCCGATGAACAATTCATCAAGCGATGAATGTTTCTTATCGGATGTTAAATGTATGTTGAATTGTTGATTTCCGGACTTTGTCCAATAAATTGTTATCCGAAAAAGCTGTGTCTGCACAAAGGGTATTCGAATAGTTTTTTTTGTTATCCGGAGAACAAAGTTATCCGGAGAAGTAGTGGTACCCGAGAAGAGTCATCCGGAGAAGAAAATTACCCGGAGAAGTGGTATCCAAAGAAGAGGTATCCAGAGAAGACCTTATTCGATAACCTTTGTTATCCGAATAACATTGTGTCTGAATTAAGGGTATCAGAAGAAGTGTATTGTTTGATAAGCTTTTGTTTTTCATTGTGTCCGGATAACTCTGTGTCCGGAGAATATTGTATCCTGAGAGTTCCTTATCCGGATAAGTAGTCTTGGGTGATAAGATTCATTTGTTGTCCGATAAATCCTTTTACTGCTGAAGTCTTGTGTGGTGAATCTATTTTTTTCTAAGGGTATCCGGAAAAGTGTATTATTCGATAAACGGGACCCCCGTGCTAAGTCACAGGAGGGGGACATTGTTCTTGAAGATTTCAAATCAGTTTTTGTCTATTTCTGAAAAGGATCATTTTTCAAGTCTTAGATTGGTTTTGAGTGAATTTGTTTTTTAAAGTCTGGAACTGCAAAAATCATTTTTGATTAATCAAATTTTTTTTTTGTAAATTTTCAAATGGCAATAAGTGTTTGAGAGAAAGAGTAAATATTTGAAAGAGAGAATTTATGAACTGGAAAAGAAATATAAGTTGGAACAAAAAAAAATATCTTAAAATGTTTTAAGAAAATCATTCAAATCTTTCATGGGCTAAAGATTTATCAAGAGATAATGAAAGGGTTTATGAAGAAAAGAAATTCTTACAAGAACAAAGTGATGAATTCATGTGTAGAGGTTTTTCTTCTGATTTACAGGAAGGGAATGTGAAGCATGGCAAAGAGAGTTTATGAAGCTGAGATTGAACTGACTTCTGAAATAAAATTATTTGAGAAAGAAAAGGAGAGGATTACTGAAAGTGTGAATTCTGATAAAAATACGTTTGGAAAGGAAAAGCAAAGGTTTGCTGAACCTGAAATTTTTTTTGTGATGAAAATAAGATTCTCGAAAGACAAATCAAAGTACTTGAACTGAACAATGCAAAACTGTCAGAAAGTTTTTTTTGAATTTGAACAGATTATCATCTTGGAAAGAGCCAAGTTTGATAATGAAAAGAAAGATTACTTGAAAGAATCAGAAAAGAAATGTCTGGAAATATCCAAAAGCATTGTTGCAAAGCAGAAAGCTTTAGAGGAAGAGAGAAAATCTTTTAAATTGGAAAATAAGAATACTGCTAAAAGGAATGTAGTAATTGCCAGAGAACTCATTGAGAAAAAGAAATATTGCTCCAGTTAATGATAAAGGTAGTTTTGAGAAAGAAAAGAAAGAAATAGAAAAGGAAAGAAAAGACTTTGAGAAGAAAAGAGCTGTTTTAGAAGGTAAGTTCTCTGAAACTTCAAAGAAATTGTCTGATTTAAAGACAAACCTTGTAACTGAGATAAATATGAGATATGAACTTAAAAATCAGTATGATTTAGTTACAAAAGAGAGAGATCAGTTGCTAAAGAAAATAAAAGAATTTTTTGAAATGAGTACTATAAGCCTAACTGATTCTTACTCTAAGTGTAAAACTTGCTTGAATGACCGTTCAAGTGTTAAATCCAACAGTTATTCAAGTAACCCTAAATCAGCTGTTTCAAAGAACAATTCTTGTAATACAAATCAGTTTTACAAAGGTTATGTAATTGAATCAGACGATAATTTTTCAAAAGTTAAAAGAGTTTGGGTGAATAAAGTTGAATTTGTTAATTCTCATAAATCTGTTGATAATAAGAAATCATTTGTGACTAATACTATTTTACCTTGCATTGTGAAGTCTACTAATCAGTTGATCAGCCTTAGCAAGAGAAGAATCCAATGCTCAACTTGTGGAACAAATGATTTCATCAACAAGAAGAAGGTCAACTGTTAGCTCTCATTTCCTTAAATGTAAAAGTATAGAAAAAGTAAACTGCGAGTATTGACAGAAGATGATCTGTCACAGAAGNTCTTTGTCTTGAAGCATTGTCTTTGCAGAGGACCAGTTTCCAGAACCTCTGTGAGACACGACAGAGGTTCTGTCACTTGAGACTTGTACGCTTGAGCATCTTCTGCTGTTGGTCCTYTGTGGTCTTCTGTGACAGATCATCTTCTGTCAAAACTTGCAGTATTACTTTTTCCATACTTTTACATTTAATGAAATGAGAGCTAACAGCAAGGTATAACCAGAGCTCCTCTGTTTTCTCATAATCGATGCTTTTACCCAAAGCATCAACAGTCATGAATTATATTATCTCCAATACCATCACATCATTACCATCATTTCTACTAAATACAACATCTCTAAATCCTCAAATCACCAAGAAGTGATCTTCTGCTTCCTTAAGATCAGGATGGGCTAGTCTTTGTAATCTTCTGGACCGACTTGCCATCTGCAGATTTCATGATTAAATAACACATTTTCACATTCCCAGATATAATAAAGTGTCCAAGTTCAGTTATGTACCTGTAGATTCAAAATTACATTGGCCAGATGTAATTCGAAAATACCTTACCCACTGACCTCTTAACTTATTATATTTGTACCAAAGGTACTAACTATGTCTGTGACCCTAATATGCAATGAAATAGTTTAAGTCTAGGTATCATCATGCAATTGATCACCTAAATCCCTTAAACTCAGGCTCTGATACCATCTCTGAAACACCCTAAATCCACACATTGCATATGACACATATTTCATATATAGAATACATGTTTTCCCCACATAGGTCCTTGATACAAGAGTCTATAATATAAAATACACAGCCCAAAAATTCCAAAAGTACATGCTCTTGCATCCTAGCATCTATGCTTCCAAAACAGCTAAGCATATAGAGAAGTAATTCACATAACACCCTTTCCCTTATAATCATTACCTGCACACATAATTTGAAAACACAAAAATGAGGGTTAGACATGAATGTCTAGTGAGGTTCCCTTCTATGTAATGCAAGGTGAGGATCACCAAAACGTGTATTTCAAATCATTCAACATATGAAGCAAAACTAAAAACATACTGCTTTGGTCCATCGGGCCTCTGGTCTCAAACAACACTTAGAAAAATATTTCGACAACCAGGACCAGAGCCCCTCTGGTCTCTCTTCCAGAGCTTCTGGTTTTCACGACTAGAGCCTCTGGTTCTAAACCACACTTAGAAAATAATTTAAACATCCTTGACCAGAGCCCCTCTAGTCTCTCTTCCAGAGCTTCTGGTTCCTCGACCAGAGCCTCTGGTTTAACTATCCAGACTTGGAAAATATTTCGACATTCAGGACCAGAGCCCCTCTGGTCTCTCTTCCAGAGCTTCTGGTCTTCACGACCAGAGCCGCTGGTTTTTCACACACTTAGAATATAATTCGACATTT
>NC_037540.1:23675938-23680924 GCF_001531365.2 Cynara cardunculus var. scolymus | reverse complement strand
AGATTATCTCCTTTACATGATGTTCCACCCTTATATCCTCCTGCTCATTGATATGAAGTAGTTCATCCAAAGACAGACCTCAGTTACCTGTCAGAGTGAACCTGTTCATAATCCTCAAACCAAATCATGGTTCCAACATAGGTTTATACTCAAAACCTTTAATTCTCAAGAATAATCTGTTCTCCCAAAACAGTTTAAAATCTTGTTTTTCTGTAAACTCTTTCAAACTGTTTTAAAAACCCGGATACTGTTTAATTCTCTCCAAAACAGTTCCAACAATAGATTCAAATAACAACTTCTCAAGGCTATTGAAGAACACCAATCTGTTTCATATTTATCAAAACCAGATTCCAAAATAACGTCATAAAACTGTTAAAAACAGTTTATCATCTTAACTTCAAAACCCATATCAAACTCAAAAGTTGATAATCAACGGTAGTTTAAAAGCTCACTTAGATCCTCAAAAACAGAATCATAAACCAAACTGTTTAAAACATTAATCTGCATCCTTTTTACCCAGAAACAGATTCGAAACAATAACAGCTTATCTGCTATTTAAAACAGTATAACATCTTTGAAATCCAGATTCAACAATTAAGCCACAAATACATAAAGGAATCAGTTTCAAAACTACTCACAGTTTATAATCGACGATAGTTTAAAAACTCACCTTATCAAACAGCTTTCTTGATGAAAATCACACAGCAAAGGCTTTATTCTTAACACAAAATCTTCAAGAACACCTTAACTCACACACAGGTTCTTTTCTAAGAGAAATGATAGTAATAAGGATAACCTTATCAAACTCTTCTTTAAATATCCTCACCTAGGCGGTGGAGGATTTTAATAATAAAACTTCAAAGGCGGTGTAATCTTTTGTCCAATAGAAATAACTTTGGGCGGTGGGTTTTTACATTATAAAATTCATGATTTCTCAACCATGAAGATATAAGTTTTTCAACAATAAAATAATGATTCCACCCGAATAGTTTTTCATAATAAGCACCACCTCATGTATGTTTCACACCACATGCATACACGTATAAATCATTTATGGCATGTCATCTTTTCACATATATGCATGCACAATATCACGTTCACATATATAGTTCATGCATTTCTACTTTGGTATGCGTATTTCACGTAATCTATATAATAAACATGTATAAATTACCTCAATCCCAGGTTATCTCAAACCTGGTTATAACACCCGAGTACCCGACGCATTACTTCCTATTGTCAGCTGTGGAGTTCTTAACAATGGACAGTTTGGTCAAATATGATCTGGAGAATTGCAATTAAAACATCTTCTGTTAGCTGGGAAACTCCTTGATAAATGGCCCACTTCACCACACTTGTAGCATTTTCTTGGGTCCATCTTGCACTCGTCCTGATGAACCTGTCGACATTGCATACATACTTTCTCACCGACCTTCTTATCAGTTCTATTATCATATCTCACAGTTTTTGGGCCTCAAAAGTTCGATGAAGGCCCTTCCCACCTTCATTTCTCTACAATTTTTCCTTCTAATTGCTGATTCTTATTTCGTTCTGTCACTTCGGCCGCATCTACCGTTAGTGAAAAGGTATTGGGGTTCATAGCAATTACAAACTCTCTAATTGAGGGTTTCAAACCCCAGATATACCTTTCTATCTTCCTGGATTCATATGAAACATAATGCTCGGCAAATCGAGAGTATTCAACAAATTTCTCAGTATACTCTTGAACTGTTCCATTTCCCTGTTCCAGTTTCAGAAAATCTTCTTCATTTTGTCTCACTGCCGTTTTAGGACAAAACTGATCCTTGAATCATTCCACAAATTCTGTCCAGAATAATGTCTATAAAACATCCGTCCTGGCCAATGATTCAACTTCCCACCCGAACAAAGCATTTGATTTCAATACTGAAACAACAAATCGAACTTTATCCGTTTTCGGACACCGAATGGTGTTGAACACAGATTCCATTTCCTTGATCCAGCACATAGCTTTTACCGAATCCCTTTCCCTAGAGAATGTTGGTGGCTTGCATGCCAAAAACATTTTGATATCTTCCTCCTTATTGTGAGTAACCGGTATAGAGGGATGCACTTCTAACCTATCCGTTTCCACCCTAGCTGGTATTCCCATGATAGATGTCAGTATTTCTCGTAACTTTCCCATTTCCTCTACCAACATATCTCTGGTTACATATTTCGGGTGTGGCACTGATCTTTCTTGAACATTCCCAGAATGGGATTCTTCATGTTCAGAATGAACTTCGGTACGACCCCTTCCTTGAGACTGACTTCTCCCTCTACCTCTACCTCTACCTCGACCTCTTGGTCTTCCCCGACCTCTATTTCCAGATGTGCTACTCAGAAGGTTAACGGGTGATTCTTCCCTTTCGTCAGATTCTTGTCGAGCTGTTCTTTCAGATCTTCGAGTTCGGCTAGACATCAGCAGATTTTAGTGTTAATAATCATGTATTCGCATTCCCAAATATAATGAAGTATTCAAGTTCAGATATGTACCTGTAAATTCATAATTACACTGGCCAGATGTAATTAAAATTTACCTTACACACTGTTCTTTCAACTCATCATATTTATTTCCAAGGGTGCTAACTATGTCCAGGACCCTTAACATGCAATAAAACTGTTTAAGTCTAGGTATCATGTTGTTGAATACCTAAATCCCTTAAACTCAAGCTCTGATACCATTTTCTGTAACACCCTATTCCATACATTGCATGTAACATATACTTCATATAAACGAAATACATGTTTATACACCACATTGGTCCCTTAGTATAAAAATCTACCAGTACAAAATATATGGTCCAAAAATTCCAAATAAAATTCTTGCACTAAACTAGATCATCTATCAAAACTGTACATGTCATCAGAAAATCTTCTTGCAGATAATCATATAGGGAAAATATTACATTTTTCCCTTCCCCTTACGGTCAGCACTTCCTACAATACATATTTGAAATCACAAAACGAGGGTTAGACCAAAAGGTCTAGTGAGTTACCCTATTTATGTCATTGAAGGGTGAAAATCACGAAAACTTTTAAGTAAAACAACTTTTGATATATATCACGAATATACGAACAAGTAAGAACATAATATCGATACCTTTTACTTTTCAAGCCATAAATCTCTGCTTGTAAACAATATATCAATCCCAACCGGTTTATACTAATCAAATTATCATAATGCCACTTTTAAACCTTTCAAATCAAATAAGGTTTATTCAAAGTTTCAGACCAAACCTGTTATCTCTTTCTTAATAACATCTAGACTATGATTTCCAATAAGAACCTTGATCCTAAACCTTTAAATCACAAAGAAATAAAGATTCCAGACCACGATAATCTTAAAGGATATAATAGTAAGAGTTATAATACATAACACACATACAAATGACACCCTTATATCCAAATGTACACCTCTTGTTAGCTCTCAGTTCCTTAAATGTAAAAGTATAGAAAAAGTAAACTGCAAGTATTGACAGAAGATGATATGTCACAGAAGACCACAGAGGACCAACAGCAAAAGATGCACAAGCTACAAGTCTCAAGTGATAGAACCTCTGTCGTGTCTCACAGAGGTTCTGGAACTGGTCCTCTGAGAAGACAATGCTACATAACTTAGTCGACAGAACCGCTGTCGTGTCTCATAGAGGTTATGGAAGATTTCCTCTGCGTACTTCCAAGTTTCATCTAGCAGAGCCTCTGTGTTGTCTAACAGAGGGTCTACAGCAATGTCTTCTGTGTAGATTATCTTTAAGCTGTTTTACTTAGGTCATTTAGCTGCTCGTGCCTATCACGTGTTCTCGTCTGTAATTCGTTTTGATCGAATGGCTTAGATTAATTTGCTTTAGGTCATGTCAGAAAAACGRTTACATGCCGGTATAAATAGCAGTATAGGCCTTTGTAATTCAGTGAGCTTCCAGAATTGTAATTGTCAATATTTTAATCTAATTGAAAATCCTTTGAAGCTTTCTCCTGTGTTCATCATTCGTCTTCATCGTGTTCTTATCAATTTCAACTTGTTTGATTTATTATCTTTTCCGCTACACGATATCTGTCAAACCAATCATTCAAGTAAGTAATCTTTACCAAGAAATAGAGTTATTCGGTCCTAACAATTGGTATCAGAGCAGGAATCAAATTTTAATTTGATTATTTTTGTTCTTGGTATTCATTCCTTTTTGCTCAAGAACACAGCCATCTTCTTCGTCAGCTTACCCTGTTTTTTTTCACTGTTTTATCAACCTTCTCCTATTTTCTTTCAATTCTTCTTCATTCAATGGCAAATATGGCCAATACATCGTTTMTGAGTACGGGTTCACAGTCCAAACCTCCTACACTCATTCGTGAGGAATTTCCTCAATGGAAAATCTGAATGGTGAACTTTCTTGAGGGTATTCATCCGAGGATCTGCGAATTCCTGTACAACCCTCCTTWTGTCCCAATGAACCTCATTCCAAGAGTTCCTGCAACTCAAACCACGCCTGAAATACCAGAGCACTACGAGCCACGTCCCGAAGCTAACTGGAGCGACGAGGACAAGATAATCATTGAATTAGGGAACAAATGTAAATGTTTGTTAATCATGGCCATTCCTAATGACATCTTCAAATGTATCGATCACTGTCAACTGTCCATGGACATATGGGCAGAACTGGAGAAATTAATCGAAGGTGGAAGGAAGACTCTAAAGAACAATCGTTCTATTTGCWTCGACGAATACTACAGMTTCAAGGCCAAAGAGGGTGAGTCTCTTACGRATACATACGCTAGACTAAACACGTTGATCAGCAACTGTAAAAGGTATGGTATCCCCCGAACAACAGAGGAGAACAACTCACTGTTCTTGAAGAGCCTTGGGGATCAATGGTCGAATATTACAATGTCCATGAAGGCCATCCTAGATCTTGAGACATGGACGTTAGCAGACTTGTTTGGATCTCTCAAGAGTCAAGAGTCCCAAGTTAT